>NC_031768.1:107303936-107318303 GCF_001522545.3 Parus major
CATCCATCCATCCATCCATCCATCCATCCATCCATCCATCCATCTCTGCCCCAGACCCACAGAGTGGCTTGTCCTTAGATCTGTCTGATCCCTCTAACCTTGGGACATGTGGAAATGTGTGTGACCATTCTCTGAAGCTGTCCCAGCCCAGGGGTGCTTTTGTGGCTGAGCTCAGGGCCACCAGTACCCCTGGCCAGCCCAGCCCAAATCCCCTCCCTTCACTGGGGGATGTCTGGGGAGGGCGGGCGCCGTCCCCAGGCTTGGCACAGCAGCCCATGATGTGGATCCTGGTGCAGTGGGTCAAATTCTGAGCACTGTTCATCCCCAAATCATCTTCTGTCGAGGTCTGAAACTGCACCTAAATGACAACATACAAGCTGAAAATAAGAATCTTGCAAAGATTTCTGATTTATCCCTTACGATGAGGAAAGGCCTAACATCCCAAAAGTATTGCTCCTTAAATCCTTGTGGATATGTATCTGCCTCATTCAGCAGCCAGCCTGTCAGGAAAACATTTGTCCACTTTTTTTGGCACAGAAAGAGTGCCACTGTCATAAAACTGATAAGCAGGATTTCTTTTGTTTTGTTTTATACTGAACCAAAATTACAGACCTAATAAAAGCCACACAGATGTACTTGACAGGATGAGAGTGAGTTAGTGCAGCATTCTCCTAACCTCCAGAAACTTCAGGGAATGCCACAAGCTTAAGCTGCAAGTTAAATGTGGACAGTGAATTCATCCTTGTCTGCTCTAACTCACATGCTGCATTTCTCCTTGTACAGCTATTTAAACTCATGTACCTCCATTGACTTCAATAGATTTCCTCCTGAATCACAGTGGAGTAAGGCAGATCTAGGCTGCAGGATTGAATAGAAATGTCAACAAACACAGTCATTGCAGCAAGTATATTATGAAAGAGTTCCTGAGGACAGTGCTCAAAAATGGTCTGCAATGGTTCATTTCATTCTGGTGTAAACTAGAGGGCATTCAACTTGCATTAGGGTTGAATTTGTCTGTCAGATTTGGAGAATTATTCAAAGAAAGATGACGTGCAATTGCTGAGAGACATTGCTTGTAACTCCTGAGAAAATGAGTGATGCTGATCTCACAACAATTTTTCTGAAAGAAGGATTTGATCTGTAACTTCCACAGATAATAAGAAAAGCATCACCACTAGCCATTATATTGCAGCATTTGTTCCCATTAATTTGATGAAACAATTCCTTATAGCACATCAAATAAAAAATATATCCAAAAGCCCATATTTTAAAGCTTAAATACTTTTAAATAGACTTCCAATTTAACTCATAGGAAGAAGTTGTCAGCAGATTTGATGTGCTAGTTAAGGGTAATTCCCATACAGAGAGCCTTTTGGTGCTAATATGCCATTTAAAACACATGCTCTATAAGCTTCAGTAAGACTGGGTTTTGAAACAGAGCACAGGCATTTTGTTTTTCTTCCAATTAACCTTTTATATAGGTATTTGGTTGCAAAGCCCAATATGTTAGAAGAGTTTTGTGTCTAGAACAGGACAATATAAAATGGCAGCAATGTATATTTATATATTTAGAAATCATTTTGAGTGGATACTACATCAAATCAGTTGAGGAAAGTACTGTATTGCTTTTGGGGTAAATAAGATTGATTCCAGGCAATCATGTCTTATGTTTCATTTTAGAATGAGTTGTTTTTCCATGCTTGCACAAAGTGTGAGAGATGCTGACACAATCAGTAGTTTGTTCCCTACAAAAAGTAGTTCAAAGCCTCTATGTGAAAGACATTATCCTATTTTCTCAAAATCTCTCCTAGCAACAAGTAGTATGGCCACAGAAAGGGATTCCAGCTGATTTTTAACATTAAAAGAAATAATAATTTGTGAGGGCTCAGCAGATCAGCATGTAGCAGAGAAATTATGCACTCTTTCCTGAAACTAAATTGATTCAAGTCAATAATCTCAGATAATTTAGGATAACTAAGCCCTAACTTCTCAGCAATAATTCTTGAAGAAGTCTTCACTCTGAAAAGACCAAGTAAAGTCTGTCATCACCAGTAAAATGAGAAGAAAGGAAAGGTGCTTGTTTTTGTTGGTTTTATTGTGGGTTTAGGGGATATTTTTCTTTTGTTTGGCAAAATAAATCAAAAAAAAATCATAAAAATAAATTTCCTCTGGCCAATTTTTTTAAAATATATGCTCTCACCTTTTCTGTTAATACTTTATATTTAATATTTTATTTTGCTGTAGTTTTTAAAATTATTTTTGCTATAATTTTTAATTAGACATGTTGTAGAGCAACTCTTGATTGTGAAGTAATCAAGTGTTTGCTGTTACACCCCTGTGTGTATCTGGACTTAACTGCTTTCTGAATGTACATGGGCTGATATTCCAGGTTAAATAAGTCAATATTTAGTCTAAGTCTAAATTTATATGTTCCTTTTAATGAAAATGTTTGCCACATTCTAAAGCATGACATGACTTGTCCAAGGACATTTTTAATTGATTACATTAAAAAAAGGTCATAAAGAATCATCCAAAGTAAGTTTCAAAGCTATTTAAAATATAATACAGTTATTTGGGAAGCAAAGGAAAGAAGGAAATTTCTACCTGTGGAAGATCTGATTTGATTTGAAATTGTTTCTTTCCCTCCAAAATAAATTTGTCATGTTTCCAGTTCAATAGAAACATAAAATTAGATATATAAATTTGTTTTTAAACATAGAAATTATACAACTTTTCACTGCACATAGTGATGATTTTCAGTAACAAATGGCAATTATGTCTACAGTTGAAATTATTTTAATGATCATGGGATGGATACTATATTTTGGAGTTTAACTTTGTGCACAGGTATGGCTGCTCCTTCCATATTCTTGTATTTTTCTAAATAAATAGCAAGACAACCTGCACAGAGATGCTCAGGGGGAGAATATTTCAGAGACCAAGTGGTTGAGCAGGCTCACATCAAGATGTTTCTACTAATAGGGCCTTGAATGGGACCTGAAGAGTTTCTTAGGAATGAAAGGGAATTGGGAACTCCTTGTTGGAGCTTGAAAATCATTGATTTCCAGAAAGCAAGGATTTATTGGGCAAGGGAAAACTGTACATAATCCATTTCCTCCAGAATCCTCTTCCCAAGTAGATGAGCATTCTCTGTTCAAAATGGTTAAATAGTCAACCTAATTTTCTAGCAAAAATCTTTAAAGTATTTAGGAAGCCTTTGGTCACAGGTAATTAATTTTCCAAGTGACAGGAGACACAACTAGACATACCTTTCTCAAAGCTTTGACCAACTTAGATATTAACAGGAGCTGCAGAAACACATCAGAAAGAAAAATCATTAATATTTTAGTAGCTCTTTCCAAATGAATTCCAGGGGTCCAGACAAATTCCAATGCTCCAGGATAGTTTCAAACCTGAAGTAAGCTTTCTCAGTGTGTGCCATCATGGTTCAGCCCCAGCCAGCAGGTAAACCCCACCCAGCTGCTCCTTCACTCCTCCCTGGCGGGATGGGGGAGAGAATCAGAGTTAAAATGAGAAAACTTTATGTTGAGATAAAGACAGCTCAACAGGGAGAGCAAAATCCATGCATGAGAGTAAAGGAAAGCAAGGAATTCAATCACCACTTCCCATGGGCAGGCAGGTGGGTGTTCAGCCATCCCCATGGCTGGGAAGACAAATGCCATCACTCTGAGCCTCTCCCCTGCTCTCCTCTTGCTCCCCCAGCTCTGGACCCTAAGCACAAGGGCAGATGGCCTGGCACATCCCTTGGGTCAGCTGGGATCACCTGTCCCTTCTGTGTCCCCTCCCAGCTCCCTGTGTCCCCCAGCCCACTCGCTGGTGTGGTGAAGGGAGAGGCACAAAAGGCCTTGGCTCTAAGTGCTCCTCAGTAGAAACAAAAATATCCCTGAATTATCCACGCTGTTCCCATTAAAAATCTAAAGCACAGCCCCATACTAGCTACTGTGAAGAAAATTAACTCTACACCAGCAAAACCAGCACAGATGATAAGTACTAGAACTAACATACAGTTTAAAAAAAAAAAAAATCCACCAAAACTCAAACAAACAACAAAAAAAGACCAAACAGAGCTGACACTACTTTTCATATCCAAGCTACAAAAGCTGTGTCACTTCACTTTCAAAAACAAAATTACACAAGACAGCTTGAGCCAATCTAACACCTTGTCACCGCTCCCTACTGCATGCTGTCTCTGTTTACCTTGCTTTAGCTGCAACATGTATCAGGCCTCTCCATGAGGCAATTTCAGATGGTTTTCTGCTGGGATAGTGCAATCAGTCTTTTGAGCAATGATCTTGGGTAGAGCCTAAAAAGGAGCAGAATGACACCACGTGAAGGAGGGAGGAAGAGCTGCTCCTGCAGCCACAGAGGAGGAAACCTCCCCATCTGGCACTGGTCAGCTGTGGGACTGACTTGGGGTCTCACTAATTCCATCTGGAGATGAATCAGGTTATAATGGTTTTGACAGCTTTAGTGCTTAGGATTTACAAGCTTGAGAAAGACCTAAGTAGGTATAATGATGTTGATATAAATAGTGATGCAATTTTATATATATATATATAGAGAGAGAGTTCATTCTGATGACTAAATTACATACAATTTATTATTTTACTGGTTGATTCTAATGTATAGAAGACCATGAGATGCCAGGTTTCACTGCCAGAATTTCAAGATCTCCTGAAGACTGCTGCTGGTTTGGAGTAATATGGCTCTGCTGATCGCAGAAGTGTAAAAAAGTTAATTGTTATGAGAGTGTAGTAGGAATTGTGCTGCCTTTCCCATCTGCAGCTCTCAAAGGAGAAGAGTCTCCTCTCGTTTTGTCAGACTGTCTTGGGTGCACAAACAGTAGGTTGAGAGCTGCATTCTTGCAATGCCACAATGTACATTATCTATTATCTTCCTACAGAGACACAGCAGTGGAGAAAACATGGGAGGAATTAAATTTAAAAATGTGCTAGTAAAAAGAAAAAAATACTGAAGAAAGGAGTATCTATCTGTATATATTTATGTCTAGATATGTCTTTAATTGCTAAATTGCCAACATTAATTTTTATATTAAATGGATCTTTTGTAAGTGAAAATGAAAATAATTTATAAGATGTTATGCAAATGCTGTATTTATTATTAGTGAAATCACAGTTTTATTAAAGTTCTATTGGTACAGGGAAGGTGAACTCACTAAATTCATGTGACAATATTTAAAATCTCTTAAAAGATACATGATGGATTTCAGAGGGGCTTAGCTTCAGGATTTTAAAATGTTCTTATAGTATAGAAAAGCTGCAACAAGCAAAGATAAAAGATTATACCAAAATGGATTTCACTGAAGAGGTTAAATCACAGGTTCCCATATTAATTTATTTACCTCATATCAGCACAGATGATTAGATTGTGTCAGATCATGCATACCTCAAGAGCAAAGCCTCTCTCATAAACCAGAGGACTAATCTTTTCAAAAATGCAAAATAAAGTAATGCAAATATGTCTAGGCACAGAGTGGGATAAAGAAGGCCAGTAACTGATGATGGAAAAGGTAATTGTAACTATACATTTTTTTTTCATTTTCTCAATGGCTCCCTATTAAGATATTTGCATACTTAAAAAAAAAGTAATCGGAATAAAGACACTGACAGATTCTTCTATACATCATTATTTTCTGAATCCCTTTTTTATTGGGATACAAACACAACATTCTGAAAAAAACCCAAAAACAACAGCCTAAATACTTGATTTATAGAAAACAAATCTCATTTTCTATATGCACAGTGGTCTTGATCCCACATAAATCCAAATAACATCCCCTGGAATATAGTGCAGAAATATTTCAGAGGGAAGGTCACCTTTCGTATGCGACTCTTGGGGATACACATAAAGAAAAGACACCAAGAAATCTCCAAATCCACTGCTTAATCAACCATTTTGCTTCACAGGAACAATCATATCTGAAAATCACCACGTCTGTTTCAATCACCAGGTGGATGTAGCAGTTGCCAAAGGCAGAGTCAGTCCTCTTTCCCTCCACTGAACTCAATAACATGCAGCACAGTTTCCTGGCACAAAGCTCCAGAACATTCTGACACAGACATATTTGTAAAAATGAAGTAAACCCCACTTCCCAGTTGGGAAAAAACAATTTCAATGTTTTCAGGATTCTACGAAGGCTGATTTTCTCATTTAAAGCTGTAAATAGCTAAGTACACTAGCATCTTGGCAAGTGGAGGCTTCTGCATTTTTTAACAACACCTGCAAAAAGAAAGAGAAGAATGACAAACTAAAGTATGTGTGGGTTGATCACATGCTAGAGGAATGGTTTTGCGTCCACTGTATGATATTTAAAAAATGAATTCATTTTGATTTAAAGTTATAAACACTTCTTTCAAAGAAAGCTTCGGCAGAAAATATCACCTAGATTTTCATGTTGTAAAGTTATTTTGCTCTGAACTACTTCTCTGCAAAGTTACTGCAAGCAGCATTTTACAGTAACCTAAACTAAAATATTTATTATATGCAACTGATAGTTTGTGACCTATTTCTATATAGGTCTTCACTTTTTTCACCTATCACCTTAAGATATATCATGGAATTTTCCTTTTATCTTTCACTGAACATGCCCTAAACCAAAAGGCATTTATATAAATCAGAATGATCAAGAAATGTGTTTGAAGTTCAACATTTTTAGCATCTCTGACATAGTTTGTCCATATTAATATTAAAATGAAACAATCTCAGTGAGCTACAGTTCAATTTATGGAATATTTTTACTCCATAAATATTTTAGCAAATATTATTAGGTCCCATATGTAGCTTATGTATTTGTGTGATCTAATTAATTATATATAAATTTATATATATAAAATTTGTGTCCTCCTGACTTGAATGATTGGTCCTGTTTGATGATATATTGTATGTTACAGAAATACAATCACCTTATTTTGTCCCTTAAAAACAAGATAAGAATTCACTACCATTTGTTATGTCAGTAACCTAAATCTGAAACATAAATTGTTCCAAATGTTTAGCCCACAAGTTGCTCTAAATCTAGAGCATGGAGTATTAAATATTCAGGTGGAAAATTTCTGATGTACTAGACTGGGAGTTGAGAGATCCAGGTTCTGCCTGTACCCATGTCACTTCAGATGTTTTCCTGATTTTTTTTGTTGCTTTGCAGACACGTCCTCTTTATGTAAATGATGAGTCATGCTATCTCATCAGGGAGGAACCCTGATCTCATTTATTGTTGTTTATTCCAAAATGGGTTCCATATCCAGGTGTTACACAAGTATCTTGGATATGAGAAAAAACAACAAAAACCACCTAAATATTCCAAAAAAAGATTCTGCAAATCTAAATGAAAATGTGATCTCTGTTCATATATCATGTGTTATTTGACATTGTCATATTTATCTTTCTTCCATAACCCAGCAGGCAATAAATAATTGAAGAGAGACATAAATCAGTATGTTCTTGTAAGTGAAACATTAGCCAATTACCCTTTTTTTTAAACTTAATTTTATTTACCACCACTTGGAAGACCTGTTTCTTTCTTTCACTAACTTCAAGCTCCTGAAAGTGATGTTTCTTTCATTTACTGATCTGATAGATGAACAAATAGATGCTGTGATAATTGCTAGGATGCTCCAAGGAAATATCATGAATTCCAGAACAAAGCTGCAGTATAAGAACTCCTTAGTGTCTGTCCTGCTTAACGACCTTGGCAATAAAAAGGAAACATTACAACCCAGAAAGTTTTGATATGGGATTTGTTGGATGCTTTTGGTTTCACTTGTGTTCCATGTCCTTTCCTAAAGCTGTCCTCCACTATTTAACACTTAAAAGTGCCTCAGTCCAGTTCCAGTCTGTGGAGCCATAGGAACATAGAATGGTTTGGGTTGGAAAGAACCTTAGAGATAATCCACTCCCAACCCTGCTGTCGTGGGAAGGAACACCCTCCACTAGACCAGGTTTCTCAGAGTTCCATCCAACCTGGCCTTGAACTCTTCCAGGCATGCAGCAGCCACAGCTTCCCTGGACAACCTGTTCCAGTGCCTCACTGCCCCCACTACAAATACCTTTTTCCTAATATCTCATCTAAACCAATTCTCTTTCTGTTTAAAACCATTCCCCCTTTCCCTTACCATTGCAGGACCCTATAAAAAGTCCCTCTCTAACTCCCTTTTAAGCCTGCTTCAGACACAGGAATGCTGCCATAAGGTCCCTGAGGCTTCTCTTCTCCAGGATGAATGATCTCAGTGTCTCAGCCTTTCCTCACAGGAGAGATTCTTGAGAGCTCTGTGCTTTCTCTGGACTCCAACAGGTCCACATCCTTCCTTTGCCAAGGATCTCAGAGCTGGATGCAGTATTCTAACCAGACAACTCATGAGAGCAGAGGAGAGGGACAAAAAACTGATGGTCACACTTAAAAAAAGTCTCTTTGGAACTGGAAAACCTTCAGCAGTGACAGCCATCAGAAATATATCATCTTCAGATAAAACCTCAAGGGCAGAAGGGAGAGGCAGTTGCAGTTCTACCATTCCTTCAATCATCATGGAAGATTCTCCTCACCTAATTTATAGTCATTCCAAACCTCTCTTGACTTATTACCTTTGTGGGGTTTTTCTCAGGGGCTGCCTAAGAAAGGTCAGTTCCTGCATCTGACAACCAGCTGTTCAGCAACAGAGAACAAATGAGATGGGCTTAGCTGGCTCTTGAATGCATTATCCTGGAAGTAAACTAGATGGGAAGAAAAATGGCTGTAACTGGTGTGCTTAAACCACTTCTGCCAGTCCATCCTGAGTGTTGGGAAAGGAGGGAGAAAAACTCCGTGCTTCCTGCAAAGTTCAGTGGTTCCCCACATCCTTTGTCCAGCTGAAGAGCACCTGAGTGCTGCCAGTGCTGCATTGCAGATGGCAAGGGCAATAATAAAGCTGCCCACTTCTCCCCCACGTGTTGGATAGTGAACTTCAGCCTAGAGCACCTCAAAGTACCTCAGCAGGGCTGTGTGTAACACCCATTGCTGTAGCCTCCCTCAGAATGGATTTTAGCAAGAAACACCACAGCCACTGCTGAGCTCTCACCTTGGGTGTGTTCGTCCTGGATCTCTGGTAGTGAGAGCTTTTCCATAAGCTCTGACAATAGTTTTCTTTATGTACAGCAGCTGATGGCTCACCTAATCAATTCCCTGACAAACACAGCTCTGTGAATGGGATCTTACTTCAAAAGTCACCAGGAAAAATCTCTTACTTGGCTTTAGAGTTTCTCTGACAGTGAAGGTTTTTCTCTTCATAGTATCTGCAGCACTTGTTACACAAACAGAAAGTCACTGATTGATAAGACTTGACTTATTAATTGTGCAAAGGGACCAATTATAACAGATTATTAGGATGAACCTTTGTCCCTGAAGATGGTGAGACTAGAATCACAGGAAGTCAAATATTATGACAACTATTCTTTTGGGTTTGGATAGGAGCTTGAAAGTTATTGAAATAAAATATCAATGGCTAGACATGCATATAATATAATTAAATGTATTAAAATAATGCAGAAGTTCCCAAAATATGACTCATACTTCCAATTACTAAGCTACCAACAAAAGAAAAGAACTGCTGCTGCTGCTGCTGCTGCTGGAAGGAGCAGTTGGTAAAAAGAATAGTTATACAAAAGCAACCCAAATAAATAGATAATCTTCTCAAACAAGAAAGCATGCAGCTGGATTCTTCTATTACTTTATGACTAAGTAGCATAATAGGGATGAGGAATGTTATACAGAATTCTTTGGCTTATACCACAAAATCTTAGGAAAGATTTCAAATACTGAGGAGATGTTGTTGAGATGAATGAAGCCCTGTTCTGTAATATCATAATGCATCAGATTAAAAAGTTATAGTTATGTCATAATTAAAGTCAAAACCAACCCCAAAGCTCACCTGACACCTTGCAATTGGATAGAATATCAGTAATATAAACTGATTTCTCTACATATAAACCTGAAGTGTGTGGAATCACAAACCAGTCTGGTTCCAGAAGGGGTGTTCAGTCTGTAACACCATGACCACCTAATGTCAAGCAATATACAAAACATTACTCACAGTACAGTGCTATTTTGATGCAGAGTGTGCATTCATGCATTTTTTTTTTAATTAATAAAATAATTTTAGTCCATGGACCTTGCCAATGCTTGTGTTTCAATGGCTCAATATGCATTTTTCTTCTTTTGTGGCTGCAGTGCTTCTATATAGGTGACACTTGATGGGTACACTCCAAAAAGCAGAGATTTTTTATGTGCAGCTCTGAGATGGGCAACAAAAAATATACTATCTCTAGGGTAAAATAGAAAATGAAAGCTAGAAAGATGTAAAATATAGTCAGAATGTGGCATAAATTTATTGGACCTTGCCGTTTAATTCCTGTCAACAATTTGAACACACATTCCAATGGCATAAATGGTCCAGTAGCAGCATCTAGTTTTAACTGTTTTACTCAATAGGCACACAAATGCACTTCTGAAGAGGAAACTATGAATTTTTTCCTATTATCTTTCCTCAGATGCAAGCAGCTCTGAGAAACAGGCCATGTTCTGCAAATAAAATTTATTTAGTACTTTGTAAAAATTCTCTATAAAATGCCAATGAAGAGTCTGATTAATCTTAAGTGGATTTATGAATATGTTCTTAAATATTTTTTTTTTCTCATTGCTAAATGTAAGCTTTAGTGACCATAAACCATTCATCTGAAAGAAAGGCCTAAAGGTTGCTTATCCCCAGTTTTACTCTGACTTACAATTTTATGAAAATTGAATTTGAGAATTTCTGAATAAACTTCATGGGTAAATATAGTACAGTCTTTTATTAGAAAATGATAATATATATATTAGATATAGTATAATCTTATCTCGTTCATCTTGACATTCTTGTACCTTTTTTCTTCTCCCATGTGTGTGACAGCTACTTTTTGTTATTGCTGTTGCTGTGAGTAAGACAATAGAGGTCACTGCTGATGGTGTAAGTTGAGAGTTGGCCTGAGGTTCCCTTCTTGAGGCAACACTATCATCTGTCCTTTTCAGAAAAAAAGGAAATGCTGACATTTTGTAAACAAAATCAACTGGCTAAGCTGACAGCCCCTACAGTGCTCTGTATTCAAAGATGCTTAAAAGCTATTATCTGATGAACATTTGTGAAAAATAAATATTACGATATGCAACATTGTTTTACCGTTTTAGTGAGGATATTTGCATATGGCAGAGACGGGGAGGTTTGTACACAATGTGAAGCTGACATGTTGGCATCACTGAAAAGATAGGGACTAGTCACTTTTGAAAGGTCATTCTTCAAAGGAAATTATTTTTCTCTGTTATCTCGCACACAATTGTTTAGTTTTCAAACTTTCCAAAGGCATTCAGATTTCAGTATAATCACAATAGTCCATTCCATTAACTATGAAAAAGATTAAGAATGACCTTTCATCAGGCAAAAGACACAGCAAAACTGGCAGCTTTATGTATTTATTTTCAATTAGATATAAAAATGCATCAATGTTCCAGTTTTCAGCTATGTTCTTGCACAAAGGTGAGCATTTCAGACTACGCAGGTACTAAGAAAGTGTGGACATTGAATGAAAAATAAATCTATATGAATAAGTCAGGAATATTTAAAGAAAAAAATGAAAATTTGTTGTGGCAGTAGTGGGAAGATACAGTAAAGAAACAAAAAAACAAAGAAAGCAAATGGTCATTGCCTACAGAACCTACCCTTTTTCATCAAGATGTTTCCTTTTTTACACCTTTTTCATGTACATGTAGCATGCAAGTAGGAAAAGCTAAGCCTGACCAACAAACACCCTTTATTTGTGCTCCATCAGACCACAGGCTTGATTAGTCATGGTATCTTCACAAAGTTTATCAGCTGCTCCTAAAACACAGATTTGGTGAGGCATGGGCTGAGGGTTCCCATCTTGGCACCTTGATCTGGATGACCTCTTCTTGCCCTCCAGGGTTCCTTCACGGCTTCCCCTGTCTGGGGCAGGGTAGGAACAGGGTGGGGAAGTGGAGGAAATGGTGTACACCCAGCTCCTGTCACACAGGTGGTCAGTCACAGCTTCCAGTTCCAGGTTTGTATCTGCAGGGCAATATCTGCTCCCAGTCTGCTCCAAAACCTCTCAGATAACACTGGGTGCTCTGACAATCAGCTGTGGTGGCATGATGTTCCTCTTTGACAACACTCAAAGCTTCATTGGTCTTTGCTCCATAATCAGCTATCATTGCAGCAGAGACAGGCTAAAGAATGTGGTTATGAAATCCTCCTGGATTCCATCAGATTCATCTCATCCAGTGTGCAGCCTTCTCTCCAGTTCTCAGCTTTCTCCTCCTTATTAAAGAGTTCAGCCATAGGCAGGATAGGTACATTTCTTGATTAAAATAATTTGGGTTGGCTTGTAGCTCCAAGCTTTTCTGGAAGACACTCTACAGCCAGTCAAAAAAGAGAATATTATAATTAAATAAATCTCAGTGAAGCAGTGGTCAAATTGAATCTTGAGGCACAAAAGGGTCACATGCCATGACCTGCACATCAGGAATGACCCTAAACACACTGAACTGTTTGATTAATACCCTCCTGAAGACCATCAGTGGCCTCTGCATGGGGCTCTGCTCCTTGTCTTTGGGTTCATGCAGAATGATGAGCACGTTCTGTGACATGGGGAGCCAATGCCAGCCAGGTAGGATTTGTCACTGTTCCCTGGGTTAATCCTGCAACAGGCTGAGATGTGATGGAATCATTCATCTGAAGTCATCATTCTTCATCAAATCCCAAGAAATCAACTGTGATATATTGTGAATATTTTGCATTATTACAATCATAATACCAGTTTGGGCAGAATTAGAGGATTACAGCTGATTTAAAAAGCAGGAAAAATTCATCTCATCTTGAGGGATTTGTTTTATAATAACTCCCTTTCTTTTCTGACAAGTATCCAACAGAGAGGGATTCAAGTACTTTTTAAAGGATCTCTGTCAAAAATAAACTGATAACAGCAATACTGAATTAGTCCATTTCCTGGATGACCTAACTTCATTTTTTCTTTTGTCAACTCTGCCTATTTGTAGAGCACTGAAAAGCTGTTCTGACACTGTGGTGGAGTTAGTATTGTTAGACACATGCAAAAATACGTGTTTTTCTTTGTAAGAACATCCTAACTCCAAGAACTGGAATTCAAATTGTTTATACCTGACAAAATCCTGAAAGTAATTTGGTCACCGGAGTATTATACCCAATATCAATATCCTCATTATGTTATCATGCAGCACTAACACAAATTAATTATGATTTATCAGAAAAAAACACAGATATCCAACTCCTATATCAGACTTCAGAAAATCTAGTTTTTGCATATAACCATAGTCGACCATTTCAGAACTCCTATTCTAAGAGTTTCTACATAAACAAATATATTCAGTAGAAAAGAATGGCTCAAAAGGAACACAAATATTAAAAAAAAATTCCCAATGTCACTAGCCCAGCAGTAGCCAAACACCTTCCATATAAAAGGAACAGCTGCAACAGATGCTGGCTTTCAGTCTGGCTTCTCATAATTCAAACACAGGAGCTTTACTTCAAGCAAGGTTTTGTTAGAGAGTTGTTTTCTGGGTTTTTTTATTTAGTTAGCTTATTTGATGGCAAAAGAGGGGGGAAATTGCTTGGAATTTGCAGGTTGAAGTGAGTGACAGTGCTTGCAGTAACAAGGCCTTGTAGAAGGTTTTGTGTTTGCTCCCAAAACAAGTTGGGTCCTGGCAGAGTGTGTTCCCTGGCAACTTCTCTTTGACTACAAAATAAATAAAAAACGAAAAGAAAGGGCAGTGAAGGCCTTTATATTTTTAAATTTCAAATCAGGTTTTAACAAAATTTCTTTTGTTGTATCAGTCTGCTTTCTACCTCTGCAGATGTCAGCATTAGGTGCATTCCTTAATCAGGATAAACAAAACGGTGTATTCAGCCATTTTAGAAGATCTGTAGAAAACTTTTTTTGGTTAAAATTACAGGTAATAATGAATGGACTCTGATGTCCCCTAGAGACAAATTCCTTGCCTTGTGCCAGACCTTTTGTTGTAGCAGTTTGATATTTCCTCCAGTGGCACAAAGCTGGCAGGGCTGGATGGCTCCCTGCCCTGGACTGTGCATTTTGGGGCACAGTAACCAGGACAGCAGAAAGCTCTGCAAATTAAAAATAAAAATAAAAATAAAAATAAAAATAAAATAAAATATAAAATAAAAATAAAAATTAAAAATTAAAATAAAAATAAAAATAAAAATAAAAATAAAAATGAAATTATAAATATAAATATAAATATAAATATAAATA
>NC_031768.1:107318403-107369137 GCF_001522545.3 Parus major
ATAAATATAAACATAAATATAAATATAAATAAAAATAAAAATAGAAAATAAAAATAAAAATAAAAATAATAAAAATAATAAAAATAATAAAAATAATAAAAATAGAAATAAAAATAGAAATAAAAACATAAACATAAATATAAACATAAATATAAATTATAAAAATAATATAAATATAAATATAAATATAAATATAAATATAAATATAAATATAAAATTAAAAATTATTATTAATAGTAATAATAATAGCAGCAGGTATATTCTATAGGAAAATGCAGTGGAAATAAAGGTGTGACAGCCAGCTTCCTGCACACCCACTGGCTCTTCCCAGGCAGGAAATTATCCCATGGCACAGCTGGCAGTGTTCAAACATTTTTATGCTTATTTGTAAAAGTGTAGCATAAAATGCTCTTGCAGCTCTGTCTAATCTTGTGTGTGTATGTGTTAAGGTACAGAGACTTCTGCTCAGACATTCATCAGCTCATCTTCCCATCTTCCTTTCTTTCTTTGTCAAGTTGATCCAGAATTTGATAATTCTTTAGGAACCCAAGTCCCTGATCAGGATTTTGGAAATATGGCTTATTTATTTCATAACATCATAATTATTATTTTTGTTCCTGTGAAATACACTTTTTTTGGTATTACTAATAGTAGGGCTCCTAGTTAATTCCATATTGTGTTCCATCAAAATGATTCTGGTAATATTACAATTTCTACCTATGTAATATTTTCATTTTCATTTATGCAATATTACCATTTCTACTTATACACAATTTCCAAATATTCTGAAATATTTTCCTCTTCTAATCACAGTTTATTTTTCTATTCAAACAGGACTTAAATGCCAAATTTCTCTCAAAATGCCTATTTTATTGGTCTTATATTCAGAGATCAAATAATTATGTTCTACACATTTAAGCACACAAGGGATTTAATTACTCACTCCCTTGCACCAAGTTTACATATTTGTGCAAAATAAGTGATACTTATGAATGACTAGAATTTGCATATACTGACTTTCATACAAATAGATGCACACACAACCATAAACAAAAAAGAAGGATCAAACTCACAACATTCACAGAAAATGCAGGAAAATATTACCAAGGACACAGCCACCTTATCTAGGCTGATATGAAGGGACATCTCATCAGAATTAGCCAACAAACACATTTATAACAGTAATCCTAGTCTAGACAAGGTCTTTTAAAAGAAGATTTTCAGAATCATCTAAGAGCTATTTGTCTCCTAGGTCTCAAGATGGGATCCCAGATGCACCAGTTTCAGGTAAGAGCAAAACATGACAAAACAGCTTAAAGAGGTCAATTACAGAACAGACAAAGTGGATAAGATACTTTTAACTTCATGTGCTAAACTCAAAAACACAAAAAGATCACCCAAACCCAAGCCAAAACCTGAAAGATTTAAATATCATTAGAAAATTGGATTTTTATAAAAATCCTTGATATGTGTAAAACTTGTATTTGTATTGGAGACATTGGAAAACAAAAAATCACAAACTTCTTATAGGAGATTTAGTTTCCTAAAATAGATTAAAGCAAAAAAATCCACCCATATAAATCAAGTTAAGACTAAAGAAATTATGAAAGACAATTTTTTTTCCTGTAAATAAGTTGCCAGTGCCTGACAGCTTTCCTATTGATTTTTATTTTAGAAACTGCTTAGTTCCCCTCTAGCAGTCTCAAGTAGAGAGATCTTATTCTCAGGATGTTTCCTCAATGCTTTTTGCCTCTACACTATTTTTCAAAAAAGGCAAATATATCAAGGAAAGCAATTCCTATAGGCTGATGTCCACAGTTAAAAGAAAATCTACATTCTTGCTGAAGTAAATGACACCATCAGAGACTTCTGTTTCTGGCAAGACCAGGAGAGATAAAAATTACTTTATTTAAAAAGAGACTACTCGCATTAGATGGGCATAGAAGATGATTCAATCTCCCCTCTACAAATGCATCCCCAGACACACTTGATTTAAATCTTACAGAGGATGAAAGAGTTATTGAAAGTTATATTAACCATGAGGTTTTCTTTAACACCTCAGCTAAACTGCTTCAGTACAGAACACTGATGAGTTTCAGAAAATCTGGTAATTTTAATACAAACTGAGACTAACAAGTATTATGGTTAAGGATGGGTACAAACAATGTGCAGAAAGAAGGCACCAAGACAGAGTGTGGTCACGGTTTGCATCTCATCTTTTTGCTGCTCTCATGAAAAATGAGCATACTAGACCATTTTTTTCTGTCAGAAGTTTCTTGCTGCCACCTTGCTTTATAAAAGTACATTTATTTAGTCAGGCAGCTGACCTCAGGAGGAAGAGAAAAGACTTGTTTAAATCCAAGTGTGAGGCAAATATTCCTTCTCTTATATCCCATAAAATGTTTTCAATGAAATATTAAGTGGATGAACTTACTCTCAAATTATATTTTGGGTAGCACACTAATGTCATTGTGGTGCCCTTCACATTCCATCAGTTTATGCTATGTTGAATAGTAAAACATTAGGCACAGGTCATTTATTTCAACAATAATCATCTGTGTAACAGCTGAAGAGAATGTTATTTCTCTAACAATAGCAACAGGATAACTCATCCCACTTCCCTTTCATTTGGCTACTGAATTGTTGCACTGCACTAAAAGGATTAAGCATTGCATAATAATTGCAATATCAAGATAAATGTGGCTAAGGCAAAGCACGTTAAGCTGTTTCAAGGCACACTTTCTCATTTAATCTTTGCACAGAGACTCAGAAGCTCGGCTTTAGTAACACAGACAAAACTGGGAAAGTTTTTGGCACACTTAATAAAAAATATAAATGTAAAATTTGCATTATTACATGTTAATTCCAGACATGCAAGCAGCCAAAAAATGTTTTTGTTTTTTGTTTTTTGTTGTTTTGTTTGTTTTTTTTTTAAATAAGTATTATTAAAAAATTCATTTTATCTATTTGGGTACCATGTATACTTTTTATATAGTACCTGATTTAATAGAACTGGACCATTATTGAAAAATTTTTGATCCGTGATCAGTCCCTAGAGATAAGCACTAGCAAAGTCAGAGGCTTAGATATTTCCCAACTATTGTATCTTGAGTAACCTGTTTCACAAAACACTTTCCCGTGGCTATTTTTTCTCAAAAAAAAACCAGGCTTTTGAAATTTTAATTAGTTCTTATTTGAGCAAAAATCACTCCTGCATCTGAGATTTTCAGCAGGGTCAATACAATGATTATATCATTGACAAGTTATTGCATTTCCTTTCCAAAACCTTTTTTTACCTAAAAATTCCATATTTTCTCATGTTGCCCCAATAGCTGCATGATGCATTGTTGAAAAAATTGATTGTGGTGTATTTGTGACAGAAAACCCCACTTTTTTCTTGCAATCACATCATCTTATTTCTGCAAATAGAAAATCAAAAGTGGGGAACCTGTTGAATAAGAATTTGTACAGTTGGATAGAAGAGGTTTGTTTCAATCATTCTTTTATTAAAATGACTGTGATCTTACCCTACATAATCCAGTATATGTTTTGAACAAAAGTATAAACCACAAATGTAGTTAAAATTGTCAAATGAACGATATATTACAAGATGACAACCTGGTAAAAATCACAATTGGTATAATTCCAAACTCTTTTTTTTTTTTTTTCAAATTAATTATTTAAAATTCTAGATTAAAACCCTAAAAAATCTACCACATAAAAGTACAACATATGGGAATGCTGGTCTTTCTTTATCCTATAACTATTTCATTCTATACACTTCTTAATATAGTTTTTTGTTACTTTTTTTCTTGTGAAGAGGGAGATTTATTCAGGAGCTGGGGAACTTCACTGACACAAAATTAAATTTTTGGTATGACTGTGGAACTATGATAAAATCCAATAGAGACCAATACTTTTATTAGCTAGGAACTTTGAATGTTTGATATTGTTGCCAGGTCTTTGAAAAATATTCTTCTATAAGGTCAAAAATGCCTCTTCCTGTAAATTTTGAAGGCAACGATGCTGAATATTTTCACTTAAAAGATTTGCCAGTTGCTTCAAACATAGCCATGAGCCCTTGGTTTTTTCAGTACCTCTGCAATAACAAAACCTTCCACAGTCGGTGCTGCATATTTTATTTCCATCTATGTGAGTTCTGAAGACAAAAATTTTGATAGCAAACATGCTAAATCACCCATAGGAATTTTAGGGGGTTTTGGGGAGGTTGTGGTGTGGAGAACTCGAGAACCAGAGGACAAAGGCAGCACCAGATGACAAGACCATGGTGAGGAGCCCAACATCAGCAGTGGTACCCAGGAAGGACTGACCTTCAGGAAGACCCATGGACGCTGGGGAGTTTGCTACAATGTAGAAAACAACAGCACTGAAGGGCTAAAATGAGGTCCAGAAATCACAAGAACATCCATTTTACTCTGATCTGGCCAATTTTTAATTTGAAATCTTACTTATTTTTATAGAAACAGCTGACTTCCTGATTTTAAAAGATCTTTGGTCTTCCCTGGGGATCCAGGACATCTAGTTCTGTTCATCTCAAAATAGGGACACATTTCCCATCTCACAAGGCTGCATGTTTGACAATTTTTGGAGTTTTCTTTCTATAATATTTTAGCCTTACTTTCCATTTTTCCAAGGAGACTATCTCCTTCATAATATAAATCCAGGAAGCAAAATACTCTTAAGCTACTTGCCAAGACTTGCAGAAAACTGTTCTAATGGTGCAAGATGGCACAGAGATATTCTTCTGTTAATTACTAACTGTAAATTCATTGGGGTGGCGGGAAGGAAGATACTGATATTAAACTATATCCATCTATGAAATTAAAATATATATGCTGAATTTGGGTTAGACCTTTATTTGGTATGGTCAGCATAATTCTTCTGACTTCCATCCATCCAGCATGTACAAGTTGATTAGCTTGTTCATTAGTTCTCTTATCCCTGGTTACATCTGCCAAGGACAGGCTCCAACCACAGCCTCCATGCACTCCATGCTGGGTTATTCCCTATTCTCCAAGGCTGGCCATGTAAATCTCTAAACTTTCATTTCCATCAGTTTTGATGAGAAGTCACACAGGCATAGGGGTCCATGTGCCCAAATGTCTTTCTGGAGCTGGAAGAGATTGTATGTTTATTCCTTTCAAAGTCAATACCTATCAAACTCTACAGACTGAGACTATTTTGTTTCTCAGGGCAGCCCTTGTCACATTCGTCAAAGTAACTGACTACTTCTTCACTCTTTCATTCATCTTTTTCTGTTTTCCAGACTTTTCATTCCATTGTAGCAGTTGCAGTGGATCAGAGCCATATGGCTCCGACTTTTAACTGCTGCAGCAAGCTGCTCTACCACCTGGCAAAGGAGTGATACAGACTCTGCTCCTTATTTCCAGAAATTACGTGTCTCCTTTCACAGTGACTAGGCTTTTCACAAAGCAGTGAAAGAATTAATCTGAACCCACTTAACAGACAACACACAAATTTTTATATTGATATTTATTGAAAATATGTGTCTTTGAAGACTGCATGCAATACAGGAATTAATTTCTTTTTAACATCTTAACAGTGCAAAAGTCAAGGATAAATGTAATGATGACCAGAACGTGCTTTGTAGATTTTTCAAGTAATCTTGCATCCAAAAGCAGATGTGGCATCTGATCTTCAAATGCTACATTTTTTAAAAGATCAATGGCAACCTCTTAAAAAGAAAGAAAGAAACCTCTTCATTTCTCTTTTTTATTTCTAAGACAGCATAATAGAACCAGTTTATCATTTCACTTTATCTACCTCTGCGTATAACATGCAAAGATTTTCCCATGTGGTCTATCTCAAAATATTCAGTAATGTTTACACATTTTTCCCTTTAAAACTTCTATGTGAAATCCATGTGTCATTAGCACTTCTACTGTAACTGAGGAGCAGCTTGGAGATCCACATGAAAAAAGAAACCCACCAAAAAACACTACAAGAACACTTAAAAAACCAGGAATTAAATATAGGCTCAATGTCCTTACTTGAGGGTTCACTTTGCTGCACGTGGAGCAGTGGTAAACGTCACAAAACAGCTTAAAATATATAAAGTTTGTCTACATGTGTTGCCAAAGATTCACATTCATCAACACCAGCATTTTGTGGAATTTCATTTTCACCCTTGGAAAATCTTGCTGATCCTTGATTTTATATTATGCAGATTCCTTGGGGTTTATTTTGTTTGCAATTCATTGGTCATAACCTAAAGTAACTGAGTAATAATCTCACTGATTGAAATGCATGCCACATGAAGAGGAATTATTTGTTTGTTCTCAAAGATTCAACAAAACTGTCATTTCTTGCTAGTAAGAGAATACTTGGTGAGGACACCTTCATGGGGTCAGAGTCGAAGGTGAAGGTGGAAGAGTTCAATAAGATAATTCCTCACATTAGGCCATAAATCACTGACTGCATATGTTTTATCACAAGCCATTTGGGGAAAGGAAAAAAAAAAAAAAAAAGAAAGATGAAACATGGAAAGACAGAAAAAGCAGTATGGAACAGAAGGAGTGTGAGGATAAATAAGGAAGGCAGGAAGGAAAGACTACAGTTACCAGAACTGGAGAGTATTGGCTTGCCTGTCAGAAGGGGAACAGTGTATGTTCTGGACTCTTGGTGAAGGAACAGAATATGGACTCTGGTACGAGCAGTTTCACAGAACCACACAAAAATGGCATTACAGTGACTTCTAACATCTCCAAGAAGCTGGAGGTGCCAAAAAGAAAACCTTGTAAGATTGGAGCGGGTATGCAAGGGGAATTTAAACTTCTAAGAAAATTATGAGCCCCAATGATTCTGATTAACAACCCATCTTTCATTCCTGATTTGTCATGTGCTACTAAAGGCCCTTTTAAATTTCAGCTCACTGCATTGCTGCCAAGTTATAGCATGTTTTAAAGGGAGCTTTGGCTTCAGTGAAGCCAAACAAACTGAGAAACGTAGAACCTTCTCTAAGTACAGGGGAGTTACATTCCATGCTGCTGCACAGTGAATTTCATCAGCTCCTCACCATGTGCTGTTAAAGGACACTAAAAGAACTCAGGGTCCTTTTATCCTCTGGAATGCAAGCTAAAATCCAGTATCGTTGTGACACCAAATAGAAATAATTCAGTAGCACTTAGGAAGTGGATACTTTTATCTACTGCTCTGACACCTTCTGGTCATAAGTAGCCTTGACTTTCAGTCCTTGTCGATTTGAAGGGGTTAGATACTGTCCATTTCTACTGTGACAGAAGACAAGCTTTTTAGAACTTGGTTTTAGTTTTCAACACTGCAAAATGCCTGTTTTAATGATGTCCCAATGGAATGGACTAGGCAATTAAAAGTTTTTGCTGAAAATCCTGTTATTAAATTATTAACACGTGGAATTCACATGGAACATTGTTAAAAATTATCCTGTCCAGCACCTGTCATTGACTTCACATGCACCACAAGTTGTTGTACTGTATCATCCCTGACTCTGATGCTTTCATTGTTTAGGAAGATGACTCACAAAAAAAAGACTTCCTTCTTTTGCTCTGCTTCCAATTTTTTCCTTCCAAGCATCCTACTCCCCTTTCCAGAAGCACCAGATTGATACAGTGTACAAATGCTACACACAAAAGATGAAGAGAGCTCAGGAGCAAAGATTGAATACCTGACTCATTTACACTTGCTCATTAGCTATTTAATTGGCAATTTAAGAACTGTTTAGCTAATTTCAGTATTTGTGATTTCTGTTGTAAACAAAATCATTGTCATGGTTACCATGCAGTTGATACATTACACATACACCTCAATTTTTTACAAATTTTTACCACATCTGGGAAAGAATATCAACAATAATAGATTGTTGTTCCAACCCAAAATACAGAAAATCCCCCAATACAGAAATGTTTCTCAGTTGGATTATCTTCTGGAATCTGATAACTACCCCTCTTGCCATATTCAATAAAGAAATTATACATAACAAATACTTTTTCAAAGCATGAAATATATTCCTCCAAGTCTGTAGGCCACAGAGAGTTTTGAAAATAAAGGGAATGAAAATATTTGAAAATAATGTTTGTGCCCAAACAACAGAAAATATTATTTGTAAATTAAAAGGCAAGAAGAAAGTACTTATGTGAAACAAATGAAACTTCTTCCATAACTGAGCAAAAGTGGGCAATGATAAACTAAGGTTTTTTGTAAAGTCTTGACACTATTATCAAAAGGAGGAAAAAGATGCAGTAACATAAGGATGCATGATGATCACTGAACTCTAATTATGGTATGCTTTTTATTTATTCCTTTTTTCCCTTATTTTAGGCAGAGAGAAACGCACATTGCAAAGTGAGAAGAATACACAGTTAGAGGATGGAAGTTACAAAATGCATATTTAAATTTGCTGATGCAGGCAATATATTAGGTGCTCATACACCTCTCTGTTAGCAAAAGAGTTTGGTTTGGATTTTAAGAACACATTAGTGTAAGTATTTTTAAGGAGATATATTTGATTTACTCTGTTCATCTACAGCTTTAAATTGTAGAACATGAAAGCCAAATGATTTTTTAACATCTCGATGTCACTATGGTACTGACTTATGGTAGCAAACTGACAGGTGAAAAATATACACACTTGCCTGAGTCAGTGAAATAAGGATATGATAAATATTAAAAACTGTAACATCTTCACATAGGCATAGTTTTATGGGTCCTTGATCAGAAGGGAGGAGAGGAAGTAAAATCACCCATTTGATTATTAACATGATGTTTCTATAACAATACAAAATTGAAACATAAAAGGAATAAAACCTTCACCTTCAGAGACAGCTTCAAAGCGAACTTTATTCTTGTGTGTCCAATAAAAAGAAGATGCAATATAATTTAAAAACATAAGTTTGTGGTCTTGCATTATCATCATAATCAGCTGCCTTATGAGACTGTGAGGGATTTTAATCATCCAACATGAAACAAATTGGCTACTTCATTTTCTTGCTGATCAATGCTTTTCCTTTTACTGTCAGTAGCTCATGTGTTTTAATTCCTCCTTCCTATAGCTTAGATTAGTGCACCAACCAAAAAAAGAAACTATCCCTTTCTGAGATGTTTCCGCTGGTCTGTGAGTTCCAGGTGCATTCTTTGGTGTGAGGAAAATATTTACTTTCAGTTTCTGGAGGTATCCCACTCTTTTTTCTGGTATCATTGTTGAGCTGTGAATGCAGTTAAAGGAAATTTTTTTTCATCTTCCCTCCTCAAATAGCAAAAATTTACTTCAGTACAGCCCAGTGTCTTGTTTTTTTTTTTTTTTTTTTTCTTCCTGAATTCTTCAGCATTTCTTCACACTATATTGTGTCTAAGCTACGGTTTCGTTTTGTGACCTGTGTTCTCATGGCGGTGGAGCTCTGAACTGGAACTCTGGGAAGGTTCATAGATGGAAGATATGCCTGTCTTCTCAGATAGTTTTTATATCCTTCATTCATGTCCACAAAGATCCCAACACTCTTTTATTGGATGGTCATATCCTCAATCTTCTTTTTTCCTCCCTCAAATTTTCTCAGTGTTTTCAACTCTGTTCTTTCCAGGGTTCTTGCTACGTTGCCTCTCAAAAATCCCGAGGCAGACTTTTACAAAAGAATCCACTGGGCAGCTTTGTCAAAAATGTGACAGTCCAGACAGTCTTTGAATCTACTGATTCCTCAGAAATTAGAAGTTCCAAAACATCTTCATTTTTGAGAAGACAGCTACTGGTTTTTCACACTTTTTCACACAAGGCCTTTGCAATAATATCCAGCGTATCTCACATAGCTCTGCTTCTGAAAAGAGTAGAAGACAGACCTGAGGACCACGTGGAGATTGATCTCATCTTTATTTTAAGGGTGCATAAAGAAAACTTAGTCTGCTTTGGGGTCTGGAGTACAGTTTAGTGAATACCATGGAATTCTGCACTAAAATTTCTACACGGAGATGAAAGAAATTCTAACAATTTTTTTAAAAAATCTTTTTCAACCAACATCATATTAAAAACTCTCATAGAAAATTTTTATATTGAATATATGTCATCTATCAATAAAAATACCTTCTGTATGTAAGATGGGGCAAAGTTTTTGGTGAAAATGTTTTTATATGTGCATATTTAGCATCTCAGTACAACTGCATTCTCTCTTTCCAGCAGCTGGCAGTATGAAGAACATCAAACACTTTTAGAGAAGAGGGAATTTCCTAACTTCACAAAAGTGTACACTTGTTTTGTCAAAGGTCCATACAAATGGGCATGAATTTACCAGCTCTGTTAAAAAAAATGTCACCTAATGAATCAGATATGAGCAGATCAGTGGTTCTTCTTCCCTTTGTGATAAAAGTCCAAGCTGCCACCTGTGCCAGGCTGGCTCCCACCTAAGCAATCTGCTGCCTAGGGCTAGGAAGGGCTATTTCAGCAAGTGAGAGGGTAAGGAACATCCTGCTTTGGAGCTATACAATTATGTTTTCCTCATAAGTCAAAGACTTATCAAAATGTGAAATGCACAGTCAACAACTGCAATGTGAGAGAGCTGATGGACAGCATACAACAATTCCTGCAGTAACCTATAGCAGGTTATATGTGAATGTAACCAACTCTCAGAGAGCTCATCCTTCATAAAAACAGTTATTCAATAATTTGATATGTGTTACAATTTTAATATTACCCCTATCAATCTTACTTATCTCTCTGATATCTGGCTGCTCTGATCTGCACATTGCAGAAGATGAACAAGAACAAGTCTGGTTTTGAAGAAGTCCTACTTTGGCACCTTTCCATGTTTTCCAACTTCTCTTCATTGCAAGTAAGATTCTATAACCATAGAACCATGTGATCAACTCATGGACCATATCAAGGATACATTTTAAATACTATCAGCTAAAATCTTGCTCTGTCCTGTCTGTCAAGGCATTTCCATTCAGAATGTAAGCACTCACATGTGTTGGAACACCTCCTTGTCTTTTGTAATTTAATTTGATGGGAATGTTTTCCAGTCATGTTTATTACCCACAGAACATTCATGTTTCTTCTCCCCACACTTCTCACCCTAAGTATGAACAGTGTGACAAATAGACCAGGAGTTAGTCCACATCTAGCATAAAATACATGACCTACAAATTATTGCTGCTAAAGGTGTGTTGATTATACTAAACCTCTTCAATGCTTAAAGTAATAAGGAGACATCTTTTCCTCCAGTCTAGAGGGATATCCTAGCAAGCTGATCAGTCTACAAAACCTCATGGACCATGCTCAGCTTCCAAAACAGATACCTGATATACTCACAACACACACACACAAATCCTAATCTATATTTGCCTCTTAACAATAATCATGCTGAAGAGCACTTTCTGTAAATAACCTAGTTAGACGCACAACTGCTCCAGTCAATACTACCTGATAGAACAGTCCTTTTAAGACACATGGGGAAGTAATCATTTGAGCCAAACAAATTAAAGGGAATTAGACATCTTAGAAATCAGTAGGAATTAGTGTTTGTACCATTACTGTTTCGGATTTTTTTTCCTTCAAGTGTTCTGCATTCAGTGGAAAAGGGGATTTATTTGTCAGCCCATAGCATCAAGGTTCCTCTGTCTGTGAATATCTACCAGAAGATTGATTGCAGCTGGATGTACAGACTCATTACAGAGGGATGTTTAAAGAGTGTCCTGATGAAAAAAGTCACTCAGAACAAATAGTAAAGCCAGGGAAAGAAGGATGTGAACAAGATAACCCACAGAATGTAATTATATGAGCACAAAAATTAGAGGATCACAAATACAGAAATTACTTTGTGTGTTGACACTCTTTTAAACACCAGTTAAATTAATCTCTAATTTCCAGCTAACGATGGAGCTTGTTGAAACCAGCTGACACAGGTAAGTACAGGAGCTTTTGCCTGGCCAAAAAGAGGTGAAATATCCTGATGCTGAAATTCTTACATGCTTTTAAAATCATATGAAAGAAATTATGCAGAAAACCTGAGTTTAAAAAAAAAAAGGTAGAAATAAAAAGCAACCAGCACTTTCAATACATTAAGTACACAATTAAATTTCAGTAGATGATGACCAGAAAAGCTAAAGAAGGAGGTTTTAAAAAGTCACTCAAGGTTTGAATGTTTTGCATGTTCTGCATCTTTACCACTGTTTAAAAACTGAAAAGTACCATGGGCATCATATAGTTATTTTCCCTGCTTAACAGAGTTAATTATTTACATCTGATAACCTTTATTTTAGCATTATATTATGGAAGTAACACTTTGGATTCATAAGACCTCTCTGGTACAGGGTCTCTCTCAATAGGAGCATGCCAAAAAACAGCTCTTACTTAATCAACATTGAATTACTAAATCTTTATTCTGTATTGAAAACTACCATTTCTGCAATCAGGAGAATAGACAATGAATGAAGGGACACTTGATGTCTCAGAAAAAGCTAGCAATTGTCATGACCAATTTTTCAGAACAGATAATAAATGCAAGCTTTGGCAAGACTGGATGTCATTAAGCTTGCATAAACCAAGGATTTATGAATTAGACAGGCCAGTGTTAAAGTTTGTAGTTATGCAGATAAAACCTGGACCACAGTTAAACAAATCTTATAGTGAAGAAGTTTTTGTTATTTTGTGATGTTTGGTCTTTCTTATGAATACAGGAACTTCATTGTGTTTTTTTTAAGTAAGGTATCTGAAATAATTTGCATATCATGGCTGCCTGTATTATCCAGGAGCTTGAACTTGAAAATACAAAAGATTCCTTTCTGCCATAAATTCCTTGGTAAAATACTGTGGAATCCATGCCTTTACTGTGTCTGATTGTCTGTTTCAACCAACATCAGTATAACTATAACCATTTGGAGAAGTGCAGGAGACCAAGTTTTACTGACTGTCCTTTATTTACACATTCTGAGAAGCTTCAAATTAAACTTCAAATTAAAACCACCTCACATTCCCCACTTAAAGGTAGAAGGGTTCAGAATACACATATGGGCACATCAACAGCTATAAACAAATGGAAAAGAGTTTCTTCTCAAAAATGAATTGGATAATAGCTCTTAGAAAAGTGCATGTTTTGACTCTCTAGATATTAAACAATTGTGAGCCATTGTCTCATATAGCAATGCCTTTCATGTGGTCAGTTGTGTATTGTTAGGAATTGTTGGGAGCTCACAGTGAGGCAATTATCCAGGATTACCCACTTGTCCACCAGTGAACTATTGGAGCTCCCAGAACAGACTCTCCCATCCTCTTAGATTAACTGTGCCAGGTGCATTTGGCTAAATTAGGGATGTTTCCTTATATTTGGTCTTCTGTCCAAGTGACTCAGATTTCCCTGGCTTTATGCTAAGTCTTGTCCCACGGTTCTTTATTACCTCTGATCATCCCCAGCAGGACTGTGTAGCATCATCTGGATCACTGAAAAAAATATCACACACCAAACAAGCTCTGATGTCTGTGAACCCTACTTGATAGGATTCTGTACAGCTTCCTCAACAGCTACATCATGATATCTGTCAAGTATTTAATCCATCCAATCAATTCCCTATGTATATATATATATATATGTAAACTTATGAACTTTCACATCACGTAGTATCAAGCTGAATGTCAGAAAAATCAAATACTGGATTAACACAATTTCTTATATGAATCAGACCTCACCTTGGTGGAAAACTTCAAATCATTCTGTCTAACATTAATTCTAATTTGGCCACTCTTTATTTTGTTTACAAACCTCAAAATTATGTTTTCATGATTTTATGTATCAGGATAATATTTTTTGTCTGTCTTCATTCTCTTTAAGTACTATTACAAGAGTTAATAATTTTCTCATTTTTAAAAAGTAGTTTGAGATGTTCTTGATTCAGATTATTTCACAGGTGATTGTTTAAGTGAAATTTATGTAAAACAATTTATTTGGAATTTTTATGTTTTAGTCTTGAAATTTAAACAATTATTAAGAAAACTTTTGCATTAATTCTAGAAACAAATGAAAAGGAAAATAAAAATGAAGTTTTATGCTACCATCTCTACTCCTCATTAACCATATCTGAGCTACAATTATCTAATTTCAAGCTGTAAGGAGAAGCTGGTATCCAATTTAGGTCCATAATTCAATTGCTACAACATAGCTTTATAAGAAATTTGTATAAAAATTGCACATTTCCTCCATTTTCCAGCATTACTTGGAGGAGGAAGGGGTATCATTCTTAGTTCCCTTCATATTGGCAATATTTAGAATATATTCAAGATGTGGATGACACTGTAAAATAACAGAATATATTTAAGTCCAGATCTTCATCTCACCACCATAAAAGAGCTTTATAACTTTTTTATTCCATGTCTTTTGACCTAATAAATCTTTCCTGTTCTTCTACTAACCGAAAAGACTTATCAGATGAGAATAGAAAGTGTCCTCTTCCTCTCTCCTGTACAGACACAAAACAAAATATCAGCTGGTGATTAGAACGCTTTCTAGAAAGAAAAAAATTGAATTTGGACACTACATCTTGTAGAGAGATTAAACATTTACACACATGTGATGTCTATTCTGACTAAGTGAGAACTCTTGTAGGATTCAGAGGGGCAAACAAGCCTTTTTCAGGAGCAGATTTAACTGCCCCTCTAGTTCAGCACTAAAAAGACTGATTCAGTTTTACATCTGAAATTAAACACTGCCTAAATCACATTTTATATAAAAAAAGTAGATTATGTATCTTATCTCCCCATTTTTAATCTGTGCCTTCACATTAGGCTGTAGCTTTACTTGCTTTGAAATCAGTACTAAAGTCCTTAGACTGTACTATTAACCTGCTAAAATTCAAGTAGGCCAACAGAAGACATAGCAATTTACACCTGATTTTCTGATCCTACATTAACAAGAATTCATACTTTACTAAAAATGTTCTTTCATCTAAGTATAAAGTGTTTTAGATACATATTTTGCCTTGTAATCTGAAATCAGAAAAAAAGACATTGGTTATGAAGCCTCAAGAATAAGGATCACATTTATCTCAGGTGTAAATTCATTCATTTATATTTGGCTTCATATGTTCAGTCTCAACAGGTTTTTTAAAGAACCACTCCACTGTCTTCCATGTTCCCAAAGAAAAGCATCATTTTGTGAGCAGGGGGTAGATTGCTTCCACATGGAAAAACTAGTGAAGCCTCTCGAAATTGCTGATTCACAAATTGTAGTGATTGAAAGTTAATCTCAATTATAGTACTGAGGTCTTTGTATTGTCGCACAGTGTGATAATGATATTTGCTGCCTTAAGTGGATTTTGATTCAAACACCAGCTTCAAATAAAGAAAAGACAAAAAAAAAAAGAAGAACCAGACATTTACTGTATGCTCCTTGTAAACCTGGGAGACAGAGTTTTTTATATTTTTATATTTACAGAAGGTACAAGGACACCTGCACAGAAAGCAGGGACTTTTTTTAATTTTCTAAGTATTTTCTTAAATAGCAACTTTAAATATTACTGGACTTATTACCATACTAACCTGGAAATAGTTCATAGTCATATGAAAGCTATGTCTCAGTTAATTATTTGAAGAAACAGAAAATAATCTACTGATAGCTTGACTATTGTTTACAGGGGTCAGATAGAGGAAATAAAAACAAGACTATACCCTAACCTAAATGTAGTTTCTAACTCTAACAGAAAAAGTTGTAAAAAGGAGAAATACCAGAAGTTCAGTAGTATTTCTTTGCAAAATAAGAGTTAAAATAAACAAATAAGTGTTGAAAAGGCACAACCACTTGGAAATAATGATGTACTATAAAGTTTACTACAAGAGGAAATGTAGGAAATATTCCTGCTCTCCAAATACAGTACCTAATTTACAAATCTCCAGAGTAAATGGTCAAATAACCTACTATAAAGAACAAGCATTCACTATTTTTGGCCTTTTTCCCGGAAATTTTCTTTTGCAGTCACTGTCAGAGAAATAACATGGTTCTTGACGTGTCTTTGGTTAAAATAATTATTTTACTGGAATATTTTAAGCTGAGCATGAATCAAGTGTAACTTTGCTTTTTGACATTCATTAGAGCACATTATACTATTCATCTTTAGCACTGCCAGACTCCTCCTGTCTTCCAAAGCATCTTTTCACCTTCTGATGGAATTTTTCCTCCTCACAAGCAGATATTTGATACTTTTGAACCCAGTCCCAGACAGTGACAAGATAACTTGCTCAGACCCACAGTATCTCTCTGCAACACCACTGCCACCATCAATGCTCTCATACATCAGCAGGCTTTAAAAGAGGAACACATTGTAAGTGAATTAGTCGAAATTTCAAAACACAGACTTCTCTTCAGATGAGCGGCCAGCGTACAAAACACACTCTGAATTTCTCTGCAAGTGTGAGTTGAGCAAGAGAATGGAAAAAGAAAATTTTCAACCAGATTAATTCTGCTGGATACTGAAGCAGCTCCCAGCAATCCATCAAATGAGGCTTTGTTTCACCACAAGAGGATCCATCCCCAAGAATACAAATTTAAGGGACTTTAAATGTTACAACAAGGAGAATAAATTTGCAAAGGACAGAAGGGCAAATCATGGTCCGGAGAGAGAAGTGAGCCAGGTGTTTGAATTCCTGCAAAGGAGGCCTAATTATCCAGAGCAAGGAGCTTGTCTTAAATGTCAGCGTTCATAAACCTGGAAAATGACTGAGGAACTCTTCAGAAGCTCTGCAGCTGAAATGCATCCAGAGAAATGAGTCTGGAGAGCTAGATGTCATTTTAAACAGAAATATATAGTTTAGGGAGGGAAAATGCTGTTTACAGGAAATTAAATACTAGAAAGTCTATCTCTAATGTGTTTTTTGGTCTGTTTTGATTTGTTCATTTTAATACCATTATTCTATTTTTAGGGAATAACAAATTAAATACTAAGTCAATAAACTACATTGTTCTTAACAGAGAAGGATATAAAATTGATATTCCTCACTGAATTGAACATATTGTAGATGATTATCACTGCCAGGGTGAAATTTGCATTATTTTTTTAAGTGGATATATGCTACCTTACCACCTCCACAGAAACTGCAGATAAAGAAATGTTATTTTACAAATAATGTAAATAAAGAAGCATAAGAATCTAACATAGATGGTGTAACAAATATCAGAATTAAGTACAAATGATGCAGCCTTCACTTGCCCCTGCTTTGCAAAGCCATGACATTGCTGGGAAGTGAGTCACATTCACAGAGTCAACACAGGCAAGGTCAGAGATACAAAATTTTTATGCAGAAAGGCAGTGGAATTTCTTGGAGAAGTCCTGACATATCAGAATCCTGCTCCTTTTCCTGCCTTTGTCATGGATAACTTCATCACATTTTATCTTTATCAGTGAAATAGAGCAGCACTAGGCTGGATCTTCCCAGTTCCTTAATTGTAATTATAAGACCAGCACAAGGCCATTTCCTTAACCAAGAGAATGTTTGGAGAGCATCTAGAGGGACAGAATGCCCTTTCTGAATATTTAGCTGTACACAGACTACATAGGAAACCTAGTAGAGTTTGGCAGCATTTTCTCTCAATCTGGCCTGTACCAAAGTCTTTGGTGCTGGAGCAGCTTCAGTGAGGATACAATGCTCAAAAAGATCTTATCAGCCCCTGATGATCCTCTACTGAACTCATGTTAATTCTGATTTTCAGAGGTTTATACCCCAGCCAAATAGAAAGGAATTTTCTTAGAGATAGCACAAGTCCCTTTGACCCAATGACTATTCTCCTGCCAAATTTTGGGTACCTACTGCAAAGCCAAAGAACCACACTTGAAATAAATGATTTTACAAAAATCTGATACTCAAAAAAGGTCTACTTGGCTTAATCTAGTGGGAAAAGTACAATTTACATAGTAAACTATAAGGACACAGGGCGGGCATACATTTTTGCATCAGTTAAAGATTCACTGAAAACAGAAAATTTTTAAGGTGTGGAAGCATCTGCAATTTTATATTCACGTTCCCCCCCCTACAAAAAAATAAAAAAGAGTGGGGGAAAATTAAACTTGAGTAATTTTTTAGTATTTCCTTTTTGCCTTTGATTGATGGCTTTCCATTTTCATTTTGGGAATGTTTAAAGTATGGTCTATGTTTAACATCAAACTATAGAAGTAAGTTGAAGAATATTAAATAATACCAACATGAAATGAAATAGTTCTAAGTTGCATTAAAAAACAGTTAATTTTTTTTAATATTTCTAAAAAGAAAAAAAACCTTCAATTAATCCTCTACTGTTTTTTCCCTTATTTATTCAGGTTATCATGGTAGCTCACAATCTACTTTCCTGACACCTGTAGTAGTGCCTTGGTACATAAGTTCACCAGGCACTGCAAAATACTTTCTCTCAAAACTGCCAAAAATTTGAGATCCTTTCCCTGTTCTTAAACACCTTGTTTACCTTATTCTGGCTCTGGTCTTTGCCAGATTGCTGCACAACTCCATTTACTCCTCTAAAATGGCATAATACAAACACATTGGGGGTGGGGAGGGCTGGTGAAAAAAAGTGGTTTCCTACTCATTTAGTATGTAAAGTAAAGCATCACAAATGCTGAGCATGTAAATTTAGGTTTTTTACATTTTTTCTGAACTAATTATAAGTTAAATTATATACATTCATTTGTAGATAAATAAATTTATAGAACAAAATATGAAATTCCAGGTAAAAATAGGGTTATGTTTTCCAAAACATGTTTGCCGGAAAAACATGAAACAAGTACTTATTTCTACACTTTGCCAGAAAGAGCTTTCATATCTACTTAAAACATGCAAGTTATACATTGTGCTAAATTACAGCTCTTAAGAACTTCTCATATTTCTCACATTCCTATTAAAAATTTCCCCAAAATGAAGTGTGGAAAGCCTTTTTACTTCAGTAGGTCTTAATTTCAGATAGTTTATTTGCAGTGATGGGTCTGAAGGATTTGAATTTGACGTGAATATCAGGCAATGGATGAAAACAATCATATGATCATCAGCCTGAGCCAATAGTATCAGGCAGCATGTTGTGCATTTACCAGTTTCTGCAGCCTCAAATGAAAGATCTCTGTGCTGAAGTTGAGATTATACACTGTAAGCACCACTAGGGATGATGGATGCTCAAGTGAGCACTTGCTGTTGGCCTTGGACTGTGAAGCTGCAAGAAACAGTGATATGAACAAAGCTAATGCAATTTCTGCTACTTCAGGAGCATTCAGCTGTCTACTGATGTGAGCAGAAAGTTGATGGACACAGCAATCTCTGGCTACTTGCTCCCAAGAGGCAAATAAACTTTACTTGCAGTTCTTTATTGCCCTAAATTTTTAATCTGAGAATAGTGGCATAGTCCAAGAATCCCCTGGAGGATAATGATTGAAAGTGAAAAAAGTACGGCAAGTTTATTAATTGTTCAACCGAGCTGGGATAGTTTTTGTTGTAACTGTTTTCTTACATCAGGAGTTTCCAATGAGTAGAAAACTGCCAGATGTTTACAGGAGATGAACAACACCTCTTGCAGTAGTTTAAAATTAAAGAATTCATCATGAAGCTGTTCCCACCTGAAGTACAGCAGCATTCTCTGTGTCTTTACTTATGGCTCATAATCCTGGCAGCCAGAGGTTCAAGGTTCAGAGGATTAGTCCCCTGTCAAAGTCTTAAGGGAGTTTGCTCCTTTCAGCAGCATTAGAGAATCTGAGAGAGCCCAAAGCCTAATTGCATTTAGGACCACAGCATTGTTATCTTCTTTCTGAGGAAAGAATAGCTCCCACAGGTGAGCCACTAACAACAGTCCCACAGACAGCAGTCACCAGGCTGCAGCACAAAATCCATGCTGGAAAATGCACAGAAACCATTCAGGTTGTCCCTCCCAGAAGGGAGCCACGAGGAGCCAAGTTTTCACAGTTCTAGCACCAGCAGAGCCTGGCTTATCGTTTTTACAGACTGCCAGCAGTCTTCATTTGTTATAGGAATGGTTCATGAAAGCGATTTGAATGCAGAAATACATTAACCTCCATATGACTGAAAACTGTACATGCATCATTAGAAACATTTTTGAAAATGTCAATTCTTCCTCAGTTACTGTTTCATACGTGCCTGGGTGTGTTGCTGGTGTCTATCAGGTGTGAGTGAGCAACTGATAAATAAATTATTTGGTTTTGCCGTTTTCTCCTATAGAAAATCTGTTTGGACTGCATTAAATTTTAGCTATTGAACAGACTTGTGGAGGTTATTTTTTCATATGGTTTAATTATTGTTCACAATTTATAGGTGTGAGCCATGGACCAATATAGTCAAAAGATGGCAATGCCTTTTTTATGGAAGAGATTAATTGGTACTTGATGACTGCTTATGTAGCTATATCAAAGTCCAGTTATTCTTAGGATTTCAGAGGAGGATTTTGTGCACTTTGGTTTGGTGATTTTTATGCAACCAAACTATGAACACTGAACTCTTGTGTACCTCTTGCTGCTTTTACCATTTTTCATTTATTTATTTCCCCCCTATTTTTTTCCTTTTTAATTATGTGGGTAATGTTGAAGCTGGAAGAACAGAAGACAAACATAAAGACACAATAAATTGCAAAATGACCAAAACAGAGTGGAGAAAGACCATCTGCAAGGAAAAATTTGGCCTTAGCAAGTGTGAAACATACTGAGAAAAAAATAAACAGTGGAGATACTGAATGAAAGGATATGAATAAGCTGCAGAAACAAGTGGATTTTTGTTTTTCTTTGCTTAATTCTGGTTTAGTAATGTTTTTTCATGTCACCAAACTCTACAAATCAAAAGTGGTTGTTGTTCATAAAAAGTATTGTTCTTTACTTTCTCTGGGAACAAAATACAGAAATAACAGCAGAGTTCACAGATTTTAGTACCGGTTGAGATCTAAAAATTCGTTCTTAATCCTGCAATGTTATTTGTAGAAAACCAAAGTGCACAGTTAGGCCACTTTTATCAATGTGTTATTTTTTTTTTTAGATATAAATAGCTTTCAGAAATATACTGGATTTCTACAAGTATTCAGAAGTTATACATAAAAGGAGGTTAGGCATTTCCAACATTATTCCATCTGTACATCCTAGGTCAGCAGGAAGTGTTCAGCTGCCAAGTTCATATATTTGTGCCTATTATACATCCTTGACAACTTTTCTGTGATTTCTGTGGTGTTGTGATAAAATGAATATACTTCCAGTAGGCAATATATTTATCTCAAATTTATTTACAGCATGGAGACTGGCAAACAGCTTTCTGATGATAGCAACATTTTATTCAATATAGCCTTGTGAAAAAGGTTAACAGCTTCCAGATAACTCAATGACATTACTCCAGCAGATCTTGCATTCCAGGGGTTTATGAGTGAGTTTAGTAGATTCAAAGTAGTACTTTTTCCTGGCCTTTCCAATATGTACCTTATCACACAGATGCCTTTCCTAGATGTCCTCACTTATATGTCCTTACTCATTTAGGCTCTGCATTGTAGTTCCTGGAAGTAAAGACCCTAAGTAGCCTGATAGTAGCTTCTCTTAACGCCACTTTACACCCTTCTAATAGCCACAGAGCCATAAAAATAATGTAAATATAAATTACTCCCATTTTAACACCTCTTTGTATTAGCGGAATGATGTGAAGTGCCCTTCTTACAAATGAGAATGAGGCCTCAGGAGCCTGAATTGATGTAACTCACACACAGATGGGTGAAAGGATGGGACCAAAGCAAAGCCAGTTGAAATCTCTTGGTTCTGCTCAAGGCTGGTTTAATGGGCACCTCCTTGTACTTTCCTTTGGCTCCTTGGGCAGCAACTCAGATGCCCTCCTGCTCAGGCAGCTTCTGGAGAGGATGAGGAGCGTGGCAGCCTGGGCCTAAGCCATGTCCTCAGCCTCCTGTTTGAGCACGGCCATGGTTCCACCAGGCACCTCCTGCTCTGCTTGAGCACGGCCATGGTTCCACCAGGCACCTCCTGCCCTGCTTGAGCACGGCCATGGTTCCACCAGGCACCTCCTGCCCTACTTGAACACGGCTGTGCTTCCACCAGGCACCTCCAGGCCTGCTTGAGCCTGGCTCTGTTTCCACCAGGCACCTCCTGCCCTGCTTGAACACGGCCATGCTTCCACCAGGCACCTCCTGCCCTGCTTGAGCCTGGCTGTGTTTCCACCAGGCACCCCCTGCCCTGCTTGAACATGTTTGTGCTTCCACCAGGCACCTCCTGCCCTGCGAAAGATGTGGAGAGCAAAGCTGGGGATGAGGAAGTGCAAATGTTTTGGGGCTGAACCCAGCATTTGCCCTTACAGGGGCTGTGGGATGGGGAGGCTGGGGAGGGAGAGCAGGGCCTCTGTGCATTTCTGATGGTGAGCTGTGATTTATCCCCTGAGGGAGACCACTCCTACCTTTTCCAGAACATATCCTATTATTACTTTCATTGAGAGAAATTGATTTCTTTGCACTGCTAGGAGTAACACTCTGCATATGTGTGTTACAATACTCATTTTGCCAACATTGACCCTTTGTGTTTGCTTCTTGTTTAAGCATTTCAAAGACAGACGATATCTTTGGTCAAAAGTGCACTATAAAAATATCAAAGGATGGCTGAGTGACTAGTGAGCTGTGAATAGAAAAATGCAAGTATTTTAACTAAGCAATTAAGAATTTTATTTCATGTAAAGCTTTCTATTACGTATTTCTAAACACAAGTTGCTATTAAATGTTTATTAAAGCCAACCACAAACTCATAAGGAAACAGCAATTTTTGACACTTCTTCAAGTGGTGAAACTTTTTTTTTTCAAATCTCACAAATTTCAAAAGCATGGTACTTGTATGTGTTTATGAAATATCAACATGTATTTTGATTACCAAATCCACTCGTGCAGTGTAAACATACATAATTTATTATATATTAGTATTAGCCATCATTATAATCCCTTAAGAGATAAAAACCCAGATAAATCGAGTCTGGCAAAGTAATGAACAGACACCATCACTTTTTCTGTTCAAACAGAATAAAGAATGATATCACGTCAGTCTAATGCTAGAGAAATGTTGTTTCCTCTGAAATTGCCTGTCATAATCATTCTTTGAAACTCTTTTTTTTTTTTTTGTAGCAATGCCCTGTGGTGTCACCACAATCTGCCTGGCATGCAGAGAGCAGCTCAGGAATCAGTGAACTTCTGTGCTTTTACCACATTCCACAGCTTTTACACAACAACTTCAATACTGCATATTAAACATGGCCTGCTTAAGCATTGTAGCTGAAAACTTTGGTTTCATACTATATAATTGTTATTTTACCACTCTTCTTTTAAGAAGTCACAAATCAAGGGACAACTGTTCCAGTGCATTATTTGGGAAAAGAAGGGCTCCTATCTAAAAACGTATGGTCATAATAAGTTCAATAATTTTAAAACATTTTTCCATAAATCAAAACTTATCTTTTATTTTAAGAAATGTAGTACTTTTAGTGGACAGTACTAAAAATTATTTTTCTTTTTTTAAAGCTTTTCCAGGGGGCTGTAATTCTGTCACTGTATCATGCAAAATCTGCTAGAGTTAAATGGAATTAGGGTTCCTAAGGTTAGGAGAGTGTTTAATTAAATCAAGTCATGAGGTACAGTGTTGCAATTTGCAATGCTGGGCCTCGTAAACATGCCAGGAATGCAGTGTGCATCTTATTTGACTGTTTAGGCAGAATTCTAGTATAACTGCATTTACCCATACTAAGAGTGGTATCCTTCCATGATCAGATTCAGGGGAGCAGCAGTATTTCCTTTGAACAATCAAAAATTAGAGCAAACTGGGATCAGTCTCATTTTTCCATATTGTATTCAATGTCTGAAAAACTTGTAAAATACACTTGTTTTTGTATCTTTGCAAAGACCAGAAAAGAAAGGCCACATTTCTGTTTTGTGACTGTTGGCTCCTTGCTCTGATCCAGAGAACAATGGGATGAACCTTTGGACTGCTGTAAGAGGTATTTTTATAATAAAAAATAAAATTCAATATAAATCAAATTTATTCTGAGTTTCTAAATTGTCTGTGTCTCTAAAATGCCTTGAGCATGAAATGTTTCATCCTCAGTTTTGGAGATAGCATGTAAAATATTTAGGATGTAAAATGAAGAATAATGCTTGTTACTAACTCTGGTACTTAAACAATTTACTCTCTGATGTCAGTTTTTAATTGGCCTCTAGATATGTTAGCCTGTATAACAACATGGTAAAAAAAGGGAAGTGTCAGACATGGAGAGCTCATCTGGAGATGTTTCAGGTCTCAGGCCTTGACAATGCAAACTTGTTCATTAGTAATTTATGGATCTTTGAAACTGCTCTTTGGCATCAAAGCCAACTGGAATGGAGTAGACACTGCAGCACATTTTAAAGATTCTCACCCTCCACGGCAGTCTGGATGCCTCCAAAGTGTCATTTGAGAACATTCCCTGGTCCAGGCTGATGCCTGGGCATCATTCAGGAGTGTGCTACATGGACAGGACCAAAACCTTGCTAGGGTCTGGGGATAGCATTGGCAGCTGAGATTCCCATGGTCAAGAAGGTTCCTTGGCATTTTTTTAAATTGCTCAAATAATAATAATATAAACTCATGCTAACAGCTTTACTTAAATCCTCAAAGAGAACATAGATGGTACATTTTATATAACCATGTCTGAATCAGTTGTTCAATAAAATTGCCATTTAAGTTCTCTTTCATAAAATATGTAAATTATATTCCTTGGTTCTTTCATTTTCAGATACGTTTTCCACTTCTATAATCATTGTCTTATCTTTTTTTTGAAATTTCCTCAGGCTACTGACTTTTGGTTTTTTTGACTGGAATCAATGAGAAATAGAAAATTATTCCTGAAGAATTACTTCAGAGTAAAGACAAACAAAGAAACAAATCACAAACAAACAAACAAACAAACAAGCAAAGGAAGTCAAGATGGTTTTCACAAAACTTGAAATCTCTTCCAGATTTCTAAGTAATGACATTGTACTCAGAGCTTGAGTTAACTCATTATTAACAAAAATGATAATTTTTTGCAGAGTTTTCATCCTCCAGATATGGTACATTTTTTTTTTCTTAAGATATGGTTTTACACTTAGGCATACTAAAAAATTCATTGTTCCTTTGCAGACATTTTACTAATGATGACACATTTGTCCTTTTAACAGCATGCCAGTCCTCTGACCCCTTGACATCCAGAGATGTTATCAAAAATGTTAATTTCTTCTATTTTTTTCCCAGATTTTAAATTGTGTAAAGAAATAAACACACCATTTTGGATCTTCAGTACAATTATGCCTGGAATTTTTTTTTTAAAAAAACCCAAATATTAAAAACCCAGGGATAGAACTTAACTTTTCTGGATACAACATGACCTTGGGTACAGCTGTTTACTTCCTCGTGACAGAAACTATTTGTTGAAGATGGAAAAGTTATATGTATTAAAATATATGTAAAAAAATGTTTAGGTATAAAAACTATATGTAAAGCCTTTCTATCTTCAGTTTCTACATCTTGAAGCAATAGTATTGATAACAGCTAGAAAGCTCACAAGAAAATTGTAGCTTATATATTACATAGTTAGTAAAGGAGAAAGTTCAATCTTGTATTCAACCTAATTTCCATATGCAGAATAAATTGAGGACATTTTTCATATTAGTCTCAAACAGGAAAAACATAAAATCTATACTGAAATCTGATATTTATTTTAATAGTGTGTGGCTAAGAAAATTACCTGCTGGCATTATTTTTATGAGATATTATGGAAAATAAATTCTAGTTAGGTTGGTTTTTTTTTTGTGCAAATTGCAAAGCAAAACGAAGGAAGCCACAGGTTTTGAATGTGTAAATAAGAGCTATAATTTCACCACACCAGTGCCACACCAGCTGCTCCATAGGGGAAGGGCAGCCAGGGGACAATCAGGAGTGCAGATACCCAGGGCCAGCCAAGAGCTCGGTGTGGGTCAGACAAGCCCATGGGGATGAGGAAGAGCTCAGGGCAAGGAAGTTGAGCGGGACAGAGACAGGAGTGGGCACGGGGAAGAGGGGGCACATCTCTTTCACACAACACTGAACCAAGGCTGAGGAGCCTGGTGCCAGCACTGACCTTGGGCAGGCAGCAGTGGAGCAGACGTGACCTTGACTCGGGCAGCACAGCCTTCAGGGTGTATTCAGGATCTTCGTAGGCAGCGTAGACAAGACAACCCCATTTTAGGAGGGAAAAAGGCTGTGGGCATGCAAGCTTGTCATGTCACTTGCCCTCTGGTGCAGCAATTGGTCATGTGTTACTCACTGGCACAGACAGAGCCTCCAGTAGTTGTTTGCTGAAAGACTTGTACAGCAGAGCTCATGCTTACATACATCACAAAATGTACAACCAGCCAGCTAAAAACAAGGTCTGTCCAGACTTGCTACAATTTCAGTATTCAGAACACCTATCTGATCCATTGAGCAGATTTAATTCTAGCACACAGTCAGGAGAAAACCTGTAAAAAGATGAGGTAATCATTCCATGAATTTCTTGCAGTTTGTTGCCTGTGGGATTTTTTTTTTTTTTTTAAAGAAATGCCTTCCAAACTGTGTGCCTTGCTATCCAGATGGACACGGCTGCACTATTTGTTTCACATACACTTGGCAGCTTACCTGAGGTGAAAATAGATATCTCGAGGTATCTCACACACCTCAAGAGATGGATGTGTTGACAAAGAGAAGATGCTGAAAGGTACAATACCTTTTCATACCTCCACAATCTGTGATTTGTCTGTTTTTGTCTCTGGTTTTGATCTTCATTGTCATGTACCATATTGAGCAAGAATATGAGCAAAGAGCAAGTGTGCATGGCTTTCATCAGCCCATACCTGCAATTTGTCAGTGTTAGCATTTCAGGACTCATTTCTCCTCCAGGTTAATCTGATTAGACTGTGTGTCAAAGCTTCCTGTAAGTCAGCTTGCTGCTAATAGAGTCCAGCCAAGGAAGACTTCATCCCTGCAAAATGTTCTGCTTCTCTTTCAGCTGGAGTTTCAATGTGTCATCATTGACATCACACTAGTTCTCTTCTGGATAAAAGTCAATAATGTGCATAAATAATCACATAAAATGTGCCAGTTTCCTAAGCAGAGTTTCAGTTTTAGATAAAACTTGGAATGCTTTTGAGCACACAATTCTTTGAACATTTCTATGCTTTATGTTTTTTTCTGTTATACAGCTGTTTTGGTTGGTTTTGGGCAGATCGAGTGACCTGTGTAACCATCAGCTGAATCACAGCAGAGATTTACAAGTCACTCCCATGGGTGATGAGCAGGCACAATTCAGACCTTTCCAACCCCCTTTTGTCTTGGCTGGCTGTTGGAACCTGGTTCTGGTGATGCTGGGTCACAGCTCATATGGGAGAGGATGAAGCAGATAACGCTGCCATCAGCACAATCTGCTCCTTATCTGCTCAGAAGACAGAAAGCCCTGTTCCCCATATGCCCACTGAGGTCTACCAGAATGAGAAACCCCTCAGATATGAAGACATCCAGCTCTTGTTATACAGGCTTTCTTTTTACTCTTCCAGGACTAACATGCTGCAAAAATTGCACTCAAAAAAATCATATGCATTCAATGATGACTATTTTAAAACGTACTATTTTATGGTAAATTTTTGGTTCCAGTAATTAATTTTATTCCATTTTAGAAAGCCAGGCACGGGAAGATTATGTTCTTTAGAAGTGATTACCTCCACGACAATTGCATGTTTATTCAACAAGTTTATTTTCCATCAGTGCAGTAATGTGTATTGCGGTCGAAGCTTGATGTTTGCCAGGGAGATCCAGAGATACAGCTGGCTTTGGACTAACCAGTGCTCCTCAGGCATTCTAAGTCATGCCATTTACTTCCTTTGGTCACCTTTACAACTCTTATATTTGGTTAAATCATGTCTTTATGCACATAGTGCACTATCCTCTTACTCCCAGTACGGTATAACATCTCCTTTAAAATCAAGCTTGCAATTCCTTTTAAGTCTTAATGTTATACATGAAATCCTTAAAGTACCTAAAGGAGCAATAACATTTTGTAGAATTATTTCATTTCATGAAAAAAAAAAAAAAGAATGATAGTGAGTCATAGATATTGAAAAACGAAGAAATCATTTTGAAATGTAAGATGGAATAGAATTCTAGAAACTATTGTTAATTTTTGGTGATTAATTGCAAAATTTGTACCAAATTATAAAGCAAGAAGTAATTACTTTTCTACATTAACTATTCTATATATATGTGTGTCATTTTTCCCAGTGTGGGGCTGATCTCATTCTCATCCAGATCAATAGTAATTTTTCAACTTAGTTCATTGGGTCTTAGATAAGCTTTTCTGGGAAAAGTACCTTTCACAAACCTATTGAAAACAATTATATTTTTCCATATAAAAAGACATCTACATAGTTATTCATTAAGATAACAATGCAATTCTTACACTAAGTTCTAAGGACTTGCACCCAAAGTAACCTGCATTCTGTTGAGAGACATCCTGGTTTTTTCGCAATGCCATTTTCTATCATTTCCTTGGTCTAAATGTAAAAAATTTAGCAGCAGGAGTCCTAGAAGTGTAGTGAACACGTTGTAGGGTTTTAATGGTAAAGTACCATTTTGCTTCTCAGTGGAGAAGCCACTTCAGTATGTTCCATTATTAATTTTAAAATTAATTCAGATCAAGACATCTTCTCTGAAGGACTCTTAGTTGAAGCTACAAATTGGGGGCTTGTTACATCTGTTAAAAAAATATTGTTTCACTTTCATCAATTGCATCCTTCACAAAGAATATTTTTAGACTTTAAGAAAGAGGAAGGGAACTTATCTCTATGTATCAATGTCTAGTACACAGATTTCTAAAGCAACATTTTTCACAGAGGCTTGGAATGGTTTGAGTTGGAAAGGCACTTAAAAATCACCCAGTTCCAAATCCCTTGCCCTGGGCAGGGACAGCTTCCACAAGACCAGGTTGTTCAAAGCTCCATCCAACCTGGCGTTCAAAGCTTCCAGAGATGGAGTATCCACAACATCTCCAGGCTATCCCAACCCTTTTAGCCTGTCAAGTTCTTCCATTTACCTTTATATCATGCTAACATCCAACCAGAGACCCACACTCTCTGCTGACTGTCACTAACTGGGTGGATTTGAATACAAGATTTTGGTAAAGTTTTGAAAATGAGGATGTAAGAGTCAAAAGACTGACAAATCTTTCATGGTGTTCATACAATATTTGTAGTTGGATTTAACCGAAATATAATCCCAGTCTCTGGTGCCTAAGCCTCAGGAAGTTTTTCATCCAATACCAGGTGGGTGATCTGGTTTTGTTTCTTATGATTTATAAATTGAAACACTCCAGTGTCTCTCCCCAGTTGAAGTGTGATAAAATGACTTTGGCAGGCACCTGGTGTCCAGGTAAGGTCAACCCACCACGTTCCTTTAAAATTGGAAGGCTGTTTGGGACAGTCTGTTCAATCTCCTCTAGGTCCCAAACACACCCCTGAGCCCATCCTACTGCAAACCACAAGTCTGAGCAAAGTTATTCTTGGATTACTGCATCATATTTTATCCAAAAAGAGGGAGAAATACAGCTTTCTTTAAGTGTCTGAAATCAAATTTTCAACTCGAGTCAGTAACATTGAAGCTTCCTTTCAATTTTCTCATTAGCACCCTGACTCAGAGGGGTAGGTTCAGTTGTTAGATCAGGAAACTGTGAAACCAAGGATTATAGCTTTGTTTATGGATTAAGTACTCCTGTACTTATGGTGACATGAAAAAGGCCTTTGTGAAAATAATGATTCATCCAGTGATTTCTGAATCACAGAATACCACTGATAAGCACCTAAGAAACGTCAGTTCCAGAGGATGAGGGAGTATTCATTGTGCAATAAAAAGCAGAGTAAAGTGCAGTTTGGGGGGTTGTGTAGTGATATTTCTGTTGATACCGCCTCTTCAGTGCCAAAATCCAGCTCCATAATCTATCACTCCTAGAGGAAGCATTTTTTTATTTGTCATTTCAGTTTTGCATTCAATTACCAGGCTGTTTTACCCTGAAAGCCAGACAAAGCCGAGGCATTGTCTCTGGAACCTGCAGGTTTTGATGTGATATATTTGATCCGACCTCCATTCCCCAAGCAGCATTATCCTTCTGAAAACAAAACAATCCAAAATCACGTACATGACAGAGAGACGTTTTCCTCTTATAATAAAGTGCACATCTTAAAGCTTGCTGAGATGCTATTTGGCATGGTGAAAAAAAAACCCCAACACTGCAGCACAGTAGGCATCTCAAAGAGAAAAGGGACATTGAAGGGAAAACTGTCTACAAATCAATGAGACAAAAAGATAAACACTCCACCGAAGCACTGAATGTTCAGTGTGTCTTATACAATTCTTTTAATATAAAAACAGAAACTGACATTTGATTTAACTGAGGAATTAGATAATTCTGACTTCAAAGGAGGAGAAGAAGATTGAACTGACAGATGAAATCAGCTACAAAAGTGTGTTCTTTGCCCATCATCAGTAGAAAAGGAATTGAGGATTGAAGTCCCTTCCCAGAGATCACTGATGGCCAGAAAAACCCAGTTTATTAGGAACATTCTGATTTTGAAAGTGCCCTAGTGTAATGCCTAATCTCATTAAAAATATTATTTTATTCCTTTTTTTACTTTTTCCTAAATTAGGACTGACACCCCCATGGCTGTATGTTCTTGTCTAGCTCTAATACAATCTCCCTGTTCATTTCTCTAATTTTCCAAAAAGCATTCAGCACCTAGCAAATATCTATCTACCACAAGCTTTCTTTACCTGTCTCTGAAAAATGAAGAGTCTTGAAATTCATGAAGGTAACTCAGTGAGCTGTTACATTATCAGAATAATTATAAGAAAGTCAGCATAAGAATCAAATTTCTTCTATGCATGGCAGAAGTAAGAAAAACTTAAATTCCCTGAGACATTTGATTTGCTGCATCTGTAATGATTCTTAGCTAGGAAAAAAAAAAAGGACAGGATTTTTGTGCTTGGCAGCTACTTAGAAAACAATAATGCTACTTCAATTTATTATTTTTTTTAATATTATTGAATTTCCAAGTTCTATATAAGAAGAAACAGGCAGGGGGAAAGACAGATAAAAACTTTTTCTTTATTCTGACTTGTGGGTTTATTGATTTTACTTTTATCTAAACACATGTACTTCTATTGATGTAAAAAAAACCTAACTTACACATAATCTTAGGAACTGATGCAGTGATGCAAAAAGAGCTATATTTCAACACATGCAAGAAATAATTATACTTAGTTTTTCAGGTAATTTTTAAATTTAATTTAATTTAATTTTGATGGTTAGTTGGCTTATATATTCTATTTTCATAGCAACCATAGAAGATGTTTTTCTCCACAGTTTCAGTGACATCTGCTTTGTATGCATCACATCCATGCATCTTTTTGATGTGTCATCTTTCTCCTCCTTGTCAGAGGTGAATAAAGGACTTGACCATAAACTTAACCTTAATATTAAATATCTGTGCCAAGAATCCCTGCTCTGATTTCTGAGCACTGGAATGGCTAGTCAAAATCCAGGTCTTTTTAAAAACAGTGTTGATTCTTCCCAGGCTGCAGAGTGTCAGGGATGTTTGCCTGCCTGGCATTAAACAGCAGTTACGTTTTCTTCTACTTTTATTAAAAATTTAATGAGATCAGAAGGATGTAAAAAGCTTTATTGTTCTAAATTGCTTCTAAATTATTTCCAGAACACGCTATGTGAGAAAGCCTTTTAGAAGCAGAAATATTGCCATTAGAGAACCTAGAACCCAATTTTCAGAGGTGGTAATGACATTTCCCAGAAGAAAGAGAGAAAATGTTTGAGGAAATTTTCCTAATTAGATGATAGAAAACATACCCAAATCGTCAGGAGATAATTTGTGCGGGAAAGGGAATGAGAAAGAACAATCCAGAGTATGTACAGAGTAATACAGATACAGCAAAGCCTCCAAAGGCTCTTTCAGAAGTTAGAATTTGAGATCTTGAATAATCTATGGGATGCAGGAAGCTGCCCACAGCTCTTCTCGATGGAAAACTGTTGGGGGAGATTTGATATCTCGTCTCAAAAGAAAGGATTACTTCTTGGTGTGAATTTTGGCCACTAGAGAAGAAGAGAGTGCTTAATTTTACTGATTAGAAACAGTTTTATTAGCTACAATTAGAATTATTTTCAGCTGCTTTTACAAAAAATATCCAGCAAGGAAGATAGATGTCAGACTGGAGATGCATATGTTCTGTAATAAAAATCCTACAAATTATAATAATTCAGATTTCTTTAACCCTTAATTTCACACTAAATATGTGAGAGCATTTCTTTATTTGGCATTGAGTAGTTTTACCAACAGCAGCAATACAAACAGATCAGAATTTCCTTTGTGTTAACCTACTGTCAAATCAAAACAGCTCTGGTCCATCACCAGGTCTAACTCATCCAGTGAAACTAATATACAATATTTACTCACAGCAGTTCTGAATTTTCTATATTAATTTTAATTAGAAAATCAAATGCAGAGACAGATTCTTCATGATGTAAAGTAAACTGACCACAATAATTAGGAAATCTGACATCTTATGGCCCATGGACAAGTCACAGAGGATGACACAGAGAAATCCTCCTTAAAATAAAACTGACAGAAGATGCTGTAAGAGAATGTAAGAAAGAGATAGGAAACAATGAAAGAGCACTGTGCACCCTTCCCAACAGGAAGAAGCTGATTCCTGCAGATCTTCAATTGTATCTAAAAACAGTTTTTCAAGAAGAGGCACACTTTGAAAGATCCACAGAGGATATTTCTGGGAGTAAGGATGTCTAAGATCAAAGTTTTGTCTTCATAAGTGAGTCTAAGGACACAGATAAGAATCTACAGGCAGAACACACGATTAGAAACAAACCTGAAGGCAAAGCAAGCCACTCTATTTTGTTACGGGTGTTTATCCAGCCATTCACCACAAAAGAAGTAGGATTTTCAAATATTTAAAGATGAAACCCAAATATCACGTTTTACTGAACTGTTTATGATCATCCTGAAAGACTGATGGGGTTGGAAAAGTCTAAACCCTTTGGATCCATGTCGAAGAAAACAAATTCCTGGTTAAAAAAGACAGACAGACAGACAGACAGAGAGATAGATAGATAGATAGATAGATAGAGAGATAGATAGATAGATAGATAGATAGATAGATGGTTGATAGATAGATAGATAGATAGATAGATAGATAGATAGATAGATAGATAGATAGCTCTTCAAATTAGCAGTAGTTGGATATTTACTTTGATGATAATGAAAGACCAGGTCACATACAAAGAATATTACTCCCATATTTAGTTTCAGCATTTTACTACCAGAATGGGCAGCAATAAATTATACAAACGCAGTGTTTGGTTTGAACAACCCTGACCACTACTGAGATTTCCAGACATTAAATAAGAACACGACTTCTGTTCATAGGATGAAAAGTGCAACTTTATTTTTTTGCCTGTTTGATGATTTCTATTTTGCCTCCACACAAAGACAAGCATTTTCATTATTTTTCTCTGGATGGCATGTGCTTAGAATTCAGAAGAAAAGAAATAAAAATTTTGAAGAGAACACAATCACCCAATAGTTCAGCTTGGAAGGGACCTGTGGAGATCATCCAGTCCACCCTTCTTGCCAAGGAAAGGTCACCTCAAGCAGGTAACACAGGAATATGTCCACAAGGATTTGGAATATTTCCAGGAGGGAGAATGCAGGACCTCCCTGGGCACCAGTTCCAGTGCTCCACCACCCTCATGGAAAATTCTTCCTCTTGCTGAGATGACACTGGTGTTTTGTTTTATGGCCATTGCTGCTCCTTCTGTCACTGGGCACCACCTAAAAGAGTCTTTCACCAACCTCTTGGCACCCACCTTGGAGATATTTATGTGCATTGATGAGATCCCCCTCTCAGGCTTCTCTTCTCCAGACTAAACAAGCTCAGCTTCCACAGTCTCTCCTCATAAGAGAGATACTCCAGACAAGGATGAGCTTATTAATTTCTGTTAATTAATTGCAAAGCTTATGATATTAGGAAAACTGCTGTAGTTTTTTCAAAGTTGAATTCTCACAGAGGAGCCTATTTTTTATCAAAACTCAAACTTTCAATGGGAGAAAGCAATTTTAGACTTTTTTTTTTTCCTCTGTTCCAAAATGACAGTTCAAAATTGTCTTGATACATCAATGTAAAATAAAAAATGTCAACAGATTTTAAAGTGTATAATTTTGCTTCTTGTGGGAAAAAAAAAAAAATCATATTTAGATATTTTTAAATTTCCATCCTGAAGGGAACAATGAAGCTACATGGAAGGCTACATGGGAAAGCAGCTACATGGAAGGAATTAATTGGATAAAGATTTACAGGGGTATTTGAAGGAGCTATGCAATTGGCTCCAAATGAAATCAGGGTTTGGAAGCCCTGGGACTGGCACCTTCCAAAGAGGTTGGGTATATAAGATATTCAGGAAACTTGAATTTCCTTTCTGAAACTGCATTAATTCAAATACAGGAACAAATACTTCTAACTAATTTCATAGAGCTCTATCAAGGAATGCTGCTTTCAGAGAGATTAATTTGGGCACATCATAGCACCAGAAACACTGTTGGTAAATCAATGATAATGGCAATTACGCTGTCGTGACTTGTCACAGTTCACTGCCTTTTGTACAACTGCAATATTGCAGTCTCCTCACTAGAAAAACTTCCACTGTTCTGTGCCTTACTGACCAGAATTGTACTAAATATGGGATGAAAACAGTGTCCATGTGGGAGCAAACAAATGTCTGTGGAAAAACGCTAAATTGTGCTGTTGCTATACAAATGACGTTATCATATGGAGTAAGAACATAACAATAGCTTTTTGTTTCTCAGGATTAAGCCATGTGGAAGTTTATTACTATGCTGATTCTATGTATCTTCAGGATTTAAAACAAATGCAGCTTTTGCAGGATGGCCAGTGAAATCATTTGTTCCATGCTCTCACTGCAGGATGCAAAACATTATCTACTCAGTTCCATAAATTTATCTTACATACCCAACCAGATCCCAAGGTGGGTACAAAATGGTCTTTCCTGTTTTGTTTATAAGTTTCTTTGTTTCATTTTCAGTATTAAGAGTCTGATTTGAAGCATACGTACTGTTCTTAACACCAGCAAATGTCTGCAGGAGCAGGCACAATTATAGAAATGTTTTAAGAGAAGGGTGTTGCAGAGCCAAATCCACAGCTTCTTAAAAATGTCTGGCTGCTGGATAAAGGTTTTATTGAATGTATCTCTCCTCGGTATTGAATTTGGGGACAGCATAACCTATGAAAATAATGATAAAATATAGTTTACCCATTAATGGCATAAAGATAAGCTAATCAGAAAATAATTTCCAAGTTGCTAATTTATTTTGAAGTAAGACCTGGCACTCCCAGGACAGCTGAAACCGTGGCATGTTCATGCTCCACAGGCCAGATGCATGTAAATAATCATAAAAACACATGTCTGATGTACCATGGTTGCACAAGGAGTGGTGCAACCCTCTGCATCACACCCAGCTGCCCACATTCTCCTAAAAGCAGGAACATTTTGTCTCAAGCATCTGAAAATGGCATACATCTACACAACAGGTTAAGGCAGACTGGAAAGGTACCCAAAGATACAAATGGGCTGTTCCAAAACCGTCGGCAGCCCGGCTGCAGCGTTCATTAGATCACGGTAACTGAAGTTATCCTTTTTGTTTCCAGACATTTCCTCTGAAAGCTCATAGAAAATCAAAGTGTCTGGGAGACATTTGCTTCAAAACAAACCGTCTCCTCACACAGAGATCAATATAACATAAAGGAAGGAATGAAAACTTGTTTATAGGTACCAAAGATTGAAGAAGTATTTCTGTCTATGCTGTGTTTAAGGCACACTTGCCAAGCTCTGAAAATCAGTTTCCTTCATTACTGGTTTGGGACTGAGGACTAATCATTGCAGGTTTTGTGCTTCTAGATCACAGAATCCTCTCTAGGCATCATGGGTCTAGAGATTTTTTTGTTTTAACTCATACTTATTTCACTAAAATGTGAAAGCCTTTGAAAATAATTTTTAAAAAAATTCAGTGTGAAAGCTGCAGTACTGTTTTATTTGTTATTTACTTTTGTTACAGTTTGAAAGGCCAAATAACATTTGAGGCTTTCCATATTAACAAATTCAGCACATTTGGCCTGGATAACAAGGAGCACAAAATAAGGTACCACTGATTATGGCCTGGCAGATGAAAATGCCTTGAGCTGCCTTCAGCTAGAATAGTAAATGGTTGAATAGCCCAAGGCTCCGTTAAACAAATGGCCAGCAAAACCTGTCAACACAAGTGGGTTGACTTTAATTTTCAAATAATTAAGTCTAGCAAAATAAAAATCAGTGGGCAGTTAGGCAACATGGTTTTCTTGATATCTTCAAATGGCCCAATAAAAAAGGATTGAAGAGAAGGAAGAAGAAGCAAACAATGTATACTCTTCAGAAACGTTCAATAGCAAGACCATTTTGGGACAAGAATGAAAGCAAGAGTGAAAGTGGACTTTGTCCAAATGTCAGTCATGTGTTAAGAGAAAATATAACAACAACTGTGCAAACTTCAGTTTATTTTTAACTTCAAATCTGTGAAGGGGGGAGAAGATCACACTGTGAGATAAAACTGTTTGCTAGGAAAAAGTTAACAATCAATCTGCAATAATAGTTTTCATGGGCTACAACTGAGAAACTGCTATCCCATTTGCAGCATGTTTTCAAAAAAAAATAAATCTCATTATGTCCTTCAGACAGAAGGACAGAAGTACTGAACTTAAAACCCAAGACTGAACTCTTGGAGCATATCAAAGAAAGTGCAGAAAGGGGAGTAGCATAAAAACAGGTGGATGAACAGATACACATCTTTCCTTTTGGTCCTTCACGTGTATCCTTCCATGTCAAGTAGAAACTTTCAGACCAAATGGGATTACAGTCTTCAGTCTTTCTATCCAGTACATAGCTCACCAACTGCTGGTTTTTCTTTTAAAGGAGAATAAAGAAGTGAACAGAGACAGAGCAGAATTGTGAATTTTTGTTCATTGAGGACAGTGGTCAGCTTAAGATAAGTAATTCTGCATGAGAAAGATCTTGTGTTGCTCTGTGCATCTTAATGTTCCAAAACTGTGAAAAACAAGAAGGGATTTGCAATGTTGCTTCTGTCATGTTGAATTACCTGTCTGGATGAGGAAAAGCCCCTTATTACAGAGGTTGGTTCTTTGTGAGGAACCCATGAAGTGTTTTTAAAAAAAACAATACTTATTGAGGGCAACGTATAATTTCTATCATAACACTAATAATAGAGGAATAGAAAAAGAAACTAGAAATTAAAAATAAAATAATTATTTTAATTGGGCATTATTCTATTGAAAGCCTATAATGATATTTCTAGACTGTGTATTCATGTGTTATTAAAGAAAGTGTTTAAAACAGCTAATAAAAAAGTATGTTCAAGTTCCTTTAATACCCCACCAACTTTTATACTGACTTTTTTTCTTGACACCTACATTTCACTGTTTATGCCTCTCAGGAATGATGCCTCAAGGTCAGAGTAGTGCAAATTCATACTCACTTCACCACCAGTTTTGCTCTTTCAAGCAGTTCAGAGTAAGCTCCAATTCTATTTCCAATTTGTCTCTTGTGGGAAGGATGTTGAGTGTCATTTTTTTTCTCAGTACTGTGATGTGAAATAGATATGTGCTGTCATGCTTCTGAGAGATTTGAGGAAAGGAAGCAACTGATTTCTAAACCAGGCTTGCGCATTTATTACCCATCAACATGAAAGTCACAGGGAAAAAAAATGGGGAATTACAAGATATTGCTGTCTTTCAGAAATGCTGAAAATTCAACACACTCATCACAAGAATTGTATGGTTTTCACCCAGTTAGTTGGTGCTTTATGGATTCCTTACTTTCTTTAAGTTTAATAGCTATATGGGGCAGGTGCTGTTTTGCTTATTTTTGTGTGAGGTGGTTATTTGGTTTGAGTTTTTTAAGAACTTTTTCTCAGAACACTGTCCATTTATTTTTAGATGTTTAAATGTTGGACCTATCAGCAGCCATATGTCTAAGGGTGATGGGCACTTTCTCTTTTGCTTTTAACACCCCTTCTTTCTCCAGTACAAGTTCTTTTAGGCATTGTGCTCTTTTAGGCATGTGTGACCTCTGCCTGTCTTTCTCCAGGAGACAGCAAAACAGGATGGAGATATATATATAAAAATTATATTAAAATTATATACAATTTAATATATAATAAATTTCATTAACAATATAAAATATATATTACATATTATATTATAAATTATAAATATATATATATATATATATAATAAATGGAAAACCTCACAGAAATTATCTGAATATGGCCCAACAATTCATTTAGTCCAACAGCTAGGAAAATCATCATTCTCCAGGGTAATGAAAAACTGTCATTGTCTTCTGTATCAGATAATGAAATTACTCCAAAACATCAGTGTCAGGAAGGAATCTCATGGGATGTTCTAGAAATACTGATCTCGATGTTCCTTTTTTTTTACTGATTCCTATTAACAGCACAGCCTTATGCTCCTTTAAACGTTTTGGACAGAATTTACTCCAAATCATGGCACCTAAGAAGCTAAAAAAGGATAGAAAAAGGAACTTTAGGGTATTGGTAGGCAGCAAGCTCAGTATGAGCCAGCAGCATGCCCTGGCAGCCAAAAAGGCCTCCAGCACCCAAAGCAGCATTAACAGGAGCACAGCCAGCACAGCACTGCCTGAAACAAACCCCAAGCATTTCTTACTATCAGGGAAAGAGGAGGGCTGGCAACAGCAAAAGACAGTACATTCCACCAGCAATTTGCTTCCTAAAAAAGCCTCCTGGATGTAAATCCCTGTTGTCATACAAGACACATCCCGTGGATCATGTCCTGCTCTGCTTTGCTGTTTCACCTGGTGCAACCTCTGTAGTTGTTGATGGCATTTTAGTTCAAGAGTTAAATAGCAAGTCACATTAACATGGCCATTCTCACTCATGGTTTTTTACCAGCTGAGCAACAAGAGCCATTATTATACAAAAGGCAGTCATTTCTGCTGTTAGCATATACTGGCAACAAAGAAGTTCAGTGTATTGGACCTTACTGATTTTTTATTTAGCTAGGATCAGCTTGGATACAATGGGAAGAGAAATTTGAATAGGTAGAAGGTTTAGCAATTGTAATTTGTATGTCTGTTTTTCAAAAATATTATAATGTGTTTCTCATAAATAGAGTATTACATAAAAATAGTATGAACTGATAACAGACAGAAAAGCTTTATCCTAAGAGATTCAGATAGAAAAATCATCTTCTTTGGTTTCCAACACTGGCTTTTCCAGATAGGATGCGTGACTGAGACCCGAAAGGGGCCCAGAAGTATCTACACAGGCCAAAGGTGAGCTCAAATGCCATAGCCTAATCTCTTACAGAGATGTTAAAATACACCACTAAGAGTTCCTACCTAAAATATATTTTATAGCTTACATTAAATTCAACATAAAAGCTGCAAGGACTAAACTGGGACAACTCTTCACCCCTTACTGGTAGCCATTTCTGGTCATCTGGCTAATTATGATGATAGTACATCCCTGCCTTTTTAGTCAAGTGTAAAACTCACAGTACTTTGCAGACAAAATTTTCTGGAAGGAAAAGGAAGTACAGTCAGCAGTGATTGCCACTCAAATGAAAGGTGAAATATGGCAGGAAATATTTTAGCCTTTACAAAACATCCTGACAGCAAAGATATCTGAAAATTGTTGTAAATCCAAGCATCCCATTAAACATACATTTGTGATAAACACAGTGAAACAGCTACAATTTTCCATTTTAGAAGTGTCAGAATAAATTATTTTTTCTTTTCTGCATTACAAAGTTCATGTTCTCAAAGTACTACTTTGTAATCTGGTTCTGGAGTTAAATCAGAATCTAGTCACAGCGACAATCTCACCACAAAAATTTTTAAAAACAATTTTAGCAAAGGATCTTAAGCAAATGTTTAGCTTGAAAAAATATTAGAAAACATCATTCTTTCCAAGAAGCTGCATGTAAAATGGTTTTAAGGAATATATTCTTGCAGACTGACTTCTGCCTCCTAGAGAAGATATGCACATATGGAATGATGTCTTATATAAATACCAGATTTGTGTGCACAGATGCAGCCATGTGCGTGTCTGCAAGCTCAGATCAGTCCCCAGTTTTCAAAAATTCAGCACTGGAAGCTGAGCACCTGATTGAACCTTTCCTATTTCTGCCCTGGAGGGCTTCATTTCAGCAGGGTTTTTTTTCTAGACCGTTGTTCCTCTAATAGGTGTAGCGGTGCCCTAAGCACCTCTTTGCTCAGGTACATTTCTTTCTTAGCAATAATTTCATGGATGCAATGTTTAGCTTGCCCAAGTGAGTCACTGGTATTGCAAACTAACGCTCTGAGAAAGTGTGGAATGGAATATTGTTTCTGGAACAGCTTCCAGCAACCCAGAGCCCAGAGGATTTGAAGGACTCTGAAAAGACTACCCGCAAGCTATATTTTTATCCCAGTATATGAAGGCCACTTCCAGTTCACACTAGTACATATTCTGGTGCTTCTTGACCTCTTCCTTGTCAGCTCAGCTGTTCTGATTGATATGATTCAATGGATAGAGGGTTGGCTTGTCCATTCCCTTTTAGGTGGAAGAAAGAATTATTCCATGACTTACACCTGCATGGCAGGGTTTGTGATAAGGTTGTCCCTGCACAGTCAGCTAAAGAAATTTCTTATTCTCCTATAACCCTTCGTGCAGAAGAGCAAGACAAATACACTTTATTTAGTTTTCTAGAAGAGAACTTAATTACAAACCTTTTCCAGAAATACCATACTTATGTCTATTGTTTTCCACATTTTTTCCCATTTTCCTTTACCCTTGCACTTCTGCTGCTTCTCAGTTTCCTAAATCCTAAAGACCACACCATAACACAAAAGGTGCTACAAATGTTCATACATCCATGATCAGCTGGTATATTTCTAATCTAAAAACAGGTGATGCTACTAAATAAGAACAGAAAGTTGTATTAAAACAGATTCAGGCAAGTAAAGCCATGGGGCATTAAGGAAATTCAGTGGACAGGGATGGAGCCTTGCAGCTGGATGAGCAGGATAAATGAGAACAAGCTTTAGTGAAAGCAAGACTAAGCAGCCTTCACCAAGGAAAAGATGTTTGGAATGTTGTATCTCAGCAGTGCAAAGTCACAGAACAGATTATCCAGGAGTTTAACAACAATGAAATTAGCTTTAGAATCTCCAGAGATTTGCAAACAACATTAAAATAAAAAAATAAATAAGTAAAATAAATAAAATCACAGGTAGTGTATTTCTTCCTGCATATAAACAAGCAATATTATACTACTCATTTCTTAATTTAGAAGTTATGATTTATTTGTAAAATAAAGATAGAATCCATATTCATGGAAGTGGAAAGACCGCTATGCATATTATGAGAGAGAATTTGTTTATTTGTTTATTTAAATGGTGAAAAAACCAATCCATGTATATACATCCATTATGCATGTAAGACATAAATGTATATTTATAACTACTCAATATACCACATGCACCCAAAACATCTGAACTAAACAGAATAGTCTTTGCTGGTCAACCCATCCTTCTTTGTGGGAAGATATTTTTAAGTATCAGATCCTATTGATTCTTCCTATAATGGCATTTCAGGTAAACTAACTCAAAATTAAACCACAACAACATCAACAAGGAAAGTCTCCTAATTCCTCTTTTGTGGCCCATGTTAAATCTTTGTTGATCTAAAAACATATGAAAGACAAAAGCTGTGACCAACTTGCATTTCCATTGATGAAGCCAAGAACTCTTGGGCAGTTTATCTTTACTCACACAGTACTTTGCCTTCGAAAGCAAAGTACAGGTTGATTAAAATTTTTACAAAGCCCCCCCTTAATTCTTTAGATATAAGTAATTACTCCAGAGCAGACTTAAGACTCACCAGTAGAACAGTGTATTAAAGAAAAACCCCAAAATGTCATTATTTGAGTTCAGTGTACTAATTAAATAGAGAATTATGCTTTCCACATTTGTTAGTCCAGTGCCTTTCAATAGAACATTCAGCTCAAGTCTGGTAGACAGAAATAGCTACCTTCACAAAATATGGTATTTAATTTCAGAAAAACAGCGATTCAAATATGGAGAAAAAAATTAACTGTCCATTTGTATGATTATTACCACAGCCCTTCAATGACAATAAACCAAGATTATCAGCAGAAGCTTGACTCTAGCTTTGAATTATTATTTTTTTAAAATTGTAATCAGATAAGATTTCCAATTTTCCCATCCCTTAATTTGAAATCTGATTTCTTACCTATGAGGTGGCATTTCAAATTTTGCCTTTCACCTAGCTCACTAATGTTAGTAGGCTTAAAGTGCTTCAAAATAAAAAATTGATTGTCACTGGAAAATGTGGGGTTTTTGCATAGTCATTGTCCTTCTTATTTGCTAGACAATCTCATTGTGATAAGATCACATCTTCTCTTCAAACTTCTCAGGGACATGAGATCATATTTGTAAATGCTTTCCATTTCAATGTTGTAAAGTCAAGCCAAAGATACACAGATAAATAATATGTGGAAGCATAATAACACTCTCAAGGCACTAAACAACAGCAGGATAAGAGATATTAGAATATTAACAATTTTTCTTCAACCCAGCAGGAATATTTTTTAAAGGAGCCATGTTCTAAAAACATACATCTTGAGAGCTTTTCTGGCTGAATTTCTAGTATTATCTTTTTTCTCACAAAGACTCTTAAAAAAAGAATATATTTTAGGACAAAAAAAGAGAATTGAGGACTGAAAACTGAGTAGTTTGTTTGACCCTACAGGAATCTTGCATTATTTTTCCAGAAAACCTGCTTTGCAAGAGATTTTCACTTACTTCATTTCATACATGGAAAGGCTTTTTTTTTTTTTTTTTCTGAATTTCATTCATATCTAAAAACACCATTCCTAAGTTTCTAGCAAAATACCCTCTCCTCATCAAATCAGAATCATAGTTGACATTACTTGTGTTTCCCCAGTTATTTGCCTAAAACAACAACTTGAAAACAATTGCAGGAAGATTGCAGCTGAAGATGTGTCCACAGAAGCCAGAGAAAAACATGGAAAAGCAGAAAGTGAAGCAAATCAAAATTAAGTAGTGTAAGCAGGTTGCAGTCACAGTGAGTCTTTCAGTGCTAGACTGAAAAATAAGTATTAATATTAACATGGATATTGATGGAGATTTACAGGCAATTTCATTTTTTCTTTGCATAAAAATGGAGATTAGAACAAACCAAATAAAGGGAAGGGAGAATAGTCACAAAAATAGGTTTACAGTTACTGCTGGTTTCCTCTCAAAGGTTAAAGAAATCACTAGATGTGAAAATATTATGGTAAGAAGGACAGAGTTCAAGCATAATGGAAAAGAAAATGTAATCTCCCAAGAACTTTGGAACACAAGTTCTGAAAAGTAGTGCTGCTTAAATGTTTCACCACTGGTTTTCATTCCAGTACTACAAAATTATAGCTAGAAATGTTCTTTACAAGTTTAAGTTAATGCTATTAATAAACTCACTGTACTTTCTTTTATATACTTTAAAAACCAACAGAAGGAAACATCTTGCTAATGAAGAAAATAAACTCATTATATATTTAAGCTTTTTCACACACACAGAAAAAATATTATTCGTTAAAATAAATTTGGTTTTAAAAAGAAAAAAAAAATCATGAATTTGAATCTGACAGGCAAGAAATCATACACAGCCTTCAGGAGTTAAAATGTTACCCAGTCTGGGGGTGCAGAGAGATCACCACCTCCCTTCTGAGGTGATCCATGTCACAAAGCCATGCAGGCATCCTTGGATCGAGTCCAAACTCTCACAGAAAGCCCCTGAGGAACATTCACCCTGTTTAGGAAAAGTTATGTGTAGCATGGGATGCTCTCCAAGAAAGAGGCTTCATTTGGGATAAAAATTAAGTCTTTTTTATAACACAAGAGGGTGTAGAATGCACCACTTTGAGCAGTCAATAGATGCTGCTAATTTTGATTTTTCGTCTGTAAGAGCCAACAGATGATTATGTTTTCCATTATTTCAGAGCAATTTGATTTTTCCAGACTATTTACCACTTGCTCAGACAATAAATTGTTGTTGCAGTTCCTTGTTTATGCACCTCTTGGTGGTATCTCAGGGCGCCTCTGGCACCTAGATTCCCACAGTTGTCATTCACACAGTTTCCAGATGTACTTTTCAAGGAAGTTTCTGATTTACAGAGCTACTTCCAGGCTCCAGCTTCCAAGCTGACAGGCCTCTCTCTGGCACTATTTTTCAGGAGACCTTTTCCCCAATAATTTTATCTATTTAACCAGGTCACCTTATTACTGCTTGCATCAACATATTCTAGAGGGATTAAAGGGATATCTTTGTGTCCTTTTCTTCTGTCATCACTACATAAGTAGTACATAAGGAGCCCTAGCAAGGTCTGATCCCCTAGGACAATCCAGAAAGACTAAGATATTTAAAAATATAAAAAATATTTTAAAATACTAAAAAATATTTAAAAATATTTTAAATTCAAGGTGCATAGATTAAGTAAAAGAAAGTCCTTCCCTCATTGATTAAGTCAATATTAGAAAGTTACAATTTTTTCTTTTCTTTTCAGTAAAGGATTCAACCCTCAGCACTTGATACTAAATTTTCATGAATTTGGAAATCCCACTGAACCAAAGAATGGCCTATCAGATAAAATCTGTGTCAGCAAGTTTGAAGAATGAAACTTTTTTCTTTCTATAATCATCTCAGAGTGAGCAGATGCATGTTTGATGATTTGCAGACAAAATAAAAGACTAAGGAAATGGAGAAACAATTGGTCTAACCATGCAGTCATTTACCCAAGCAAGCTATTTCCATTTAAATCAAAAAGCATTGCTTACCTGAGCAAGTATTTCCCACCTACATAACAACTTGCAAAAATGGAATAGAAGTCATCTCAGTAAAGTATTACTTCTGAGCAAAGGGAAAACAGATGAATAATCTTTCAATGAGATAAGCAAAATTTTAACCAAATTTTATATTTGACAGTATATTAAATGTATCACAGAGCAATCCTCCTGAGGAATCAACATTTGAAATAATCTCTAGGCAACAGAGCACTTTCTCCCTGCTGTAGTTATTGTAATGTCTGGTTTTTGAGTTGCAGTTTGTTTGTTTGGACAATTTAATTAAAGAGCTGAGTTTGAAACAAACTTTTCTCCATTGTGAATTCTGTCTAGGATACGATTCCATCTACTTTTCTTGCCTTGAAAAATCTATTTAGGAACATAGCTGGAATAAACATTTATATGCTCTTTCAAGTTTATCTAAACATAGAGAGGTTCACCTACTGAAAAGTGCCTAATGCTACACGAAAACCATTTGTGTTCAAACAGTGAGGTAAGGGGGAATGTAATTATGGATTTTGGCAAGAATGGTGTTTCTTATTTAATAGAATTCCCACAACACTCAATTAATTAAGAGCTAGCTTGAGACAAAAGGTACTAACATTGAAAATATGGAAGCTTAGTAGTTTCACACATAGGAACCTTATGATATACTAGCATCAAAGGATGAAAGCATATTCTTTTCTCTATCTTATTTTCAGGAGGTTCAGGAAACCTGAGGGCTGCTTCTGGCAATTCACCTGGATGCCCTTTTTCCCTTTTATCAGTTTCATTGGGTTTTACAGAATGTACAATGGCCTGTGGTGGCGTAAGGTCACCCACGGAGCCTAAATCTGAGTCCAGCAGTGCACAGAACACACATACACAAGGCATCATTCTCAGGAGGGACAGAAAATAACTCCTTCAGAATTTAGAAATAGAAAGGCAGATTGTGACATTGGCCTGCACTGGAGGGGGTATGAAATGCTATTTGCTTGTGGGAACACACTCCAAGCCTTCCTGATTTCTATAGGAGCTCCCAGTTCCTTCTAGATGGTGTGCTTATAACCATGCCCTGCTATTTTAGTCAGCTCTTCCCTATATATCAAACCAACCATAACATCAAAGGGAAGCAAGAACAAAGAACAGCCTGAAGTGGTGTCACACACACAGGTGGCAACAGATCCCTTTTTGCCTTCCTCATTCCTGTGGGTATTCATCAGGGCCAGGAAAAATCTGTTGTTTCTCAGGTTCAGCTACACAGTGTTTTTTTTTTAAAAACAAACCAAACCCTACCTACTTAGAAATAAACCACAGCAAACTAAGTCACCGTGAACTTTTTACATCTGTTCGATACATAATAATGAAGTGCAGGCTCATGGAATTCCCTTATTTTGCCAAGTCATTAGTTACATTGGCAAAGATGATTTCAGGGAAAGGCAGTGGTGTTGGACTGAAAATTCTGTTTACTCTCTAGTTCTGGTAAAGTGTTTTATTATTACCAAAGTAAGTCCTTAAGCCTCAGATTTGTGGTGTTAGAAAATATACATGGACAAGTGGCTTGGAGGAGTGCCTGTTATTCCTTGGGAAAAGTAGGGTCTCGCTCCCACTGCAGAATGAAAGAGTTGAGAGGAGAATTAGGCAAATGTATAACACCATGGAATTTCGTGTTAGCAAATTCAGGAGGTTTAAAAGTAAGCTGGCAAAAAGTAGGTACCTTAAACAGCCGTGCCTTGCTGGTGAAAGTTCTTGACTTCACTAATGGTGCTTCACACTCAACAAATCAGTCATTTGTCATTTTGTGGAAAAAAAAAATCAGGCATTTTCACTCAGAACACCAAAGAGACACAACAAAAGATTTGATAAACAAGAAGTGAAAGCAAAGTGCACAGTGAGGAAACCATGCAGTAAGTTGTAGCTACTACCATCTTTTTCAGAAAAATAGAGGTGGAATCCATTGAAAGACAGCTCTGAAGGGAAGAGAGGCTAAAATATTTGCAGGTGTCTAAAGATAACCTCCTGCAAGTACAGGAGTAGCCCATTCAAACTAGTAACATAAATAGTAGGCATTGTGAGTTGCCATTTGACCTGTAAATAAGTTCTAACAGAATGGATCATAATTACCTTTGTATTATGTAAATAACCAATCTAATCAAGGGAATGACAGAAATCTGGAGAGGAAAAATAAAATCTCTAAATCTAAAGAAAGAACAACTACTCCCATTCTACAAGACAAGAAATGTGGACTTTGGATAATGTTATACCCTGGTTCTTTCTCTGGTATATTTCCCAAAGAAACAGAGCTAAACTCTTCCAGCAGTAACTCTCTTTTTCCCCAGTTTGCTCTCACTGCTGTGTTCTCCACCACCCCCATGCTCACACCTGAGATTCTCCACTCTTCCTGTGCTGCTGCTGTGACCATGGGTGCTCTCCCAGCTGCTTGTCCTGCCCCAGGATCATTGACCATCACTCCAGTGTTACACTGACTCTGGATGTCAATGTCTGCAGGTGAAGTGTATCTCCTTATTGCAGAGCCCCTCTTGCACACACCACTGTCCTCCTAAGGAAGTTGCATTAAACAAGTTATTTTCACCTTCAAACTAACTAAAATTGATGGTGTGCTCTTTCCAGTCCAAATATGATGAAATATTTCAGAGTAAGACTGATTTTCTATACCATCTCCTAGACATGTTGCCTTTTTTCAAATGCCTTCTGAAATGTTTGAGGTTTTTGGGTTTTGATTCATTGGCTTTTTAGGTATCTGGTTTAACACTGACAGCTGAAACAAACTTTTTAGCACTGGACCCAGGAAAGTCCAGGAGTTGTAAAAGACCTGCTGATACATTCTTTAATGGATTTTGTCACTTATATTTTTTTGCTATAGGATCTTACAAAAGCAGACTTAAATGGGCACAAGATAAAAACTTCTTATATGATGGCAGTTACAATATTATTAATAAAATATTCCTATTTTTAAGTCCCAGGAAAAGTGCTATGCTCCCCCCATATATTCTATATATAGTACATGTTTAGATGAAATATATTTTACATTTCTATAGTTTCAGAATTAAAACATGTCTTCCATCTGAGGTAATTCACTGTAAAGGAATTTATCAATCAAAACAAAAAGCCACACAAGAAGCCAGCCACAGCAGAACTGATACAGTGTTTGGAGCTGTTGTCTTTAGATAACAGTAATTTACGTGGATTAAGATTTAAAGCTTGATTTTTAACAAAAAGAATCTTGGAAGAAACTGTTTGAACTATTTCAAAAAAATTCCCTATCACACATCTCAAGAGGGAAAGCAGCACAGAAATTTCTTAAGCTGGTTTACCTGTGGGAAGGGAAGGGGCTAAGAAGTTAAAGACAGGAGAATAAGGTACTGTGACTCACAGACCTCTCTTCCTCCAAAATCCTTATGTTTGATTCATTCAGTTCCCTCTCATCAAGGGAGAAGATAGTGTTCCATACCATGCAAGCACTGAGACCAGTAATGACATCCATTGTCCTAACCAAGCTATCGAGGCAGATGATAACAGCAGGAGCAGGAAGGGAACAGCACTGTACATAAACCACCCAGGACTAGCAGAGAAAAACAAATTATTGAGGGATTTGTTGCAAATCCTGTGCCCTGACTTTTCTCCCAGTAAGGAAAGGATGAAAGGGATCTTGGAACTGGTTCTGATATTAACAGAAAGGGCAAGATGAGAGTTACAAGGGGAGAAACAAAGTGCTGCAGAAGTTCCATCAATGGAGGAACAAGCTCCAAGGAGTAGCAAGAAACAAAAAAAAGCTATAAGAAGAAAAGAAATTGTTCTGTGTATAGCATGATAGCTAGAGAGTTTAACAAAGTGTGGGAAGAATAAATGTTTTTCCCTAAAGCAGAAATGTCAGTGTATCCTCACTAGACCTAGCTGTGTGCCAAGAGCTTCAGCAGTTCCAAGAAAGTGCATGACAGTATACAGTCCATCATTTTAAATATAAGAAGGGATTTTCAATCACTGAGGCCCAATATTATAATCTGAAGGTCAGAAGATTAAAAGAAAAAAAAAGAACATATGCTACTGCAGGCAAGAGGTCTGAAAAGGAAACACAGGGAGTGCAGAGTGAAAGGAACAGTGCTATATAGGTTGTTATGAATTTTCAGTATGAAAATACCAGTAAAGAAACAGCAAATTTATCTTGAGAAATGTTCTGTGGCAAAAGTTCTCTCCAAGGCAGCAAATAGAAGGAAGGTGTATTTGTTGTGAAAAAAGTTTACAGCCTAAATATGAACACTGTATTGTGTCAAAAGCAAATATTGTACAAGTTATATGAGTTAACAGGAAAGACCACAGATAATTAATTTACTCTAGATATTAATAAAAGACTAAATATTCATGTATGCAAATGACTAATATTTAAAAACATGTTATTACCTGCTTAATTATCATAGATTAATCAATGATAATTAACCAGTGATTAATCAATGGTTCTCTAAAGAATTGAAAGAAAAGAAGTTCCTACCTGAAAACAAGAATGTAGGTAAGCAAACTTCCCAGAAACAACCGAATGCACGGAGAGGGTGCTTGGCAAGAAATGTAATTGATCCCCAATCCACAGGCAAGTGTGAAGACTGACATCCTTGCAGAGACCTGTGGAGTGGAGAGGGCATGGCAGGGCTGAGACTGCACAGAACAATAGCAGTGGGTGAGAGCAGGGCAGTGGGGACACATCAACCAAAGCTCAGTGCATTTCAATATTAAACTCAAACTACATCGCCCAAATGGATGTCAAGTGTGCTCAGTGCTATGGTACAGTGGTGCCCGTGACTCATTTCTCAAAAAAAGGCACAAAGTGATCTATTTCCAGGCAAATTTCTATTAAAAAAAAATAAATAAAAACATATTCAGGTTATGCCATAATATCTGCTGAAGCAGCAAAATGGCTTCAGATATTCAAAATAGGTGCAGGTGCACAATTGAACAGCTTTCCTTTGAGGTGATACAGATGGTGCTTGGCAAAAGCTCTGGCACAGCAGGCCAGGGGTCAGGTGAGGCCAGCTGTGAGCACACAGCAGCCCCAGGATGCAGGGGACACGTGCATGATGCAAACACAGCAGGCAGGGAAAGCACTGAGTGCTGGAAAGGGGCAGCAGCTGACCAAAATTGCAATTGCTCTGGGGGAAACACACAGTCCTTCCTTAGGGGGCCACACCAGAGAAATCTGCAGCTGTGATGAAGGCACAGAGGACCCTAGGAGTTTCTGCCAAATCAACAGCAGCCAGCTTACACTGCCCCCTCCCCTCCTGCTAACCAAAAGGAACAAAATATATTTCCTATGCAATATACAAATCAGGAGGAGAAACCTGAGTGGATCAAAATCAGCCATCTCAGTGATGGCCATGGCAAACAAAATAAAGATAATATTTTTACAGGTCCAAGTGTCTTAATAATAAATTATTGTATGAATAGAACCATCACCACTAAGGGCTGCATGAAGTGACATTCAAGTTGCTATTCAGTGTATGTCATGGGGTAGCTTTACCTTTAAAGCAAAGCTGAGGAAAGAGGGGAAGTTAGAAGTGCTGATGGCTGATGGGAGTTCTTCCTCCTGACCAATTATCAGTCATTTCCAAGAATTGACAGCAGTTTAAGCCATTGAAAAGTGGGATCAACTTG
>NC_031768.1:107370212-107437001 GCF_001522545.3 Parus major
CTCTGTTGTCATGTGAACGAGAGAATAGTAAATAGATAAGAGATAAAAAGGTTTTTCTAGAAGTTTATTCTAGTGTTCTTATTCTTATTGTTTGTCAATAAACTTTCTTTATTCCTTTTAAGTTTTATGCCTGTTTTGCCCTTATTCTAATCCATATCTCACAGCAAAAAATAAGTAATTTTCTTAGTTATTAATTTTAAACCACAACAGTGTACAAGGTTCACCTCAGGTGAACACTTAGGTGATGCACTGGCAAATGAAGCTGGATTAGAGATGCAGCCTGCTGACCTGCAGCACACAGTTTGGCAGCTGCTGATTCTTTAAAATGCCCATTGCATCTGCAGAAGAGGGAGATTTTCTTCTTGCTTTCCCAGAAGGAAGCACATGAGATGCTTAAAGGACTGCTCAGTGTGAAAGTCATCGCTGACAAAACTCCCAATTACAAATTCACAAGCCAGCAATACAACAAAAAAAATTCTGCCTAAAAATATTGTATTGTAAAAAAATTCTACTGCCTAAAAATATTGTATTTGCTATATGCAGCTGAATCTGCACTCATAAGAAAGCAAGAGGGAATCACACACTTCAAAAACATTTTAGGAGAGATCAGAGACGAAGCAAGATGAAAGGAAAAATAATCAGCAGATTTCCCAACACATCTGTAATTTTCCAGATATTTTGGGAGAGAATAAAAATGTGTAGTGACATGAATTTGTCATGTGAAACTTGACATTTGCCACAGCATCAATACTCAATTCATGAAAATGCTTATACCTTGAGCAGTTTGTGTATCCTGTGGCCTGATGAACATCGTTCTCTCTCCAGGCTCCTTACTTTTGGCTCCTGCTATTCTACACATTGTAGAAAAAGCAAAGGCTGAAGGCAGAAATAACACTTTTACCTGTGCACTGCTGCAACAGTGACTTCAAAATACCTGGGGTGCTTTGGGGCAAAGGAAATCCCAGAACAAGTTACCTCTCTGTTAGGTTCCTCCTGCAGAAAAGACTACTACAACTCTGTTTTTCTAATGTATAGAAGCTTAAAACATTTCAAAAGTCAGGAAATTTACAGAATTGGGATTCTGCTGTTGCATAATTACTTTTCAGGGTCTTCATCTCTACTGTATTTTAAACTTAACCCTTATGCTTCCTAGATTAAAGAAAATAAATTACCATGTCAGCCCTAAAGAAGATTTTTGAGCTTGTAAAATCCCATTAAATTAAACAATCTTTTCCAATGTACATCACAGTATTAGTAACTACAAAAAGAAATATTAGTTGATATGCAGTAGATTTAAAATCATTTCAGAGGCTATAAAGATTAGCATAATCTTACTACTGAGCAAATCCGTCATTGAGGGTAGCCTTAAAAACATCTTGTTGTGAATAAAAATGGAAAAAAATGTGGTTTTTCAGTCAAAAAAATTTTTTTGGGGAGAATTTGCATTTTACTAAAAGAAAGGCATGGATTCATAATCAACATTTTATGGGAAGATGGGGAAGTTAACAAAGAATAATTTTAATTTACAGCAAAGACATACATAGGACATCAGCAGAAATATTTTCTAACAAGAAATGCTGAAATGCAAAAGCAAATCTGTAGCTTGGAAAAAAACCCACAGAGATAAGTTAGATAACTTATTGTAGTAGAATAGACTAAGATAATCTCTTGAAGCAATTTTGAATCCTATGTTACTGTAATTCCCAGAAGAAATTCTGGGTTTGTTATATTTCCTTTCATTTAATAATTAATCTTTTAATAAGGCATTTCTTTTTATATATTTGGAGATTTTTCTCTGCTACTGATTAATGTTCCCCCCTTTTTAGCTATATGTTGAAATGGATATTATATTGAGTTGAAAATACATCTTTTGTGACTTTTCATGGTTTTTTACTGTCAAATTACAGATTTCTTCTAAGTTTGGGACAATTCTTTCTGAAAAGGCCTCGAATTTCTGAACAAAGTGTGCAAGTTGATCCACTTCTTATGACCTTTTACCTCCAAGGGCATTATTTATTACTGCCTAAATATATTTTCCACACATCAGTAGCACACCCCTCAGGTTTTGTTTCAATTTTTGACAATTTAAATTATCACATGTTTACTGGGAAAGGGAGAAAAATTACCTAATTGTCAGCCAAATCCTAATCTGCAGCTGTACCTTTGTTTAAACTGTGTAATAATATGTGTACAGATTATAGCTACTCATCTTTGAGTGCTTCTCAATTTCAGTATCCCAGTCATTCACTCAGAGAGTGAATTTATTTTAAGGAATTTATTTTAGTGATAAAAAATGTATCTCTGGTCATAGAGCCTTGCAACTGCTGATCTGTGCTGTTGACATGTCACAACACTTTGCTGAGAACTGGCACAGGATTACCGAGGCAATTTTGTCTTCTTTATTTTCTTTTTTTATGTAAAACTAGTAGAGACAGAGCAATCTCCCTTGCAATAAAATTCTGGATAGGAGGATATAGCCACGAAATAAAAACTCTTTTGGAGTACTCTAAGTAAGATCTTGCCTCCAGAGGAAAAGAGAGAGCAAACACATCCTTGTGCAGAGAAGGGTGACACCAAAACAACCAATTCAGCAAGAACAGCTGTTATCCAGAGTGAACAGCAGAGTCAACACACAGTCTAAATCCAAAGGAAACAAAATGTTAAAAGAAACAAAAGTGTTTGCAGAACCAAGGCTATTTTTCAAGGCTGTGAAATAAAAAAATGGATTAATAGTAGCTTTACTACAAATCATACTTAATGCTTTATTCTTCCCTATATAGAAGATTCTCTGGAATATGATGATCAAGAATTGAGTGAAGGATTATGTTGTCTATATATTATGTTGAAAGCTGAATTTAATGTTCTATGTTTGTATAAGATTCTTAGCAGTAGAATATTTAGCTTGCTCAGAGCAAGTACAACCACTTTTGGGGCAGGAACAGCTTCTGGGCTTGTCACAGGGGTTGGAGTAGCCATAAATAGTTGCCAAACCTTTAACAACATCTGAACCACATTCAAAAACCTGCTGGTCCCCAGCAATAGGGTCATGCTGGTTTCAACAGCCCAAGGATATTCAAGTTTTACAAATTCTCAAATGCTATTGTAATTATCCTGGAGAAGAAGGGGGACATAAAAAGAAGCATTTCATGTAATACCTGAAATTATGATCACTTCAAACAATGTGTTACAGAATGGCAAATCCTTCAAGATTTGAACCTAATGAAATCAAAGATACATAGGCTTAAAACCACTGTTCACATTCAGTCAGCCATACAATTAGCTTAGTTGGATATTTTTCATGTTGAATAGATTCTACTCGTAAATGTCACCACAGGGATATTTGTTCACCGGAACGCGTGTTAGCAATTTCAAACCTTTGAGCAAAGATCCCCTGTTGTGACACTTCTGCTGCCATCAGGATGTCAGTGGGTTTTGGGATTGCAGCTAAAATCCTGGGTGGAGGTGGAGGTGAAGATTCATTTTCCTGTTTTTAATAACTCAGAAAGGAAGGAAGAAAAGACAGACTGACAGAAAGAAAAGGCTACTAGCTTTCTGCATCCAGCAATAAGTTATTCCTTAAACCAGTAGACATACCTCAGCAGAATATACCAAAGTCCCTTAACTCAAGAATCTTTCATTTTGAAGCCAAATGACCCAGATATCACACCATAAATAGGAATTGTCATTCAATTAATAATAAGTATAAAGAAGCATAAGACTGTGTAACAGTTAACACAATGTTTGATTTGTCTGATTTATTCTTGCTGTTTTCTACTCACTGTAGAATGATGAATGCTTTCTTTTCATTATTGTCTGCTTGAAGTTATGCTTCTAATTTTCTCTCTCAACAAAAGGTGAGAATCCATGTTTGGCACAATTGAATTATCAAAAAAAAAAAATCAAACATGATTTTTAACTATAGATGAATGTATTATTCCTCTTTATTCCTACCTTCTTTCCTCCTGTGAGTCCTTGCCAGCCCTTCTCCCACAATGACAGCACCTTCTTTGCATGAGCAAAATACAATAGAATGAGTTACAGCCTTTTTTTGTTTAGGGGCATTTCTAGTTACAGAAATACTTAAAACAGCTGTTTTAGATTTAGGGTTTCATCTACTGTGAAGTTTATGTATTAAAAATTCTAACATGAAAGAAAAGGGTGATGTTTGTTCTTCAAGTCTGTCTTTTTCAGTGATTTCACTGGATTACAAATTCTCTCACAAAGATGGTATTTTTTATTCAAGTGACCCAATAATTTGAAAATTATCTAGTCTTACAAAAAATTTTATTTCCTGCCTATGTGTCATTTCACAGGGCAGGCTTCATGTAAATTAGGTTAGTACAAAATCAGTTTCCAAATTCTTCGAGCCAGCCTAACTAATCTTTGATTAATCTAACTGATCTTTTGCTGAGCTTCATGCAATGTATTCTCTGCATATACCAAGCCCCAGCAGTGTTAGCACTGGCTTTGGGGCTGTACCTGTTCTTCAAATCATTGTGGCACTACTTCCACACAGTGCATTAAATTCACTGGACTGAAATCAAGATGGCATTTTGGGAAGTAGGTTTGGTTTTCTGTGCTTCAGAAACCAAGTGAGAAATTCTGAGAAGGGAAAACAAATGAATAGAATGCAGTGTGAGCAGCAGCAGTATTCATGATCTCCTCCTTCAGTCTTTCTCTTGGTGTTTCGGACTCCCACATAATCCCTCTTTGACTTCAACTATTCTGCCAACTCTCCCTGACCATGACATCTTTTATTTTATCAGTTCAGTCTCCAATTTTTGAAACAGAATATAATACTGGAGATACAGCTTCAGTTTTAAAGGAAACAAAGGGAAATGATTCCAGCCTTCCTAAGACAACCTCAGTTAACCCTGTAAAAGAAAGCAGAGCTGAGATTTGTCTGCATAATGTCAGGGTGGCTTTGGTTCTGCTGAAAGCTACTTCCAGGAGAGGTAACATTCTGTGACAGTGCCTCTCGATGTGGCTGCCAGCTTTGTGGGAGAGCTTGCCAGGGCTGGCTTGCAATAAAGCTGGAGGAAAGATGTCAAAAGTTTAGGGGGCATTTCCACTAGAATTTCTTGAAAGGGAATCCTTTAGGCTTTTCCTTGATTTTCCTGCCACAGTTTTAGAAATTTTGAACTCCCTCTCTAAAAACCAGCAAAGAAGGGTTGAAAGTCCCCTGTACATTTCCTAAGGTGCCTCATATGCAAATACCCTGATAACTCCATGTAGCCAATTATTGTCTGCCTCAAATATATACATATAATTAAAAAGTAGAAAATGAATGTTTATTACTAACTAAAAAAACATGCAGCAAGAATTCATTGCATCTTTCTAATCTCCATATCCATCCCAGCTGTTTTTCAATTACCCATGTCCACCATAATCTTTCTTAGTCACATTTGCCCACTCCCAGGCACAGAGTTACAGCATGAGTTACTCTTCCTTTCTGCTTGTAGGACAGATAGATGGCCAGAGAGTGACCCCTAAAACACATGCTGCTGACAAGAGGCCCTTATTTAAGCATTTATGTTTTAAATTACACATCTTGCAGGAGGCACAAATACAAACAGCATTAAGACTTCTAGAAATATGGGTCTCGAGAAATTTCTTCCTATTCTTTCAGTGAAAGAAGTCTCTGGGGATATAATGGTTAAGAAACCAGAAGCAGCCATATAAATGGATGTCAGCATCTGTGATGTCCCACCCTTAAGGGGAATGGAGCACTCCAGATTCATAGATGCTCAGGGTTGAAAGGAAGAACAGAAGTCTGAGGATCCCAAATAACTCACAAAGTTTTGTTAGCAAATTTCACACTTGGCAAGGAAATTGGTATGTCAGTCCCTGATGTGCTACATAAGGGGTTTGGATAAAGGGGGAGGGTAAGAGTAAGTAAGAAAGACCTCCAGGGGGTTTTGGTGGTCTGATTCCCTCCCTACAGCTCTTGCCTACTTCTCTATCTCACTCCTGTGCCCATGCTGTACTGTGTTGTGCTTATCTGTAGGAACTAGAACAGGGGTGTTTGTCCAGAAAAGTGCTGCCCTACCTCCCCACGGCTTCTTTCTCCAGCCAAATCCTGCTCTTTCTTACAGTGTGCTATTACCAACAATCCCTGGCTGCTGGTGACAACAATTCTAGTTTGGCTTCACAGCCAGCCAGCTATTGCTGTTTGAGACATACACAAAAGTCTCTTATGTTCTGGGCTTCTACAATATCTTAACAAGACACATTGGTATTGAATACCAAAGAGAGTGATGATGCTACTGTAAGAATTGTCAGTCTTGACTTTTCATATGATGTATCTTCCAGGAAGGTAATGTGTTTACATACACACTCCCACATTGTGAGCACACCATGCATGTAATGCAATCCTGGAATTTAACTGAGGTTATATGCCAGCTTTTTAGCAATGCACAGTATCACTATGAAAGCCATCTGTTAAAACTGTGGCAAGATTATAGGCAGTTAAACTGCTAAATGTTATTCGTCCGTCTTTTTTAGTCCCCTTCTGTTCGCTGAGACTCACTGGAGCATGTGCAGGTGCTATAACTCCCTGAAATAGGAGGTTCTGTAATCAGACTTCTATCAGGGAAGCACTATCACTGTGTCACTTCTCCTAAGAGTTTGCCTTAAGTCTCAGAAAATTGAGAATGATGCTACCTGGAGATTGCTTGACTCTTCAGCAGTGGCCAGCTCAGAATCTGGGAACATACACAGCATTACTCATTCCAAATGTGTGCTTGCTCTTGAGGTATGAAGAAAGGGTTTAGTCAATAAAGAAGTACTGGTCAAAGACAAATCTGGACTGTTGGACATCAATTCTGCTCATCTCATCAACATTTTACTCATATGGGAGTTCTCTAGAAAGACTGATGTCATCTCCCTCAAGGAACTGGGAGACCATCTGCTAATTAATCAAGGTAGATCAACAAAGCCAAACCAAGTTGGAAAGAAAGCAACATTTCAAGAGGAAGGGAGTACAACTCAAAACCAGAACATTGTGACTTTTCTTCTCTGTATTTCAAGGGGAAACTCTAAGAACTAGAGGATAAAAGTTATGCAGAGAAGTGGTGGCTTCAAGATTAAACTGAGTGATATGTTTAAAAGCCAAGAGCACTTATGGAAACTGTTGCACTCTTCTCACCTAAGAAACTTTAGAAGATTCCATTTGTTACCCAAATAAATTATCCTTTCAAAAAGTCATCACTCTGAAATACCCATGCTTCTGTTTCAATTCCTCTACAAGTTATGTGAAACATTCTTAAAAAACTGAAACCTCAGTTTTTTGATACCTCTTTTAAGGTATCAGCCAACCAAACTATGAGGCCTAACATAGAATTCAGGTTGGAGATAAGATAATAAATGTTACATCACCAGGACAGGCTGTAACATATAAAGCCCCACACTGTGAGTGCCATAATTAAAATAAGCATTTTTAACACTACTAGCATTTCATTTTTTTTTCCAAAAGCACAGTGTTCATGACATCCAGAACTGAAGGTTAATGCAAGCCTGCACAAAATGCATTGAAACCTAAGTTTTTAATGCAGATTTAAAAAAAAAAAAAAAAAAGGAAAAAAGGTTGCTTGCATTCATCTTCCTTTAACTATGTAAAGAAAACAAAAATAAAAACATGGCTTCTTATGCTAATTTCAGATTGCTTTAGCTACCTCTTCAGGCACTGCAAACACCAGCTTTGCTTCAGATGTAGTCTGCAGGTTGCTTTTTACAATTAGGTCTTCAAACCCTTTGAAGAGAATTCCACTAGAAACAAACCAAAAAAAGGGAGGTTATATCTATATTTTATTTGGGTCCTGTAGTAAAGAGACTCCTACAAATGTGAGTCACCAAAACAAAAGAGCATTTTCCATCAAGGTCACAGGATTTTCTCACAGACCTTGCCAGTTGCTACAAACCCAAGGCCCTAACCCCTCCAATTTTAACACAAAGTCTCAATTTTACTTTTTGTGCATCCCACTGAAGTGAGTAATGCTTTTTAAAGTGGGAAGTAGATGCATAAATATTTACAGGATTGTTGACTAACTCTGCAGAGGACAATTTGTCAGATTAGGAGAGAAGGAAGCAAGCACCTTTGGAGTCACATCTAGGCACAGAAAGTGGTGACATATTCTAGTAAACTCCTGAGAAACACAGTTTATATATAAAGTGACACTTCCAAGTTTTATAGAATCCCTAAAAAAAAAACAGACCTGTTTTCTGACAACACAAATAATAGGCTTAATATTTGCCTGAAAAGGAACATGTATGGAATCTGAAAGTAAGCACTAGAATGGAACAAATTGCATATGTAAAGGGATTGGTAGGGTTTGTCTCAGGGTCTGTTTTAGCTCACTAAACTCTGTGGAAGATGCAGCAGTGGACACAAATTTTCTGACTTTGTACAAAGGTATTTCTTTATGTAAGATGAGTCAGATGAATTCCAATTGTTTCCATGTGACATTAAATTCTTATACATCCTATAATTTTTGGATAAGAAAGTAGTTCAGGAATCCTGGACAACTTTCATGGTTAATGTTTGTGATGTCTATACATGTACCTCTCAAGGGCAAATTTTCTGCATGGTTCATTATTAATGGAAATTGCATGCCTAACTCCCTGTACACCATGCAGAAAATGTACTTCTTTACAACTATCCTGATACAAAAAGTAGGAAAATATTTATTTTCCTATTTTAAAATTATATTCAAAGTATCTCTGATAAGAAGCTAATAAATATGCAAAACAGCTGGAGAGAAAAATAAGCAAAAGTGGAAAGAGGTTCTAGCAACAATTTATTCTCAACACAATAAGATGATTTCCAATATCTTAATGTAAATAAAAGCATTCTTTAAGGCTGTATCTTCTTATACCTGCACAAGACAAAGTATATTTTATTTGTTTCTCCCTTAGTAATTATAGGAGGTTATAGAATGCATATTATGTTCTTAAAATTACTATTATAGAAGCAGAGAAAAAAAAATTACAATCTTTTTTAAATGTTACTTGAACATGACAGAGCCCTTCTAGACAAAGAAAGGTTCAGAACCCCAGTAGTTTATTAAGTCTCAGTGTGAAAGGGTCTCCTATTTTAAAAACATTGACTCTTGGATTGGACAGGTTCTCCTCCAAAATTTCAGTGATTTTCAGTTTCTAAGTAGCACTGCTGAAGTCCAAACCAAACTTTCTCACAGCCTAATGTATGAATTTTCAGTCAAAAAACCTGTAGAATCATAGAATATCTCAAGTTGGAAGAGACCTGTAAGGGTCATGAAGTCCAACTCCCTGTTCCTTACAGGATCCCCTAAAATTAAATCATAAACCAAGAGTTTCACCCAGATGTTCTTGAACTCTGACAGCTCAATACTGTGATGGCTTCCCTGTGGAGCCTGTAGTAAAATAAATGTGAGGTAAGTGTCACGAGGTAAAAGAATGTGTCATTTTACTGACAGAAACTGCAACATCTCAGAACATCTATCCCAATATTAAGCAGAACATCAAACATGTGGCCTGGGTAAAGAGTTGGTTTTTTGAAATGGATAAAATATTGTTCACAATAAGAAATACACACAAATACAACAAGAAATACACAAAAAACCATGAAGAAAATCAGATAAACGACAGTAGAGGGCAGAAGAAAATCCCCCCCCAAAATAATATTGTAGCAGAAACAAAGACTCAGAAAGTGAGATACTCCAGGACTAACTGGAAGCAAAACATGGTTATGATTTGTTTATGGAGGATGAGCTGGGGTAATGACGTGGTAAAGCCCCTGTTGTTTCAAAATAATCAGAAGAGGCAAAGCTAGAACAGATTCCTAAGAGTTACTGCAAATCTACTGCCTACCTGATTCCCAAGCTGCTTCCAGACATTTTAGCATCACTAAAGGGTGATTCGTAAAGCTGCTAAGGATGATTCTGTTAAGTGTTAATTAAGAAAATCCAGTGTCATCATAACACTCTCCTATGCAGTTTCCAGCTCTGATATGGCCAGGCTGAAACCAGGTATTTTAGCAAAATCAGGGAGGAAAAGGGAAAAGGAAAATAACTTCCAGCTCTCATTAGGGTTTTGTCTAACAAAATCAAGTAGAAAGAAGTAAAATGTATAGAAGCCATTGATCTGTTCTAAAACAGAACAAATCAGTCTTGTAATTAGCCAGGTTTCTGGATGGTCTCTGGATGTTATGTTACGTTGTATAAACTACACAACGTTGAAAAATCCAAACAAATCCTAGACTGTCTGTCTTCTTCCTCTCTGGACATCCAAACATTGGAATGATTTGCTTTCCCTTTTTAAGTGACTTCTGGTTATGGAATGAAAATGACAAAGTTTGGTCATAAATACCTCTAGTTTGGAACTCAGCACTATAAACTATCTTTACTTCCACAGAAGACAAAATTCATTCAAATTGTTAATTTTGACTAAACCCATACAATCACTTTTCATCAGCTGTTTTTTTTTTCTTACAGAAATATAATTCTGCTTGAGACAACTCCTATGAAAGTACTAAGCAGAATGAAATTAAACAGCAGCTGTAACAAGTCATGCAAAATCTAATCTGCAAAAAGTTTAAGAATCCGATCTTCCCATTTAAATTTCTGTTTCAAAAAGTAAGCATGGTGGTTGAATGATAAAGTAATCTGACTTTTGTGGTTTGATATGGAAAAGGCAAACATATTTCCCTGTTTCCCTTGAGTGTTCCATGTAACTAGTTGGGAAAGTAGGGAAAAAGTTACTGAGAATTTATTATTTTATCTAATTTTTCTCTCTACCACCCTTTGTCAGAACCTTGTTTGAAGGAGTTAGAAGTAAGGTCTCTGTGTTACACAAATCGACTTTTTGGAACTGGAAGTTTTGGTTTTGGTTTTAGAGAGACACTGTAAATATTTATGCCAGATTCTCTGCACAACCAGTCCCAGTGGCTATCTAGAGCCTCCACTCATGTTAATACAGGCTACATACTGTATTTCTGGCTGTAAAAAGGTTTAACACATCAATATTTAAAACATTTCACAGCCAGACCACACCTGTAGCAGTCTCCTTTTCTGACTGAATTTCCCATGTACATCCCCATCAACATCAGGACTTAAATATTTTTTAAATCCACACCCCAGTTCTGACCACTGCTTGGTCTTTAACAGGAGCAAAGGAAAACACTCCTCTGAGGTGCAAGATGGAAAAGTAGCAGCAATTGCAGCACCCACCTTTTCCTGGCTCTGGTTTCCCATTCCCCCACAAAATTCCAGTACCAACCTGGGGGTTTGGTGCCTTTTCCCCAGTCCTGGCTCAGTTTCTATCCAGGTCTCTGGGGAGAAAGCTTTAGTGTTGTGCCATCTCTCAGAAACACATCACCTGGCACCTGCACCCCAAGGGCTTCCTCAGGCTCATCCCTGACACTGAGGCAAAGGGCTTGAACTCCACCCAAGGGGGATGAGGATGATGACTCCAAACAAACACCCACAGCCACAGAAATCAGCGTTCCTTCCTCTTCCTGACACTTAAGGCTCTGGAATCTCTGCTATTCTGTAAAATCTGTGTCTCAGCCTCAGCCTGAGCCCAGGGACACCTCTCCAAGCAGGTCCCAGCACTAACCCATGTCCCCAAGTGCCACATCCACACAGGAACCCTTCCAGAACACTATTCTATGAATGAAAAAAATGTGCTGAATTATGTACTACACCCATGGATGCATCACAACACAGAAGAAATTTCTCTGCAATGGTATAATTTCAAAACTGTACTTGAATATTTTGTATAGCCTTTGTCCCTTTCACTAGAACTAAGAAGTTGTGAAGAAAGCCACTGGGATGCAGGGAACCAAAAGCATTTTTCATTCAAATAGGTAAGAAAATTTACATCTTACTTAGGAAAAAAACCCCTAAAAATCAGGAAAATAAAGTATCAGCTAATGTAGTAGCAAACCAGATTAATTTTCTTTTAATAATCCCCTTTCTGCCATGTACCACACTCTAATTTTTAGGCAATGCTTACTAATGAGCAGCCCCTTCATACTTGTAGGGCTCCTAATTAAGAAACAATGCATACCTGATTTAGAAATGCATAATTTGCTCCAGTTTATTATTCTTAGCTTTGGAAAGTAATATTAGTACCAAAATCAACAGGAACTTTTATCACTGAACACTAAGATTAGTTTCCTGACACGGAATTTTTAGATTACAATATTATTATTTATTAATTGTAGGGCTGGAATTTTAACACAACACATTCCTTCCACATGTTGAGATCCTGAGATGGGGAGCAGAGAAATTATCAAGAAACATAAAAGAGCAACCTCATAGGAAAAAAGTAATTAAATACTCAAAACCAGATGGTAGAGAAGCTGGTAAATCGAAATGACAGCTTGATTATGGACAAATGTATAGCAAAAGAAGAGAGCTTAGCAATTTCAAAGAAATTTCTGATTGTTTAAGTGTGAACCTCAATGAAATCCTGTGGAAAGTGGATGATATATCAGTACATCTTTCACTATGTATTGCTAAGCCTTTTTCAAGCAAATTCCAGTTGTAAGATACAACAGCCACGTTCAGGACAAATTTTAACAACACTCTTCCATAACAAAAGGTCCAGGTAAAATAAAAATAAAAATACAGAGCCATCACTTCAAAAGGGAGGCTCTTCTTAAAACATTGTAGGAAAAAATCTACTGTTAATACAAGAGACAAGCAATAGAGTTGCACAGCCCAGTGTGAAACAATGGTGCCTTATGCACCTAAGAATGCAAATTATTATTTAAAGCTAAAAGTACATTTCCATAGCAAATATTTCCTTCACCAAAAAACCAACCCAAACTAAACAAGCAAACCAAACCCCCAAACAAGCCAAAAATCAAAACAAACAAAAAAAAACCCCATTAGTTTATATAGACTGGGAGTATCACCAGGGAAGTGCAGAAATACTCAATTGCTCAGCTGTGGGCTATTTATTGTATCCTATGTAATAAATGTTTCCCACTATTATTTGTTACTGAATTAAAATATCTCAAATGTAATTTTATTACTTTAACATGGGGAAAGTTTATCAGTCTTAACTTCTCAGTAGAAATTACATACTGCCCTCAGGTCAGTATATTTCAAGACAATGGATTTACTTCATTCCACTCTATGAGCACTTTCATGTCAATATTCATGCTTCCAAAATTTGAAAAGTGGAAAAAACCAGAGTTATGTGTACATTGAAAGGCTAGATTTTCTTCAAGAAAAATCTGTATTTCCCACAACAAAAGGAAAAAAAGTATTCCACATCTTGACTCATTAAAGCTATTCTTAAAATTGCAATCCAAGAAGATTTTGTTCTATTGCTGATTTAATGAGGCTTGTTTGGATTTGATAGAAAAGACTTATGGGCATCTCAGCTGGTCCAATAAGTGGACACAAGTGTGTGGCAATATCTTGAGTATGTGAGAAAGAGAAATGAATTTAGAAGCAAAGAGAGAATATGTACTCTAACAATTGTTTTGTAAATTCCTCAGTGGAGTGGCAGTCAACCCCTGCTTTGAGGACTGTCACAATTTCTTCAGCAATAAGAGAAAGAGAGATGAGAGGCACACAAGGAGAGACAATCGCCACCTGAGCTACAGATCCTGTTGAATACTGTTTTCATAAAATAAATGAGATTCCAAGCCAGAGGATCACAAAATTCCCAGTGAAACTGAAAGGGGGCTTTTCTCCATTCAGTGGTAAACTAAAAAAATTGTTTTGCTTAAACTGCTCTGTGCCATAATATCAAAGCTTCCACCCCACCACAATCAGCCAGGGTCATCCCATCCCCTGTGGGAAGATTCTGAGGTGAAAGACAGCATCAAGTAATGTGTGTTTTTCTTATAAATATTCAGCACTTTCACTTCAGCCTTAAATTCTTCCTCTATGGAGCTATTATGGCCATACATCTATTATTTGTTTGCTCTAAGTGATATTTATTAAAATTCTGTATATTAATCTTAATACTCCTTGCCAGTTTGCAGGATTTTAATCAGCTTTCCAAGATGCTCTGCTTCTGCTCAAATGAGAGTTTTTTGCAAACAGGGTCCCAAGGAGAACTTAGTAACAACTTGGTTATGCAGAAAAAGAGACCTTCCCGTCTCGTGATGACCCAAGCAGCAGAGTGAGAAGAGGGGAAATGCTTAGGCTAATTTCACTAGGTAAAGTAGTATTTGTTTCCTACTGAGGCTGAAATGAATTTGAGCTGGTACATGGAAAAATCCAGGATCTGATAGTTCTTGATTTACCTGTGTTGAAAAAAAGGAGGAATTTAACTCATTTAAAAGTCCCATGGTCTGTGAAAAATAATAAACCTAGAAAAAAACATGTTTTGAAAAGAAATTAATTTGCTGCAAGTAATCTTCTGAAGGAAAATTTCAAGTCACAATAAAGAAAGAAAATTTCCTACTAGGTCCAACAAAAATCTTTGCAAATCGTATGTTTTTTTTGTTCTCCCTTGAATTTCTAAAAAGCACCAAAACCCCATTATGCTTTCAGTTATGAAATTTAGAGAATTAATTTGAAGAAATACTTGTAAGTAAGGATAGGGTTATGCCACCAAGAAAGAAAACACAATAAGGATGGCTCTGCAGAACAAAACCTTTCATTCTGAAAATGTTATGAGCACATGGGTGCAGGAGGGTTCCTTAGACTAACTGTAGTCTGGTTTTATGTATTAAAAAACCCATGAGGCAGTGAAGTGGGTAAACTGTATTCTCAAGCTTGCATTGTGATTTAGTTTCATAAAGAAGAAATCCAGCTTTTATAATTCTAAGACCACTCTCTGAAGCTGCACAGAGCACAGTGACTGTGGATGATCTGGGGGTTCACACAGGATCAAAAATAAAACAAACCAAGGTAAGCACACCCTAATGTTTCCAGACAGTCAGAATTTAGAAAAAGGTCTGCACAGTTTTAAGTACCTGAATGGTCTCAATGGTCTTAGAAGAGCTTGTCTAAGTTTATATATATATGCTTTTTTAAAATACAGATTCAGTTGGCTAAAATGCTTTTTACATTGCAAGCCCATATTGAATTTTAACCTAAATGATATCTTTTGAAACACAGAAACATTCTGCCTTTTCTTAATATTTATATAGACATTAATTTACCCAGATATTTGTTTTCCTTACTGTTCAGAAGTACTTTCAGGACAGAGGTCTTAATAAGAACAAGTATGGCAACATCCTCCTCATCTTCTCTCAAAATTGTTAAATGCAAAAAACATCAAAATATTTCAATATCAAGACACTTGGGTTTCAAGTTTCTTTTAGTTCTCAGTTTTTCATCAGCTATAGACTCCTGTGGACTAGCACAGCCATCAGGGAGTATAATCAGGTAATTCATCCTGCACAGTTAGTCTCAAAATGGTAACATTCTGCTGGTGAATGTCTGTAGGCACAGAACACAGGACTCCAGCTCTGCTACACCAAAAAAAGGTGTTACTTTATACTACTGATCCATACAGCCAGACAATGAGACTACGGAAACACTACAAAATGAAAATAAAGACTGAGTGCGAGCCATTTCATTGTCACATTTGGAAGTGAAAATTATGGTCTTTGAAGACAAACAAAACACTTTTATTGGCACAATTCAAAGTGTCAGACACTTGATTTCCATATGATATGACACAATAAAAATTGTAAATTTTCAGCCTTACTCATGACTGTAACCAACAGTGAGTGACTAATGATAACACATTAACACCACAATTTCAACTAAACTGACTTTATATGATAATTTATGTAGCTCAGATAAATGTGTTGGCTAAATGTAAATCAATTGTTGCATGGCATTAGTCAAAGACCTAATGCTCACTGGAACTTGCAAAGTTTTATCTGGGTCTCTTTCCAGAATACTGTCAAAAGGATTGCTAGAAGACCTTACATATCTTTATTAAATTAGACTGTCTAGCCTCTCAAAGAAGTGGTGGAGCCCACTAGTCACAGGCTAGAGAGGTTAAAGAGATTACTTCAACAGTATGAACTGCAAAACCTCACGCAGCAAACATTTCCCTAAAATCCCTGGAGGAAACAAGGCCAAAATATACTAGTGAGAATATACCTCATAAGGCCAGACCCCTGGAAACTCTTTTGTCCTTCTAATTTTGTTATTGTTCTCAGTGCAAAAGAATAGTGAATGATGTACTTAACCTATCTCAGCCTGCTGGATGTGATAACCTACACATAAACTTAGATCAAAAGTTATGCTTTTGTAAGTATTCAGCTGTGAAGGCCAGGAAATTAATGAACAAGCTTTTCTGTCTTTTGGAGAGAAAACTGGACCTAGCAGCTACAGGAAAATACATTTGCTTAACAGCTGTCCCAGATTGTTCTGGTGCCTCCACTTACAGAGTCTTTAGGGTCATCTTGAAACAACAGAGATTTTGGGCTTGGTCTGATGTATTTTGTGGTAAATCCTCAGAGTATGCTTGCAAACAGGAGTCACAAAAGGAATGTTTCCCATCATCCCAGATTCCGAGGAGTCATTTACTAAACTTCATTCCCATTCACAATCCATTGTCACTTTTGGAAATGTATGTGAAACCATGATGGAAGACAAAGAGAATCCCTACTCCATCAGTTTAATCCTTGTTAAATATCTGAAATAAAAATAATTATTTTTTAAAACTATAAGCATGTATTTCATGATGTTATAGTGATAATTAGTTTTGATGTGATTAAGTATTTTCAAGCATCAAGCTATACTTGGAGTATGAATATTGGAAAAGTATCCATTCTTGCCTTCTATTTTCCACACATAAGAGATATTTTAACAGAACATAAAAACTGAACATATAGTTTCTTAGTTTTCTTCTCCAACTTACCTTTTATATAGTAAATAGTTATTGTATAGTGTTAAAGTGAAATATTGAAATTATTTAATTAACCTTTTTTGACCTCAGTAAAATGCAAAAGCTATAAATATGGAGCAAATCAAATTGAGTTCTGCTGTAGGCAAGCAACCAGCCTCCAGTGGATTGCCTACTGCTCAGATAGCATTTGCTAATTTCAGTCTTTGTACTTCCACAGGAAAAACTGAGGGTACACACACAGTATAGTTGTGTTTAGTGATTTTCTGTAGTTTGGTGTTACAAAAATCATTCTGATTTTTAAAAAATGAGACATAGTTTAATCCAATTAATTCAGGCACAGCTAAATTTCTGTTGTAAGTGAAAAGTTTCAGACAACTAAAATACAGAAGAATTTTTTAAATGACATTTTGTATGTGTTCCCACTTACCACTATTTCCATACACAGCCTCTAGCAAGAGATAATTTTCAGCTCATTCTAATCTTGTCATCTGACACTGAAAAAACTACTAACAAGCTACAACACCGTCCTGAGATTATTTAAAAAAAAATTCAGGACCCATAATTTAGAGCCATAAAAATCAAAAATCTGATTTTACATGTCATTATCTTAAAGTTAGTACCATCTTCTAACAGCTGAAGTATTAATGGCAACTGAATGCACTTGCCAAAAACCAATTTTGTGATTGTCAGAGAATTTAAATTTGCTTTAACAAGTACAAGCACCTTGAAAACCTTTTTATAGTTTCTTCTGCTCCTCTGTCATAAATATATTCCTTTATAACTCTTGCATCTCACAGCTTTAGAAACTTGAATTTTGGATGCTAATCCATTAAATCTTTTATATTATAGTATTTTATGGCTGCAGGTAGTGTAACATTCACTTTTTTAAAATTCTCATTTCTGTTTTTTCACCTAGGAGTAAACTCTGATTCGATCGTCCTGTATCACAATGGCAAGTTATATAATAAAACTCTTTCCTGCACTGTTATGTTTTAAAAGCATTAAAAACTATGCTGTGTTCTCTTCTTAATATGCCACGCTCATTAAACAACATATTAGCAGGTCTAGAAACACACTTCATAATAAATAAAGCTAGAAAACTTATAAATGTTTGGATTCCATAGATTTCTGTGATTCACATTTCGAAGGGATCACGAATGGCAATGTTCAGCTTCAAAAAAAAAACAAAAACAAAAACAAAGGTTTATTTACATGCAAAATAAAGTAGCAATTACAGTAACAAACTCCTCTTACCTACTCTGAAACAGTTTAGCAGACTGACAGGTTGTTGTATTTTGCATAATTCCTTCTGGTTTACTTCTTTTCCAGTAGATTTCCACTAATTTTCTTCTGAAGACAGGTGAAGTCAGTTCCACAGTTTGAGCCAAAACCAAGTTGCAATGTCAGTCATTATTTATCTAAGTAGTCATAATGTCAGTGTTCATTTGTGATTTATTGTCTTAATACAAGAGATTCACACTCTTCAGGGTAAAAAAAAAAAATCCTGGAATTTTCACTGACTTCATTCATGATGATTATACTTCTGAGATATAACAGATTTAAAGTGTTAGGCAAATATTTCAGAAGAGTAACTACATCAAAGCTAGTAAGCTAATTAAAAAAAAACAAAGTAAATAACTAAATCTTAATAAATGACCAATACATACACAAAGCCATATTAACGTCACTAAAATTGAAAAATCAAAGACTTAAGAAATACCAGGATTCAGAATTGCCTATGCAACTTTAATTTGTCCTCGTTCTGCTGATACATTATAATGAAGTATTTAATTAAGATTAATGTCAAAGGTAACCACTAATTCCAAGTGGCCAATTTTCATTACACAGCTCTGCGTGTTCGTAGTCCAGTTCACACCGGCTTTAGGATGACTGCAGTACTTCACATTTCTGCAGATAAGACTCTGGTATGAAGCTGAGAGCTGAGAAAATGAGCATTAATATCAATTTATTAGCACTGTAAAAACATTTGGTCTGAGTGACTTACCTAACATCAGAGAGGAACTCTGAGGCATAGTGGAACATAATCCAATTCTCAGAGGTCTCATTTAGTTACTCAGAGGCTGTCTTTTCCTCTTCTTTCAGACCTCTGCCATATTGAATACATATTTTCTGTTTTTCCTAGAGATTTTATCTATTGGTGTCTTCCTTCTCCCCAAACCTATGAATCACCTCCAGAGCCTCTTCTTGGGCTGATGGAGCCCAAGGCTTTATGTTATGTGGAGGAGGGATAGAACAGGACAACAGATGGACAAGGCACGGAGGAAAACGGAAGAGCTGCCAGGCGGTTTTAGTTCATCATATAAAAATTCAAAATGAACATAAAGTTTGTATAACTAACAAGTTAATTTATTTCATTTTGACCATCTCCTAAATATAAGACTCTTACATATAGTAAATATATGTATTTCCCTGAAATTTATGGAAGAGAATGAAGGAGAAAAATGTTATCACACTGATTTCATGCAGATCAGCAGAAGGCATAAAGTCTTTAAAACCACCTGACATCTTTTAATTTGAGCTCATCACTTAGGGAGTGGTATAGAAAAATTACTGCTTTCTAGAGGAGACAGTAACTTCATAAGTATTTTATCATGTATATTTTGATATTTATTCAGATATTAACTAAAAGCAGATTCATTATGAAAGTGAGATACAGCATGTTTCAGGCCCTGCAAAACAATTTGGGTACCGACATTTCTTCCTTTGGTTTAAAGCCTGAAATTTTGTTTTTCTCATTGTTTGTCTCATCTACCAGTGCTACCTTTATCATTCCCCTTTCCATTCCTCTGGCTTCTCAACTGTGTAAGTTGTGCTACTTAAATCTTGATTTTTTCTTTCTATGCTTTATGTCTTCTTTTTTCTGATCTCATCTTTTTTACTGTTGGACTTTATTTTCAGATTTTTCATCACCACACAGTTTCCCTTTGTTGCTTGCTTTCATGCTCCTCATCCTGTATGTCCCCAGTCCATTTTCTGGGCTCAAGGAATCCAAGTTCCTCCTTGAAGCTTTGCTCTCTTCAGATTTATTTTATCCTTCTTATTTCCCATATAATCTGCTAAATTCCTCACCTGGATGACCACAAACTCCTTCCATTCTGGGGTCTCACCATGTTCTCATCACTTTGGTTTTCCCTACTAACAATTTATCTTCCCTCAGACTTCAACCTCAGTGTTATGCCAGCCTTTTCCATCCATTCAGCCTATAATTTTAAGTCCTAATTTTACCCTGACTTTCCATCACACCTGTACCTTTTCTAGAACTAGTGTCCCAAAATAATTTGTCTGAATATATCTTACCTTCCTCCCTTGGGGATTTTTCCTCTGTTCTTTTTTTTTTTTTGGACCACATGACATCGTTTTGATTCTGCCTAGCGTCAGCAGATCAAAAGACGACACAAATCTCTGAAACCAAAGACCTGGATCTATTTCCAACTCCTTGGGAACTGTGGTCTCTCAGACTACATCTACTGGGAATTAACGAGAGCAGGGCTGCTTCCTGAGGAAAGGTGAGCCAGGAACAACAGGAGGACAGAGGACTCAGCACCCGCAGCCCAATCTCACAGTGCTGAAGCAAGGACAGACCCAGAGCTTATAGCAAAGCCCAGCCAGGAGTCCAGGCCATAAGGCAACATCACAGCACTGGAGCAGGTCAGAGAACACACAGCAAAGGCCAAGGTTAGGATCAGGAGTCACAGCATCAAGCAATCAATTGAAATCTGGCTCAAAGGATTCCAAAACCAAATAGGAGTAGGACTAAGCTAGAGACATGCACTCTCCTAACACAGCTCAGCTTATACAGAGCTCCTGAGACCATAGGTGTGGGTGGAGACCCCAGGTGAATGGGACCATTATGGGTTAACAATGACCTCAGCATCCATGAAATGAAGAGCAAAAACTGGAGCACAAAATTTCTCATATTCTCTGGTTTCTTTGGTGTGATGCCCAGACACAGTATAGCAAGCCTTCAATAAGGATGGCTGCGGCATCAGAGCTGGTTAGACACAGGTCAAGCAGAGTCTGCTCTTTCTGCTCCTAATTGTTTTATCTAACACCACCCATCTGACAGAATTACAATCTCATTCCCATCCATTGCTGGAAAGAGCACTGGTAATCCAGTATATAATATATAAATATATAATATAGTATATAAACCCATAATACATGTAGGTATTTCACTGCTAGATCATCCAATTCTTAGGAGACTGTTGAACAGAGACAGAATACATAGAAATAATAAAGGCTGTAATCTTTAAAGTCAGTTGTGTGCATTTTTATATTTCCCTGAGGCTTATGCTGTGGGCCAATTTTCATAGAGACAACAAAAGAAATGCTCTTTTCAGAAAGGTCCTCTGAATTCTTAGTCTTGCTTTAAAAAGCATGGATGTGCTTGAACAAATATTTTAGTAGTCTTTAGTACAGGCAAACTGATGTATTTGTTCAATTCTATGAGTCTTACTCTGGATGACTTAAAATACTTTGACTTGTATTTGAAAACATTTTCAATATAGGATGCACTAATGTGAAAATCTTAGTCTGAAAAAACTCAAATGCTGGATCTAAATGTCTGGAGGCTCCTTTATATTATCAGAACGTGTGAGAAAATCATTGTACTGGTGTCAGTAATCGAAGCTGTTCTTCAGAAATGAAAACGGATGACATGATGTTCTACAGCAGGACCAGCTCCCTTCTCACTGAGCACTGAGTTTTTGAATATTTTTTTGTCATTTCAGCTGAGTGCAAGAGAGATTTTGTGCAATGCATCACATAATCTCTGCATAAGTAATAAAAGGCAAAGAAATTCAAAGTTACAAAATATTAGGAAAAAAACAATTAGATAATTGGATAAATACATACTCCAAAGAGGTTAGCTGGGATGTATTCTAAACTATATGTAAATCTGTTCAACACATTTAAAACACAATGAGTGTCTATTTAATTCCATGCATGAATATGTTTTTATGGCCAACTGTAACATGCATCACCTGGAGAACATTCTGCATTGGAAGGATCATAGAATCAGAAAATCAGAGAATCTGCTGAGTTGGAAGGGTACCATCAGGGTCATCAAATCCAACTCCTGACCCTGCACAGGACACCCCAAATGTCACGCCAGGTGCCTGAGAGACTTGTTCAAATGCTTCTTGAGCTCTGTCAGGCTTGATGTTGTGACCACTGCCCTGGGGTTCCAGTGTCCAACCACTCTCTGTATTCCACAGTATGGCTGGAATAATTTAAAAATCATGCAGAAATAATGTTACAAAAGCTGTTAAAGTTGTATAACTTCCCATTTCTGTCTTTGTGGATAGGGAACGAACATTTCTTCAAGTAGCTGATTCTTGGCTGAGGGTTAGAAGGTGTAGGAAAGCACACACTTCTGCTAATTATCCAACACTGAAGTGGGAGACCTAACTAGAATATATGGAGAATCATGTTAGCAGCACCATTTTTTCTGTGTCTTCATTCCACAAATTATATGGATGAGAGGTCAGGTAATGAATAAGATAATTCTGCTTCCACTCATCATTGGTAATTCTCTTCTGCAATTATATTCACCAACTCAAAATGTAGATTAGGTATTTTTCAATGAGAACGATACCAGTGAGGTTTGACCTTGGTTTACTTTGCATTGGCATTGCATTGACAGGGTTGTTTTATAGACTTTTTTCTTCTCCAAAAGTCTGCGAAATATCTCACATTTATAATTGCTTTATAAATGGGACTTCATCCCACACATATTTTATATGTAGTATTCACAGCATGCAATTCCTTTTACTTGCTTCATCTTACTAACTTAACACAGAACAAAATTTCACTGAATTCATAATATTGCTCTGGAACTGATACATTCTGTATATTTACACACCAATATGTTTTATGGAAATGAACACATTTCTTCTCTGGAGCATATTTTCAAACTTCAATTGCTCTTTACTAAAGCCAATTTTTTTTTTTTTTCAAACAGAAAAAAAAAAGTGCAATGCGTTTCATGTCTATATATTTTTATTCACGCCAATATATTTTCACAGTTGGATAGATTTAACTAAATTAGTAGTTACAGTATTTGTTCAAAGCATTGCATTTTTGCTGGCATCTGGTAAGTAAATGTTATCTGGATTTTCTTTTTTTTTAGTAATCAGCTTCCACCAAAGCCAAACCATTAAAAACAACAGCAACTTACCTCAACCACTCAAAATTTCTCACCCCAAAGAGCAACAAAAGCAAACAAAACCCCAACTCTTCTGCTGCAGCTGCTGAAAGACGGTAAGGGCAGTGCAAAAGGGAAATGCACAGACTCCAGTGATGAACTCTAGTGCTCTGATTTCCACATAGGCCAGGAATGGTGCACTGGGTGGGGAAATGCACTTTTTGTGATCCCTCCTGGATCTAGGGACCCTCCACATGAGGGAAGCCACTTTGAGGTGTAGCAGGGCAAACAGAAGCATTAAGCACTTATTAAAGACTACTGCAAGAGGCTGCTATACAGCCAGAGATTTCTTCAAGGCTAGGGGGCAGCTGCAGTGGGGTTTTCTTATATATATATTTTTTACTGAGCTGTGTAAATAAATCTCACTTTCCAAACTGCTGTTTTAAGTGCCTGAGTGATTAGCAGTTCTGCAACTCAGGATAGAATCTGTCTCTAACTTCTGTCACTAGCAGCTTGCCTTCTCCTTATTTCCTGTGGGGCTTTTTTAGCTGGTTTTGGTAGTCTGCAACCATATTTTGATGACTTCTTTCCTACCCTCTAAATTTCAAAAAAAATTACTTTAAAATATATATTATAGGACATAGTACAGACCAATTGTTCATAGAGCTGTTTCCCAGCTTGTAACACTGGAAATTTCTCTCTTCATAAATATTGTATACATCTTCCACCTTTGATGTATTTGATAAAACCATACTATTTTTCCAAATAGATGTTTTCCTTGGGTTTCCCCTCCCTAATCACTGACCAAAGATGCTATCAAGGAGCATTGTTAAGAAAACATGATTATCCCTTCAGATTTTGCTTGTCTTTCAGCGCAAACTCTAGAGGTGGCTCCATTTAGAAAAGGTGAAGTTTAGCTGTTGTCTTGGGGTGATTTTATGATAAATTGGGGAACATTTTATTTACCAATTCAGTGAGAGGAAATACCTGAGGACCCTTTCTGAATCATGTATTGGCATTAAATTATTTTGCTTTGTTTAGCATTAGGAATATTTGTGCATAGGAATATTTGTACATGTCACCTTGGTGAAAACCAGGATAATGCAGAACATTTTTCTGGTTCTGATAAAATGCTTGCCTTCTGCATCTGATTTTCAGTGGTATCTCTTATTGGTATTTTAGGGTATTACTCTTTACTCTGCTCTGAAGTGTGTTTCCTGAAGAATCCCCATTGCTCTTTTGGTCTGGAAGCAATGAAACTTCTGGCCATGCTGCTCATGAGCTCCAGCTCCACAGACCAATTGTGAAGTTCTGTGTTAGGTTTAGATATCAGCTGCCACTGGATGTCACAAGAAGTGCTACTGTGCCTATAGAAACCATCAAATTAACACACATGAGTTAATCAGGAGGAGTATGACATCGTATCTGGCAGTTGTATTGACTTTAATTATACATTTTTCAGATATATATTTAATAAAAAAACCCAGGGACTTTTGTTGGCAACTTTTTTTTCTCTATCAACACATTGCTAGCTCATTTCAGACCCACCTGAACCAGAAAAGAACAGCAAGAGCCGGTGTTTTTGGTTATGTTCCTGACATAAGGAATGACATGATGTCCATGTCGCTGGATTCTGGGAAGAAAAGGTCAGTTGGTGTTTCTAAACACTCAGATCAGCTTTTCCAGGTGTACTAATATGGGAAAGACTTGAAAACCCCACGATGTACAGACAGGCAATTTGTTCCTACACCTGCCAGAGGTGCCACCTTTCTACAGCTTTTAATCACTAAACTAGGAAGACTCTTGTGTCTTTCCTATAATGTTTCCTGGAACAAGACTACAACCAAAAGTATGTCTTGTCGAAAGTACAGAGCTATCAGGTGTCATAATTAATGCAAAAGCACTTCAGGATGGATTACAGTCCTGCCTTAGTGAAGGATTTGTGGAATTGGTTTTTTAATTTCCTCCACCACCAACCAAAAAAAAACCCCTATCAACATTTGGTGACATTTATAGGGCTGCCTTAAAAATGATGACTTGATCCTTTTTGTAAGTCTTCTAAAATATTTTGATAATCATTCCCCATTCATTACTGCTGCACCTGCACTGAACCCTAAGAGAACAATTGTAAAACCTTTGTCTGCTGTCTTTTTTTACTATGAATAAAAATTAAAAAAAAACCAGAGAATAAGTAAAGGAAATATCTATTAATGCATTAGAGACAAGACTACAAATGTTTCCCTGTCCTAGGGGACATTCCAAGTGCAACATCCTCTACAGTGTTAACCTAAGGCATGGAGATGAACGTGATGGTCCTTTGCTACCAAACCATACAAATGCTAGAACTTTAAAAGGTAATTCTTTAATTTGATTCTGTATTTTATGTGAGCATCCTTTGGAGACTGGGAAAGCTCACTATAAATCCTGATGCAGCCTCGACTGCTGCCAGGCATAATCATCACTTGCTAATGAACAAAGTGGAGGATATGACTACAGAATGCATAACTTCTCTGATCCCACTCCTGTGCAGGCTCTTCAAGGTGAAGTTGACAACTGATTGCACTTCCTTGACAATCTGAGACCATGCCCCCTCCAGAGAAATGAGTTTTTAAAGAACTTCCTTCTCCTGTAGGTAAGGCTATTTCACTATTTATCTCCACAAAGCTGTTTGCTGTCAAAGGCTGGGACACCAAAGTGGAAATTCAGAGTTACTGTGGGAAACATGCTGCATGATGTTGGAGAGAAAACCTCAATAGGAAAAGGATGGAACCAGACCTGGAGAAATATCTGGTCATTACAGGCACTTAGGTGCAGGGGAATCCTGCTTTCTATGGGATAAGGCAACAAAATTCCTCCACAGGGTGTTTACAGACAGATCCAGCAGCTTCAAACCCAGGCATTCTGATTTCACTGAGAGGCTTGTGCAAAAGGTGGCGCATACTGTGCTAAACACCGAGCTCACAAAGCTGGAGTGCCTGCCTGCCTCCTCGCATTTCTCATGACGCTCAGAACACCGCTTTATCTGTCGGAACATAAGCGACTCCGGACCACGAGCTGAACCCTCCCCAGAAACCCTCCAAAGGAAAAAAACTTTCTCCAAGCCACGCAGAGTCCGGAAAACACCGCGAAAAGTCCAGGAAGCTCTTTATTGCCATTGTACGGGGGCCGAGCTCATCGCCGCCGCGGTGAAGGCACCTGCACGGGATTCGTTCCCACGAGCACGGACACGCAGCCAGCCCTTCTTTTATCCGCTGTTTTCGGGGAGGAAAAGCAGAGGGAGGAGAAGGGGTTTGATTTAGGCAAGGGCCGGCCGAAGGGGCCGTGTCCCCGCAGAGCCCCCGGCCGAGCCCGCGTCCCGCGGCGCTCCCGCCCGCCGCTGCCGCCGCTTCAGCACCGGCCCTGGACAGCGCCCGGTCCCGCCCCGCCCCCGCCGCTCTCGCCGCCCATTGGCTGCGGCGCCGCTGCGCTGCCGCCGCTCCCCGCGATTGGCCCGGGCGGGCTGTCACTCATCCGCGCGCGAGGCGGGCCTGGCCCCGGGGCTCGCCCCTTTGGTTTGTAACGCGGCTCCTCATTGGTCAGGAGACCAACTCCGGGCAGCGGCTATTGGGCAGCGTCCCGCGCCAGTCACGCGCCGGTCTGAGGGGCCGGGCCGGGGGAGCCTGGCGAGCGGAGGTTGCCCTTGTGTCTCGCGCCGGGAAGCGGCTGGAGCGGAGCGGGAGCGGGAGCGGGGTCCCTGCGCATCCTCCCCTCCCCGCCTCCGCCGCCCCGCGGTGGCACGGCACGGCACGGGACAGCCCGGCACAGGCGAGCGGAGAGACGGACGGACGGACAGACGGACGGGCACGCCGGCACGGGCAAGGGGAGCCAGCGGGGGCACCTGGCACCGCTCCGCGGTGGGAACCTGAACCTGCCCAGCAGCGTCGGAGCCAGCGGAGAGAGCTGCTCTTTCCTCCTCCTCCTCCTCCTCCTCCTCCTCCCTCCCCAATCCACCCCCGCGACCCTGGTCCTCCTCCTCCTCCTCCTCCTCCTCACCCCACTGGATACAGCGAGGGAGACACTGCGGCGGAGGCGGCGGCGGCGGCGGCTCCTGCGGGGGGAAGGAAGCGCCCGGAGAGCGGAGCGGCGGGAGGCTGCGGATCTGCGTGCCTGGCGCCCACCCAGCCCGAGGGGAGCCCCCAGGATGCGGCTGAAGCCCGGCGCGCTCCTGCGCTTCTACAGCCTCTGCGGGATCCTCGTACAAGGTACCGCCTCCTCCCCACCCCTGCCCCACGCGCGGGGAGGGAGGGACGCCGGGGGAGCACCGCCGCGGCCCGGGGCATCCCAGATTTCCACCCCCCTCCCACTCCTGACCAGCTCCCCCCCTCGCCGTGCGCCCCCAGCCTCCCGCTCCGGTAGCGCTATCCAGCGCTGAAGCGCCGCACGGCTGTTAACCCTTCCTGCCCTTCCCTCGTCAGCCTCTTCCCGCCCTCCTTCGCCCTCCGCGCTTCTTCCTCCACCTGCCCCCCACTCCGCCGGCAGCCGCTCGCCGACCCCCGCAGCCCCTGCCCCCCGACTCGCCGTCACCTCCTCACTCGCCCGCCCGCCCGCCGCGAACGTGCCCCCGAAAGTGCGAGTGCAGCCGCAGCAGCGGCGTGTGCGCTGCAACAACATCCCGGGGAAACGTGCGGGCTCCAGCCGTGCCCCCCCGGCGGGGACGGCGGGATGGGGGGGTGTCCGCGCCTCGCTGCGCCGCCGCCGGGAGAGCGTGTCTGTGTGTGAGGCATCAAATGTGCACGTAGGGTAATCGGATGAGCCGGGGGCTCAGCGGCGGATCCCTTCGCCATCCTGCTCCAGGCGGCTCATCCTGCAGCTAGTTTCCAGACTGGATGTATGCCCCTCTCCCTCCTCCCCGCCGCTGCTCCCCCTCGTTCCCGTTATCCGGCAAAGTGGGATGGAGCGGCCGCCGCGCAGGGAAGCCCTGCGAGGTGCCCGCCCGCCGTGGCCGCCTGCGGGGAGCTTCCCCCAGCCCTCTCCCGCTCCAGCGGGAGCCGAGCCGCCAGCCGAGCCCACCGCGCTGCGCTGCCGCCGGGACTTTCCCCCTCGCTCCCAGAGCGGCGGCGGGAGGGCGGCGCGGCCCCCCGGCCACCCCGCCCGGCGGGGACCCCGCGGTGGGAGGCGGCGGTCGGGGAGCGGGCGGCGGCCCGGCGGGTGCGGAGGGGCCCGGGGAGCCACCCCGCTTCAACTCGCTGGCGGTCCCCGGTCCTCCGGGAGAATGCGGGGGGCCGGCGGGGCATCTCCCTTCCCTAGCTCGGCGTGCGGGGTGTTTCGGTTTGGGAGGGAGAAGCGATAAGTCGATTAAACTAAGTGGCCTTGTAGATTTTTTTTTTCCCTTTTATTTTTTTTTTTTTTTCCCCGCTCGCCTCCGTCATGCCATTTCACGTCAAGTTTAATATATTTCGCGTTTCACATGGCTGCGTCATGTGTCGGGCGATCTCTCCGGAGGGAGCCGCGGCTGGCAGCCCGGAGCCGGGGCACAGGCAGCCGCCCGGGTTCCCGAAACACGGGATCCTCACTCCCCGACACCCCTATTTCCCAAACCCCCCCCAGTGCCCCCGCTCCACCTCGCGGGGAAGTTCCCGGTCGAGGACGCGAGAAGGAATGGGAGGGGAAGGGAGTGCGCTGGGCAGGTGCGAAGGACGGGTCCGTCGGGCGGATTATTTGTATTCTTTCCCAATGTTTATGGGTTGCCCGGTACGTCACCGCACAAGGAGCTGCTGTGTTGGTGCTATACAGGATTATTTATGGGGGCATGTGCGGCGCGCTGCACCTGGGGGCTGGCTCCTCTCTGCCTTTTACATTTCCCTGTGAATTGTCAATTCATTGCCCTGCAACGGAGCTGGGGGTGGGAAGCCTCTGGACTGACTTTCTGTCACCAATAAAATCGGGGTTGCTGCTGGAGGAGGAGGATTTGATCTTTCCTAAGATGCAATCAGCCGCATTCAGCGCGGCGCAGCTTTGAGAGTAAACCAGTGATTAAAAACAGTGATGTCTTTCACTGCAGTTTAGAGAGCGTGCCAGGCAGAATGTAACTCTGTGAACTGCATAAGGTAAAAAACGTGTTGCAAGAAATGGGGTGTAGTGCAAATCTGATTGTGACTGTGTGAAAATAACCAGATTGGGCCTGTCCTTGCAGATGGGGAAAAGTGATGCTTAACACATTACCCGGCTTGCCCTCTGCGTGTGTAAAACATCTCCCCTCCCTTCAGTTTCTCATACAATTATTTTTGCAGCTCCTGATTAAAACTTCAATCAGAAATACTTAGGCTCTCTGTGTACCACACTTCACCAGAGTGTTCTTTCTAGGAGATATAAAGAACCTGTAACACTCAGGCAGAAGTGAGAGGAAGTAATTTCTCTGACCCTTGTTTCTTAAGGTAAAGGAGAATGGAGGAGATGAGTAAATATATTCCATAAGGCTGTCCTCAGTGGCAGCTGTATCCAAAAGAATATCAAATTCTTTCAGTCCACCTTAAAGTGCAACTTCATAAATGTTGATTTTTCAGTCTCTGCCATTTATTTTGACAGAAGTAGCAGACACACCATTAGACACATTTCTTGCTGATATCTTAATAGCTGCATTTAGAAGTAGCTTTTCCTGTTGGCTTGATTTACTTCCCTTAACTGTATTCTGAAGTGGCTCAATGGATTTATTAGATTCCTCCGATTTTCTGTTTGTGGGCCATGGGAGATGCAGGTTTTTCTGTCAGATCTGATGGGAATAACATCTTTGTCCTGAGGATCCGAAGCACTTCTGAACTGTAATTACTGATGGTTTCTGTTGGTGAAACTCAAACTAATTAAAGGTATGGTGTCAAAGAGTCAAGCTGACATGTGTCCTGTATGAAAGTTTGGATTTCTGGCAAAATCTGTGGAGAGTCTTGCTTAAGGAATCTGTCCTGAGTATTGATGAAGCATCAGCTGAGGGAAGAGGACATAGAATAATGCTTCTCAGCTTGTGCATGGAATAGCATTAGCAGCAAGCAGTCCCTTCAGAGAGGAGGCAAACAAGAAGTAAAAGAGCCCAGTGTCAACTGCTTGCTGTGAAAGGGGAGTGATGGAGGTGGGAGAGGGACTAATAACATGTGGAGCTGGGAAGCAGTTTGTCAGCTGAGTTCAGGGACGGTATTCGTCTGCTCTGCCCTCTCCAGCGTTTACTGTGAAAAGAGTGGGATCTCTGGCCGCTGCTGTTGTTAACTTGTGCGCTGTAATGAGCCTGGAGTACTTAAATGATGTCCCAGGGGGTTAACCTGTTATTTATGTTTTCAGCCAGCCTTACATTTAGTTTGTTTAGATTTTGTTTTCATTCTGATTGTCTTTTGACTTCATGAATGTAGTCTTAGACAAATTTTAACGTTTGTAGGGGGAGCATGTTTTTAGAATAACTCAAGTGCTTCATCTGAGCTGTTTTTATGCAATCTGACGAGTAAGCTCGCTCTTGTCAAGAGTCGCCACATGAGAAACTGTAACAACAAAAATAGTTCTACTGGATTCATAGGATACAGACACATGTTCGGATTATCCTGGAATTGTAGCTGCTGTAGCCCCCTGCTGTGTGATAATGCAAATGGCATCTAATGCCTTAATGTGCTTGGCTCTGAGAAGGCACTGGATACTGCCATGTGTGGGAGCAAACGATCCACTTCCAAGATTTTGCCAACACTGGGCAAATCTTCTCAGCGCGGTTGCTTCAGACGCTTCAAATGCTTGTAACCTGTCTACTAATGAAAATAATGTAGGGACTCTTTAATTTGTCAGGAACTGTGGTCACTGATGCAACAAATCAGCCAAGACAGGTAATTGCTTGCGGCCGAGACTCTTTTCGTTAGCCCAGATCTGTTGCAAGCAGAATAAAAAAAACCTGCAAACAAACCTGGGCAAACATGGATATGACTACTTATGAGATCGTCTAAGCTCATTTAAGATGAAGTTGTTGCACATTACTCAATATCTTGTGTATTTAGACTTTGTTTTGAATTTTCAGTTGGATTTCTGTTAGCAAAACCTTGGCAACCCAAGGCTGCCTGCACAGGGGTTGTCTTGACAGCTAAGTGTTCATATGCTAATACAGTGTACAGAGAGTCAAATGCATGTAGTTTTAATTCTGTAGGTACTGTGGGGGCATACACAATTACATAATGAAAGGAAGTAGTTGTTGTACTGTCTCTGTGTGGAATATTTTAGACGCAAGTTGAAACATAAAATTTTTCACTCTGCTTGATGGTGTCTGTCTTGGTATGACTTCCATCAATCAAGGCTTGGTAGGCTTATTAGCTGCTTAGTTCTCAGGCTAGTTCATATTTTATGAATTATTTTGCTTGATTTCTTCATGATTTCTTATTGATAGTCATCCTACAGCAGTTCAGGTTTAGAACATGAAGTAACTAAACAATCCAGATTCCCACTGATGATGTCCCACTACTTCCCTGTGGAGTACATGAGTAGGGATTACTAACTCAAATATTTGTCCCTCTGGCACTCAAAGTATTTATCAAGCTTCTACCATCAAATCAGCAGCAAACAGTTTTGAAGTTTGTCACCAAAGAAGTAATTCCACAGAAATGCTGATCAACAGAAGAACCTCTGCTGAAAAAAATTCTTGTCTACTTTCCTGTTAGTTTTGTTCCTCTTAATTTTTTAAGAAGTGTTATTTCATAAATGTAGAATAGTCAATCTGCCTCTGCTTTTAAATTTACTTGTCAGTTGCAATTCCATGATAATGTACTGTAAATGTCTCTAAGTTATAGTTTATTATTATAGAAGCCTTAGTTCTCATAATTAGCTTTCTCATCCCTCTGGCCTCATCCTACTATTGACAAAATGTGTTGAATGAGATTACCCTTACTCTTTCCACCAAAGAATTATTCTCTTAATAGGAGTTATTCTTTTAATATTGCTATGTAAATTGAAGCTTGGATTTTGAGGTGGTTTTTCTTTTTTCTTTTTTTTCCCCCCTTTTTCTCTTTTGTGCATTACAAATGTTGATTAAGTAACTGGTAACAGCAGTCATAGATGGTGTGGACAATGGACATCAGGTGCTTGCCTAAAGAAAAGCTCTATAACCAACCAAAGTGTGGTTGACTGAGCTAAAATAGCGACTCCCTACCCATCTAACACTTAAAAATGTAGAAATAGGGGATGTTGTCATTGTCCTCTTAATTCCTTCTCCAAGAGAAAGAAGGATTACTTCAATTTTGTTTTAATTGAGTTGAACAGCAGGCAGAAACTCTCAAAAGTTAGGCCCTCTCAAGACAATGCAGGGTCTTCTGTAGAGAGAATGCCACTGACATGCTTTTTAAAGTACACATCCTAAAACAAATGCAGAATGGTAAAACTATTAGACACAGTTTAGTGTGTGTATCCTCTGGGATTGCATCGATATTAAGTATGATCTTAATGAGCATATCCCTTCTTCCCAAGGAGTTTTTGAGGTGTGTTTGAAAGGAAGAAAGGCAAATATCATGTTCCAGTGGCAAGGAATAAATTGTAAAATCATGATTTCTCTCAGGAATTTGCCCTTGAACAATTATTCTTCTCCATAATGAAAACATTTTGGAAAGAACTGAGTATTTTCAAAAATGGTATCTTTGCAAAGGTTCTTAATGTTGTGGGTTTTTCATCCCCCTTTTTTTTTTCCTTCTGAACCTATTTCAGGATCTTTTCCCTTCATTTTATAAATGAAAATTAAAGAAAAAGCCCAAATGTTTGTGGTTTCTTTTATGTTAATGCATACTAAGATCAGGATTGGTGCTTTAAATATCAATGCATAAGACACTATCGTAATAGCATCCTAAGAGGGTTGAAAGAAGGAGAGAACATTTATTTCAGTGACAAAACACTGGGGGCTGTGTAGCTGTTCTTCCAGTGCTCTCCTTTAATGCTGAAGTTTGGTGTGTAGGACTTTTTAGCATGTGGAACTTGGAACAGGCACAGAGGGTTTAGTGAACAATGTAGGTGGCCTACCTATTGTCCCATCTCCTTCTCCTTTCATCTGCAAGTGTGAAAAATAAAATCATACTTGCATCCTTTGCTATCCTTTTATTTGCAAAAGAGAGATCTTGGGACCTTGGTAAGTCTTATTTAGGAATGCTTTTGCTGTCTTGACAAGTTTGGGATTTTTGAGGGAAAGACTGTTTCCTCCCAACAGTGAGTTGAGTTGTGTTTACTGCTTTCTGGTTTGATCAAATGGCTCTTGAGAAGTGTGAGTGCTTTTATAACTTTTGCATTTCAAGTAGCAGCAAATCAATTTTAATATAGTTTTGCATTACTATCAAGTCATGCATTTATCTTTTTTTTTTTCTGTTTTATAATATTCAATTTAGATTTATCCTTTTTTTTTTCTTAAATAGCTGATAAATATTATTAACTGTCCATAGGCAGCTGCTCTTCAGTTTCAGAAAAATAATTATAGTGTGTTGCTCAATTCAAATCCCTAAAGTTCTTTTGGAGCTGAGAATTTTGCTGTGTAAGTTTTGTTCATTTGGAAATACATTCCTGAACTACTCTGAAGCTTTTCCTTTGTTCTGTGAAGGGAGTTGGCAAGCTTCAGTTTTTTTAATAAAACAGCACATATCCAGTATCATCACATATCCAGTATGGTGGTTGTTTAAATAGCTTTGATATTCCCTCTGTCATCATCTGTGTGTAAATAGTTTGTTGGGAAGGATAGTGCAGGGGAGACTGTTTTCTTATGTTAGAGGTAAAAATATCCTGGTGATTTTTTAAACCTCATATATACCACAGTATTAATCAAGCAATGGTTCTAGTCATGGTAATTCAATTAATAAACCTCAGGTGAAGGAACCAGAGTCTGCTGCTACATGCAGAATTAATCTGTGACCTCTTATGAAGATGCAGTTACACCTTTATCATCAATAAATGATGCACTGCGTTATTGCTGCATCTTCTGGCAGAAGCTGAATAGGCAGCACAGCTGTACAGACCCATTGGAGTCTTAAAACTCTGATTTTTTCCGAAGTTCAGCACTGGAGATTGAAGAACTGCCACTGACTGACAGCTCTGAAGAGAGTAAGACCAAATTACTTCACAGCAGCAGTTGTAGTCGGCACGGGCACTGTGGTATTTGCTGTCTGTTCCGATATTTATCCCAAACTGACCTACATCTGCTGGATTAACAGTGTAACTTGACCTGCTTTTATTCCTGCTATGCTATAAGGCAGGAAGGCTGTTCTGGTTAGTCCCTAACCAGGGGAAAAGCTGTACTAGTTGAAGCAGAAGCAATCAAATTTCTTTTAATTAAAAGATTGTAAAAAGTGTGTTCTAGCATCAAGTTAATTTTATATTTATCCATTTTCAAGTATTCATTTTTTTTTTTTTTTCTGTGAGTGTTAATATGTTTTTATATGGTTTAAATCTTGACATTCTAGTTGGTGCTTTATTGTGGTACACTGGAGAACAGTGAAGAATTCTCCACTGATTTGCAGTTTATATAGAGACTTCATTTGATAAATGGAAAAACTTATTTTCACTCTTGAATTTTTTTCAACTGAATGAGATTTTGTATGTCTTCAAATACACAAAAACATCGAATTGCAGCCATTTGCAAGTTGGAGAATAAATGCAGTGTCTAGAAATATTACTCATTAAACTGATTACTAATCAAGGATTAACAAAGTATCCCAAATCTGTGAAAGGTCATCAAATGGAATACTGAAGTATTCCATTCATATGAATTTTTTTTGTTAACAACTAAGATAATAGTAGTGAGAAGAAAAGAACTTCTTGTCTTTGGAGGAAACCTTAAACTAACATGCTGATTCTTAAATGACATGTGAAGCATCTTCTTGGCATTGCAGTTCACTCATAACTTTACAATTTTTTAACTTTTCCATTGCAGGTTTCTGGTAATGTTAACAATGTTCTTCAGGCTTGTATCATCTAGCCTTGTAACACTATGAAAAATAGTTGAGATTTGGATTGATGTGGAGGAAGATAGAAGTGCCAAATGTTCAGTGATGATTGTGGTTAATGACAAATTATATGTATGTAGTCTAAAGGGAATAATCCCTTCAATTTTAACTTAAAACCAATTGTAGCAAAAGTGGCAACCCCTAACACTGAGGAGCTTTTCAGAACTTAAATATCAGGTAGGACAATTGACAGGACATGGTATATTTAAAAAGTGTGTCTCATCTTTTGGTATAAAACCAAATTAGCAGTGAATTAGCTTTAAAGTCTGTGTTTTCTCTAAAGGCTGGAGCCCTCAGTGTGACACTTAGGTCATATCTTGACTACTGCTCATATGAACACAGTCAAGATGGTGTGGTTTTGAACCACAGGCAGGGTATAAATAAGTTAAGTATGGGTTAGAACCTGGACTATTTGCCCATCTTCTTCAGATCTATTTGCCATTGTTATTATATGGATTTTTTTTTTTTTTTGTCAAGCATGTGGCATATCTGTCCTCAGTAAATGTAAAGTTTGTGGTTTACAAACTTCTGATTAATGCTTCTTTTTAGTGCGTAAAATGCAAAATTCATACTGTTCTTAGACTGAATAAATCTCATTCACTCCCTAAAGAATAGTCCAAAGCTCACATAATTTCAGTACTTTCCCCATAAAATAAGCCTGAATTTTAGAATTGGACCAGAATAAAATTAAAATGTTTTCAGCTTCCTAAGCCATCTTTGTTTTGCATATTATAAATTGTTGCTGCCTTGCTGCATTCTGAGTGGTGAATTTGGGAGCCACTGGAAAAGCATATAATCAATAGAAATATATGGGCCATTTGTTTTTATTTATGATAGATAAAAAACCTCACTGCCTTGTAGACTTATTATTAATGGGACTTTCACATATGCTTAGCACATAAGATTAATGTAATTTCAAAATAGCTTGGAATATAACATTGGTTTAAGTGACTAGGCTTTTATATATTTTGTGGAAGCAATATCTGGGGGTGGGGGGAGGAGAAGTGGTTTTGAAAACAATGGAATTTTGGAATTTCCCAAGCTGACCTTGAATTTTGAGAAAAAGAGATGCCAGATTTTGTACAGATCTGCTTTTTTATTTTAGAAAAATAAGGCATACTTGTGTTCTGCAAAAGGACTCTCTCTTCCTGATCCAATGGCAAATTGTAAAATGGAGTAACAGGAAATCTGGATAAAGAAGGCAGTGGAACATGTGCTATAAAGGATAGTCTTCATTTGCTGTGATATCTGTGCCACAGGATTTGGGAGTGCAGATGCACTTAATGTTCATTAGACTATTACAAACTGAAATATACCATAAATCCCAACAGGAAAACAGATTCTAGTAGTCCTTATCATTTCAAGTAAACAAAGGAAGAGTTTTTGTTTAGAATTAATATAGGCTTTTTTTTTTTTTTTTCCTTGTAATTGGTTGTTAAAAACCTATCATCTGAACTTTTTTTAGAAAGTAAATATCTTCAGAAATAAATATCAAAATATGTGACTGGCTGGTCACAGATGAATGCAGAGAAATCTCCCTCTAGGCCTTGTCTGCCCAGGATACCTGCCAAGAAAAAAAACCCCACTTGTTTCTTTTTTTCCTTCTGCTTGCTGCCTCAAGGCTTATGGTGGGGAAGCAGCAGTAGCCCTGCTCTGTATGCATGAGGGATTTGCTTTCTTAAGATTGTGAGGATAAAGGCCTCAAATTTGGATCCTGTCTAATCTGTTTACATTGATGTGTCAATTCTGCAAGGCGCGAGCTGTGCCAGGACAGCGCCTAAGTGGCCTCTGTGGATGGCTCGGAGGATGTGGGTGATGGAGGACAGGGCATGGGGACAGCTCATTTTCTCTAGGAATAAAACATCCCTTCTGGAGTTAACACCCAAGCCAAGACATCTCTGAAGACCAGGCTGGAGCAAACCCCTGTATGACTGCAGCTTTGCAGGATGCAGTGGGACTTTCCAGCTGTCTCCTGCTGTGACTTCCCACTTCCTCTCCACAGCAAATGGAATGAAACAAGTCAAGGTTTTAGGGGAACTGCATTCTCTACTATCTGTGAGAGGACATCCTTCTTCCTACTTTGTGGAGAAAATACCTGAGATGGATGTGATAGGAGGTTTAGAACTACTTTTCCTTTTTTTTTATTTATTTTTTTTTTTTTTGTGATTTGTTTTTGTTTCATTTTTAATTATTAGTGCTGTCTTTCCACTACTTCTCTGCCTTCCTCAAATGTTCACTGACAGAGGTGAGGAGGAGAACCAGTGGGAGTCAGTCCCTGGCACTGGAACCTGCCTCCTGCCAGGGACACCAGTTTCAGATGCTTTTTTACAGAGGTGGTCATAAAGCTCCAGTCTCTTTTGTCCATTCACCTGATTTTTTTGCATCAGTACAGCAAGGAAGACTTCCTATAGACATAAGCAGGACAGGGCAAATATGAGAGCTGAAAATACTTCAAAAGTCAACGTTGGAAATCTGGGAACTGAGATGAACTTACACAGACTGGTACAAATGTACTGCATGAGAGCATTTCAGCATAGCCCCATTTAATTTTCCTCATTCTGAGTTAAGAGAAATCAATTGTTTGACTTGAACATTTCATTCAAATGCAGCTAATGCACTTGGTAGGTGCAGTTAACTCCCATTTTCTCTATTATGCCACAAGACAAACCATTTCAGTGCAGAATGCAGTACTACCCAGAACACTCAAAGTATCAATGTCACTTGTGCTGTTTCAATTAAGAGGCTTACAGAAAAGATCCAGTGAAATGTATGAGAAATTGGAGTTGACTTAAGAATATCAATGTCATAACAGAAGATGTCTCCAGAAATACAGTTCCACTTCTATTATGTCCTCCTGAGCTGAGTGAGAACTTAGGAAATCTAGCATGTCCAGAAAAATGGAATAAGTGCTCTGCATGTGTAGCGATGTGCTTATCAAATTTAAACATTGGCAGCCATGGTACTACAGCTTGGGTAAGATGTTTGCATGGTAGGAGTAGGCAGCTTCTTGGGTGCTGCTCTTGCCTCCTGGTAAACTTCTGGATTGTCCCAATACACACCACTCATTCTCTAAAAGGGGAATTCTTCACATGAAAAACTTTCAGTCCAGAAATACCCAGAAATATCTACTTCATTTGTGAAAGGCTTCTGCTGCTTACAGAATAGAAAAGTATCTGAGAAACAGCTGGCCAACAAGTTGTTTAAACACATTACTGAGGCTCTGGGGATGTCTGTATTGTGAATATGTATTTTGTATCTGGAACATGTGTATGTGCTATAAAGTGCCAGGCTGTTGTACAGGGGGATCAATACAAGTACAGTGTTTTGGGTAAATTAAGGAAATAGTTCCAAGAGTAGAATTAAGAAAAGATGAGCAATCCGTCCAGTGCTTCTGGTGCTTCAGAACAAGATTTGTATTATTGCAAGTCTCTGCCATTCTTACATGTGCAAGTTGTTTTGGGTTTGTTTTTTGTGTTTTTTTTTTTTTTTTTTTCACAGTGTACTCTTGTACAGCATCTACATCAGATGCTTTAATAACTCCTGACAAACTTGTTAGTATTGTTTCCTGTGACAGATTTTATTGCAGAATACACACACATATGTGAATTTAGATTGCAAAAATAAATCAATGGATGATGATATTTGAAAACTTTTAAATAGAGAACTAGGTGGTGCTGTTCTTTCATCTTTGTTGCTTAGCTGAATTCTTAAGTATGGACTGAGAACACCAGGCTACTACTTCTCAAAAATGAATTTAGCTGTCTTAAATGTTAGAAGAAGTTATTGTTTCAGATTTCATTGAGAGTTCTACTTTAACAGCTAATAATTGCAGAATACAACACTTTATACTTTATGGAAAAGAACTTTTGCATTGAACAAATGGTGTAGCTTCATTCAGCATGGTGATATACTTTTATTTTCAGTTTGAATGACTTTGGAGTTAATTCAAATAACTTTTTAGACTCTATTCTTGGTGTTATATTTAGGATTATTTGTTCTAATCAGTTTAGCTTGTTTGGATGTGTGAACATTTTTAATCCTTTTCCATTGTTGGTTTCTTAAACACTTTGGGACTAATTTGCTAACTTCACAATGAGATCATCAATAATTGCTGGAAGAAATTTGTTGTAATTCTGTAGTAGCAGTATATAAACCACAATTAATTTAACAAGAAAACCAATTTATTAAGTTTCATTCCATTTACAAAAAATATAAATTTTTAATCACTGTCTTGTCTCAATGCCATTAATGCTGCAATAAGAAATAGTGAAGCTAGATTATAATGCACTGCCTAGGATCAAGATAGATTTGTTTTATTAGTGTTTAATGTTGCAGCAGAATAATAAATGTCTAATTAGAATCCAACTCCAGTATGCAGCACTTCGGTAGAAAGTGCCTCTCATTGACCACTGCTTAAACTAAAACGTTGAAAGAACAGATGGAAGATAAAGAAATAAGGGGAAAATGTACTTCTGCACTGAAAAAGAAATGAAAATGTGCTCTGGCTAGGTCAGAGTTAGAAATGTGTTTGCTCTAAGTATGTAATTACTTATTACATAAAAAATAAGCTGCAGCTGTGTGGAGGAGTGTGAGAACACTTTTTCAGGGAATTTGTTTCCCCTGTTCCTTCTGAAGTGCTGCAAAACAGAGTGGAATCTGAAACAGAAAGTTTGGTTTGTACTTTGTGCTTAATAATGCACAATCAAAAAATGCTTTTACTTGACTCAAATGGGACATTTAGTCAAGTATCCAAATAATACCCATACAACTGCAAATTCATATCTACCAATGTTAAAAGCATTAATTCATTTTATGTTGATTTTTGTGAGATTTTAATGTCACAGAAGTAGTTTCAATGTTTGGAAATCACCAAAAGATGTTTTAATTTATTTTTGGAAACAGGAATGAAACTCAAAACAACTGCTATTCACAAAGAATTTTTAAAAAATCCCTTTTTATTGCTAACAAGCAAATATTCTTAGCTCTGAAGCAGGAGCCACATTTTATTATGCTCTGTGTGTTAATGGACTTTGTATAGTATTTATAACCATAACTTTTATGGTTAAAAACTATTAATAAAAACTCACTGCCAGAATTACTTCAGTGCTTAGCACTTTCTTTATTGCAGAATTGCATCTCAGTGAAAGGGTTTCAATTTGCATGGGTTAGCAGTCTATTTACTTTTAAAAGGGCTATGTTAATAGATTAAGTGTTCTGAACTGTAATTGGGTAGAGGTGTGCAGAAGATTTCTGAATGAATATTATAAATTGAAAATTATCGAAACAGCTACCTTCAGAAGTTTCTGCTTTCTCCCAAAGACTGTAGTTTGGCCTGTGGATTAGCACATACCCAAAATTACTGCAAGTACTTAATTTTTGCAGCATTTTCCTCTTTTTCTCAGGAAGTTTTGGACCCCTGAATCAAGTCTTTCTATGTGCAAGTGTCCTCCTAAGGAAATATTTGACTGGAAAGAGAGAGAATTTATTATAAGTAGTTACTTCTTTACAAGTGTTGTGATTCAAAACCACTAAAATTGATCATTTATGTACTGTGTTGGCGGTGGGCTGTCAATAAATAAATGAAGGACCACTTATAAGTCTTCCTGCACCAGCCCACTCCTTTCAAAGCAGCTCAGCATGGAAATGTGAAGAAGTGAGGTGTTAGAACCAGAGCTGCTGTCGTTTTGCTGATTTTTCTGAGTTTTTCTAAGTTAGTTTTTCTAAGATGATGTTTAAGAATCTAATTTAAGTCCAGTGCACTGAAAATGTCCTGTGATTTCCACAATATTCTGCAACACTCCAAAATAACTTTTTAGAAAATGGATGTTGCTTGATCCTTAGATCTCAGGAAGAGAGAGGGGTATTATTATTTCAAAACAGAGGAAATATGATAATTTTAATCTTTATTTATTTTGTTCTGCTTAGGTTCTGGGAAATACAGTGATTCCAAAAGCATGAAAGGTGTCCTTGCCCAAGGCAGGGAGGTTGGAACTAGATGATCTTTCAAGTCCCTTCCAATCCAGGCCATTCTCTGTTTCTATGATTCTGTGATCACTAAAGCTCAGATTTGCTTTCTTAGTACTTTAAAATAATACTTTGGGCTTAATTTCTTTTTCCCCCCTGCTGAGTATTACCAGTATGGGGAGAGATCTGAATAAGGTACTGAGTTTTAGGTAACTTCTGTTTGAAATCATTTAGATTGGCACAGTAGTTTTTTTCCCTTGGATTACATTGCAATGAATAATTTGTATGTGAAGTGCAAGATGACACCATATATAAGGTTACTTTTCTAATCCAGGAAAATGCCACAATGTAAAGGAGCTGTAAAATACTTTGCATTTCTATTTTTGAGAAAATGATATATTTTTTTCCACCATTCTTTCATCTAGGCTTTGTATTCTACTTTCAGGTTTTATTCTCTTTAAATTTGGGAGTTGATCCCTCTTTCTCCATCTGGGTTTTTACTTTTCTGTTCTGTTTTGTTTTTATGTCACTGTGTTGCTATAAGTCCTGATATTTTAAATTCATTAAATCAACTGAAGAATAATATTGAATAAACATGGAATTGTTGCCTGTTTTTGGCCAAAAGCATGAAGAACCCATTTTCACCTGTTACCAGTGATTTTTTTTTGTTATTTTTTGCTTGTTTTTTTCCCTCTTTTGTTTGGATTTGAGTAAGAATAATGGGTTACACTAAGCATTAATGTCTGATTTAGTGAAAAAGACAACTACACTCAATCTCCATGGTATCTATTGAAGGGTTGGGAGAAGGGGGAAATAGAGAACTACCTCGTTTTTCATAACAATATCTCAACTTTTGCTGCTGCTGCACCACTTTTAAGTTTTTAGATACTTTCTTTTGATATTTACAAGTACTTTCCCTTTGTTTTCATGTTTCAGTTGCCACAGTTATGGTAACTGGTTATTTTCAAATATAGTCAAAGCAAGACTTTTATAACTTGTGTTGGGTATGACTTTGGTTTGTTTCTTCAGCACACTTTTAGACAACTCACACTTCAGAGCTCAGATAAACAGAGAGAATTTTACCTGAAGTCTTTATTCCAAGTATGCAGTTTAAAGGAAATAATTAATGTTTAGAGGAAACACTGCTCACTCCTCTGTTTCCCTGCTAGTGGGATCTCAGAACCTTTGAATTTAACTTCTTAAAGTTAACACTAACTAAATTGAGCTCTAAGCCTACTCAGGCTCGTGATAGTGATACATTTTTTTTGAGAGTTGTTTCACAGTGTTTGTCATGATCAATTCATCTTGAAAATCTATATCTGTGCATAACATCACAAACATAGAATTAAATTGAAATTGAGATAGTCAAGGAATTGTTTGTGTACATCTGTTTATATCAATACTGAAAATAAAGGGTCAAGAAGATTGGGAAATTATTGTGTGATGTTTGATGAAGCTATTTCAGTTAGTTAGCTGACTATACAAATATTCCAAGTACCCAGGAAAGGAGTTTTTGGGGTTTTTTTTGCCAGTCACCCTTCTGTCTCCCCACTTCTCTGAAGAATTTGAAGAAACTTTGCCAGCAACACTTAAAATATGAATAAAATTCCGAAGTCCAGCTCTTCTACCATGAAGCCAGTTATTTAAGGTGAAGCAGGGGTGTTTGTGTTTTTTCATCTCCGTATTATTTGTAATTCTGTTTATTTTCATTATGAAATGCATAAGTAATCTTTTTCAGTGCTCAGATAATATCAAGGTGATTTTGTTACTGTAACTTGTGTATTCTCTATGACTTTTTGCAGTTGGAATTGTAGGCATGCCCATGTGTCTGCTCTGTACCTGCTTGTGAAAATTCAGAGGTGCAGCCACAGTATGTGAAAAGTCATTCAGTCCCATAATAAAGTGTTGGCATTTTTCTCAACTTGCTGAGTGCATAAGCTGTAAATTTTAAGTAATTGCCATGTAGAAACCTCATGCATATAACAAAACCATTTTATCTATGCCTATTTGTCAGCAGCTGCATCCCAGAATGGATTTGTTAAATAAGTACCACTGTTCTGCAGTCTGCACTTCTACGTTCTTTGAAGTTGTCTGATGATCTCAGCAAATAAAAAAAATCTTCCCCCACCCCACCAAATAGTCTTCTGAGATGGTGTGAGAACTAAAATTTGTTCAGAAAAGTGATATAATGAATAAGGCTTTCAGCCTCCTAAAATGTTGGCTAAATTTTTGATTATTGATTAATTAATTCTTTTGTCTCCTTGCTGGGTCTGCTGGCAAGTATCTTTCAACATTTTCATTTTTGGGGCTTTCTCATCACAAAATGCCATGACAGACAAAATATCAAGTTTGAGCTCTTCTGGTCTAACCCTTTTAGTTGAGCATGTTTTATTCCATTTGAAGTGCATCTTCTGAGCAGTTACAGCAAGGTTAAGGGGCTGAAAGTGGAGCTCTCCAAAGAAGTCCTTGAGCTGGAAACATCATGGGGCTGTGGCTGAGCTAATTAGCCTTGTGTAATTAATCTTCAGTACACTGGTTTCCCTTACTCTCCTCTTTGCAAACACAACCACCTAACTTTTTGTTAATACATGTCCCATTCTTCTCAGAGGGAGTTTTTAGTATCATCTCATCCTAGCAAAGTACTAAACCAGATCTAGTCATTAGTCTTGGTGTAGACTGCTAAAAATGCGTGTTGAAATTCAGAGTTTTGAATGAGATGTAGTCCACTTAAAGATGCAACAGTGGTCATCAGAAATTCATGTGCAGAAGTTTGGAGTAAAGTCAGGTTGCATTTTCTGTTATTTAAGAAAAAATAGGAGATATAGATGCTGCTTTTATTTAATATGTTGTAGCTACAGTTTTAACTGTATTTGTATATAAACATTTAGACGAAGTTTAACTCTGTATAAACACACACACACAGCTTATATATGTATATATGTATGTATCATCACTTTATTTGCACTGCATTCAAAGCTAATAAATTGTCCATGCATGAGTTGGCTTCTGGTGAGAAAGTTGCCCAAAACTAAAGACAACTTAGGTGCAATAATTGAAGTGTTCTGAAAGTGAAATGTGAAAACATCCCCCCCAAAATGTGTATTTTTGCTCTTTGTAAATAGAAGCTACATCCAAAATGTGTACTAATATTTGTTTTTAAAGTGTTGATGTCAATGCAGCTGAGTTATGGAAGACCTGGTACTGGCTGGTTCAACAGAGTCAGAATTATGCTGTTCCAGGTCATTGTGGGTCATCTGGTTAATGCTGGATGTGAAAGGCTGTGCCACATTCCAGCCTTTGTCCTACTTTCGTGAAACAGATGCTCTTCACTGAGGAGACATAATTAATTTCTATGAAATGGGTGGGTGTCCACTTGCCATTCCTTAAATGCATCAATTTCAGCTAGTTTTGGTTAAATTCTGTGCTGTTTGTAGCTGCAGGAGTTCATATTTTGAGGCTGTGAATTTCTTAGAATCCAAGACAAGCTGAACAAATGGAAATGCAAACGCTCAATATAAATACTTGCAGTGCTTTTAAGCTTTTTGCTTATTTTGCAAGCTTTTCAGCTTATTAACCCTATAAAAAGTAATCTGAAATGGTAACAAATCCAAGTGTTAATGCAACCTTCTTTTTCACAAAAAGAACCTGAAATTTGCAACACCAAGTCACCCAAAAGACCTCAAGTTTCTCACTGAATGCGCTTTAATGAACATTTTCTTTCTTCATTTGAGGGTTTTTTGTTAAGCAGTAATTCTCCTGTAGAAGATTAGGCTATTTACTAGCAAGATTAAAAGGTAATACATCCAAAAAACGTGATAGCATGAATTTCATTCTGCATGTGACGTACATCCCCCGAATTTCCAGTGGCAGATGTGTTGCTTTTATTGTTGGCTCCCAGAGGCTGCAGCGAGGGGAGCTGCCACACCTGATCTTCTGTAGGCACCACCTCGCTGATCCTGGAGTTTCAAGGCTGATCTCCATCCCCTCCAGGCCTGAGTGTGCACATTTAGGAGGGGGAAGCATCCAGGCAGGATTTGCAAGGCTGGGAGACACCAGGTGGAAGAGGCTGCAGGTGGAATGAGGGCTTGGGTTGGTTTTCTCTCTCCTGGGCAGCACAAAGCTCGTGGCAGCGTAGGGATGTTATGGTGAGCAGGAAAAGGGGAAATTCAGGCAGTTCTGAAATGCTGGGTGGAAAGGAGAGGGATAGGACTGATGCACAGTGATGTGGCAGAAGGGAGAGAAACAGGACGTGTGATATGAGGCATGAAGGGTGGACTGCCTGCTGTAAAGTATAGGAAAATAAAACAATTTCAGATGTGTGCAAAATCCCTGCCACGTGTGGCTGGTTCAGCCTCACTACACAGTTCAGTCCTAATTTAATTGCAGCTTAAAATGTGTTCATTCACATCTTTCACCTTAATAAGAATTAAGAAATGACATGCCTTGAACATGCTTGAGCTTCACATACTTTCTGTAATAAAATAAAATGCTTTTCAGGGTGAAACATTAAGTACCAATGTATGGTTATAAATTGATTTTTCTTAAAAAATATTTTGCAAATTTATATTATCTCTAATTTCTCCACCTTTTTTTTGTTTTGTTTTTTCTCTCTGGGATCTCTTTAATATTGATATTCGTGTTCCTGTGGTTGGTTCTTCCTGTGCCTGATTTCAGAAGAACAGCTTGAGTGACTTCCTCAATTCAGTTTTTATATAGTGACAAGTATCTCATGCTTCTAATCCAAATGCTGTGTGCTTGACTAGCCTCAATCCAGAGGGTGAATATCCCACTATGAACAAAGCCTATTCTAATAGCTTGCAGAATATATATCAGCACTATTTGCCTATTCTAAGCTGCCACATGCTATAGTCCTTTTTATGAACCAAGAATTCATTTATAAATAAGATTAGGAATTTTTTTGTTACTAATCCTTCCTTATTTTTAATGTCCACTGCTACTGGATTACTCTGCTTGTCATATACAGGAACTGTAATATTTGGAGCTCAAATTTTTGAGTTTTTGTTTCTTTGTTTGTTTATTTTTTATTTTTTTCCTTTGCTTCCAAGTCTTAAACCAGAAATTTAAAACAGGGGACTCTCCATAATGTGCAGGAGGAATGAATAGCTACTATTTCTCATTTCAGGCTGCTGTATCAGTCCAGTGTTTAAAGTTTAAAGTTTAAGTTTTCATTAAGTTTTTTTTAGCTGTTAAATTTTGCTTTTTTCTACACTGACAGTTCTTCCCAAATCTATCATCACTAAATTTAATTAGCACAGTCTTACCTATGTGGTAATTGTTGCTCATGGGAATGTTAAATTAATTTTGTCCAAAGATCAGTCTAAGGCTGTCCAGAAAGAAGGAGAAACTAGTAGAGTCTGATTTCATATATGAAATATTTATTTTCTTAGGAAGATCTGAGAATATTTGATTTCTACCTTCTATTTGTGTGAAAAAATGATAGGTTTTTTTTAATGTGTCCAATGTGGTATTTATTAAAGTAAAAATATTTGTCTTCTGATACAGAACTTGAAATTTGCTTTACTTTTTAATCAAAATTCCATCTATGTTACATTAAAAATAACTATACACATGGAAATATTTTTCCTCTTTCAATATTCCTTATATATTTGTTGCAAGACCTTACTTGTTAACTGTTCTTTCCCTCCTCCTTGTAACCATTAATTTATTCTTGCCTTGTTTCATTCTTGTGATTACATTTTCTGTAATGATTTCAACAGGTTTAGGTGAAAATTGATCAAAGAGGTCTCTTGATGTAGCTGTCTATTCATTAAAGTCAGAAGCTTCTCAATAGGTTTTTGGGTTTCTGCCCATGGATCAAGATTGTTTTTCCAGACAAACTCTTGTGAAAGTGCTGACTATGAGTATTTGCTGCATTTCACTGTAGATGCTTCTTCATTTTTTCTTTCTGAAATGAAAAGTTAGTTGTTTTTTGTTTTTTTTCTAGTTAAGCAGAAATGTTTTTCTAGTTGTGCAGTCCAAGGTTATATATTCTGGCCTCTGATTTAGATATTTGACAAAGCAATATGTGAGATAATGTGAAGTCTAGTTGATGCTTTGTGGCAAAAAAACACCAGAAAACCAACAAAAAAATCCCACCTCAATCAGATTTCTGTATTCCCAATACTGGTACTCTGTGTTCTTGAATGTATATCTGGAGAGTTTTGAAAATCTGTTAATTTCTAGTCATATCTGCTGGCAGACCTAACTTTGACCAAGCAGTCAAAAGAGATTGAACTTGAAAAGGAAACTTTCCTAAGGGACTTGCAAAGTTCTTCTGTGGGTAGAAGTTACAATAGAAAAACAAAAAGTTTGGGTTTTATTTTTACTCTTCAATTAATTATAAACATGTACTTCTGCCTTTGAATAACATTTTTAAATATGGCTTTTGCAAACCTGCATAATTATGAGTTTGGAGTAGCATGTAAAGTTATTTCACAGTAGAATAAAGAAATCACTGCTTTATATAATGTGAATCTTTTTACAAAACCAATGCTCTTAACTTGATACATTATTTTGGCATTTCATTAATTTAACAAGACTTCATCAATTCTTAGTACATATGGTTTTGAAATTGATTCTTGACTATAGTTGTTTTGTGTAAAAAAAGTTGACTTGTAAATTTATAAAAGCTTCTTATGACAGAAATTGCATTAATCTGGTGTGTATATGTGTGTGTGTGGTTAGGAATATGTGGTATATTGAATGACACTTCATTTTCACTCTTCTTTAAAAGGAAAATGCGTCTTTTCATCTCTTTACTCATGGCAGTTTCATGCAATGTTACTGAGGCTGAAGTTATTTTGGCTTACACTTCTTCCCCTAAAACTTTACAACAGTTCATTAAGAGTAACTTTTAGAAAGCAGGTAATGATCTTAAATAACTTAAATAACTCTAAAGTGCTATTGTATCTTCTGTAGCATACAGATATACTGTAGCAGTGTGTATACGTATGTAAATTCTCTTAGAATATTTTGCAGGCATGTTATTGAACATTTAATTTAAGAGATATTCAGGAACAATCTTCTGTTTCTGCTTTGCTTAGTCATACTCCTAAAGTGCTTCCTCTGCAGAGCATATTACAGCAAATCTTTTGAAGTGTTTCATCAGAAGCTGCAGGTGCCTAAGACAAGTGAGACGCCCGAATAGCTGCCTTATGAAATCCACTCATCATGTGGTATTCACACAGATTCATGTTTGTTTACAAGTCAATTTCAAATTCAGTTCTTGCAGGAAGCACCAAGACAATGGTTAAAGATTTATTTCCATCATAGTTACTGAAGAAAGAAAAACCAATAGGATCAGCTAAGTGATCTATTTCCACTACACTGTTTTCAAAGATTCACTTTACTGTTGGAGCAGATGAGGAAGCAATAGCTAAAAAAGGCTCAGAGCTGTCATTATTTGCTGTGTTTACCACACAGGGCACATGCTAAAATCTTACCAAATCCAGATGCACATTTAAGAAGTCACTTAACTTGCTTGAATTATTAAACTGATGACAAATTAAAGACTGATTCGTTGTTTATTTTCGTAGCGCCGGTTCCCGAAAAATTGCTATCCTCCTACATTGTTTCCAAACATTTTTGCTTGGGAGAGTGACCAAATTTTTCATCATTTCTGACTTTGCCAGGATGCATTTGTTCTGTGACTTAAAGCTGTTAGATATGCTCTAAATACTCTGAAAATTACAGATCGCTTGGATGGCACTGTTAGTCAGCATCTTCAGCTGCCGTGTCTCCCAGGAGCTGTTTCAGGCAGATGGGTGGAGCACACAGCGATGCTCAGCTCTTGGGTTCTGAGGAATCCTGAGGGAGCAGGTTGCTCCATCTCTGCCCCTTGGATCCTCCACTTGCCCATGTGCAGCTGGGGTAGGGGGGCACGTGGTGGCACAGCTGCTTTAGGGGAAGGGGAGGTGAAGGGGAGAGCAAACACGATGGTGCCTGCAGTAGAGGAAAGTGGAAGAGGATGTGGCAGTGGGATGGGATGAGGGTGAAAGGGAAGAGAAGCTGCAGCAGGCTGTGGTGAGGAGACAAAGGGTGTGTGGAATATGAGGAGGAGGAGGAAGCAGTGGCCAGGGGCCCCTTTAGAGAAAAGCAGAAGAAATCACTCAGACACTGTGCTTAGACCTGTGTGAGAGCCCTGTTCCATTGGCGTGTTTCTGCACCGCTGTTGTCTCCAGCATTAACGCCATTCAAGCAAGAACACACACAAAAATGACCATGTCTCCTTTGTCTCTTCTGATAGCATAACCAGAAAACCCCAGCACTGCTGAAAGTTTAATCCCTGACTCTGGAGTTCAGGACACAGCCAGCCTGCTGTTGTCCTGTGTGTGTGTGTCTGCACTCAGAGGATGTTCTAGGACACTGATGGCTTTGCTCCAAATTTAGGACATTTAAATTGTCTCTTTTCCTAGGTAGAACAGTTTTACAGCTGCCAATGTTTGCAAGCTTGACAGCATCGTAGAATTTGTTTCACATGTGCATCAACTTCTAAAGTGTATCCTAAGTAGAAATGCTGAAAGTTAATATGTCTGTATGGCCTTCCTTTTTCTTTATTTTGAATTGTATTGCTTAGACTGTTCCACACATTGCAAAAAAAAAAGTAATTAGAAATATGGTTGAATTGAGACTTCGGCAGAGTGCCAAATACGATTGAGTTAAAAACAGTATCAAACATGTTTCAAATAGGGATATTGTTATAATTTGAAAGAATATAATATATAAAATAAACCATTACTATTGGTTTATTGATGTATGTGTTTAAATAAATTAAAATAATTGTATAAATATACATTTATATAAGATTCTGAGGCCTTATATTTTTCAAAACTGTGTAGTAAACACAGTCATCTGGAAAAAAACAGGTAGAATTTCTGCCTAGCTCTTTTCTCATCTTCATGCCTGGCTTTTGCATGAGCTAGGAATACTCTTTAGCTATCCATCCTTGGAGCCTGTCTGAAATTGTCACTTTTAAAAGTTAAGAAAAACCTAAACATCCAAAGACCAAAGCTAACACTTCTCCCTCTCCTTCCTTTTTTGCATGTCTTAGATCATTTAGGTGAAAGTGAAAAATACAACAAGTAGAAGATGGAGCAAACTCCCATCAGTGATTTTTCCCTCATTTATCAGTCTGGTATTTGGGAGGGGACAGAGGGGAGCTTAATGTGTCCTTCTGTGAATGCAGCTTCCTCCTGGCTTATGAGACCTATTTTGCCAGTTTTATTTCTTCCTTTAGCTGCCTCCAAGTTTATGGCCCATCTGTTGGACATAAAGAAGCCAACAAGTTGTCTTGGGTTGCGAGAACTGCCTGATTCAGTGGCAATTTGAGGCAGAACCTGCTGTTGGATAGGGAGGATGTTGTGTGCAAGGACTGGACATGTGCAGCATTGCAGAGGATTTTGTAATACAACAGGTGTTGGGGAGTAGCAAATTTGAGTGATTTGGGGCTGGAAAAAAAAGAAGGAGTGACAGATTCTGCTGAGAACTTGTTCTTTCTTGCCACGGTCAGTTGTCAGAATCTCTGAACCAGCCACATGAAGGCGTTCTTGGGAATGATTACTGTCTTGAAGGTCCTGCATAGAAATAATCAAAATATTTTATTCAGTTTCAGAGCATCAGGACTCAGCAGGTTCATAAGTTTTATGAAGTCAAAAGCCTTTTGCCATCACTCCCTGATGTAAGGAATTGTGTGGATTACCTGGAATTCAGCTGCAGCCCCAAGGCCCTGTCCTTCCCCGTGCTGGCCTTGCAGACAGGTGTGTTGATGGTGAAAGTGCTGATGCTCCTTCTGCTGCATCTGTTGTCAGCTCCATGTCCCAGCACATTATTGGGGTGCAAGGCCTGGAGAGTTTTATTTATGAAACAAAATAAAATCATTGTGAAATAGCTCAATTTTAATATTGGTGCTTACTTGCTTTGAAGACTCTCAAATAGGTTGTTTTTTTTGTTTATTTTTTGTTTGTTTTGCACAGTAAAATTGCTACAGCAGAGTAGTTTTATGTAAGAATACACTCCATATTTGTAAGGATAAATGTATTCAGCATATTGAGAATGAGCAATATTAGCTTTGATAATGAACATTATTTGCTTTGTTGCTGGGCCACAGTGGTTGTAGACAATCTTTTTGGACATTAAACTTTTGTGGTTTGGTGTTTTATTAAGCTTTCAAGGTTTTTTGAGTCACCTTAAAAAATGCCTCAACTTTCTAACAGTTGGTAAAATGAAATACAAAATAGAGATAAGTAAATTTAAGTTAGTGTAAATCTGGAACTTGGATGCCTGGGACCGAGAGGTCAGTATTTACATAACAAAAGAAATCACAGGTGCCTAAATAAATGTATTAAAATGTGCTCTTACATTCCAGAATATGCACTAATTTCTTGTAATTGTGTCTGAATTTGTAAATCTTGATTTGATTAAAAATGGGAAAGAACTATTTGCCTATTCATACAAAGGCAAGCTGAAGTTAGTACAGTCTGGAAAAATCATTGCCTTAGCCTGATGTGCTCATTATATCTACAAGTTTGAGGCAAATTCTGTACTTCAAAACTTCCCTTATTTTCTTTTTTTTTTTATTTATTTGTTTTGGTTGCTAATTAGTTTCACTCTTTTGGGGAATTTCTTCCCATACAGCTGTAGTATTTAAGCAGATAAAAACTAACAGGGACACTTTGCAGAGTCTTGAGTTTTCTATGCAAACCAGTTTCTTTTGAACCACTTTCCAATTAGACCTCTTACTTTTAGGGTTTTGGGGTTTTATTTGCTTGTTTGTTTGGGTTTTTGTTTGTTTTTGTTGTTGGTTGGTTTTTATTTTTGTTTTAGCACTTGGCTTTTACTGTTCTGTGCTATCTCTGGCTTCCCAGCAACACTGTGAAAATTTTTAAACTACAACTTGCCAAAACAGAAGATCATGTTGATGGTTTAAGTGCAGAAGTGGTCTCCAATCTATACTTGCTACTGTCAAGTTGGTGTCTGGAATGTATCAATTCACCTTTCCAGCTTTTGATAATGAATTGACTATGTGGCATTTTGAGTTGCTTTCATGCATTTACTTCTGTTTTCAATATTCCATTTAATTACTTGGCTTAGACTAATACATGGTTTTGTTCTTACATCCAGAAAGTATAGTTTTACTTTAATTGTTATATCTGATTTCACATTAGTGTGCAGTATCCTAGCAACTTAATTCCATGGTAATTTTTCTTACTTCATTATTATTTCTGCAGCTTGACCAACCTTTTCTTTTCATTCTGTTGCAATGTAAATCTAAATATGGTTCTGTCTAATCTGCCATTTGTTTCTTCAGTAAAATGGGGAATATCCAGCTATAAGAAATGGAGTCTAGATTAGTCAAGTCTACTGAAAACTGATGCAATATGGATCTTCTTGCTGTGTTAATGGATTTCTATTCTTTATTGTTTATTCAGATGAGGTAAATGCAGCTTTTTGCCCTGACAGCTCTCTTGACCCTGAAAAGCTGTTTTTTAATCTTTGGTGCACACAGAGTTATGTTCTGCAGAAATTGCATTCACACTGGGGAGGTTTTCCTGACAAGTGTTTATATCTCCAAGGCTGTTAGTTTGGGAAACCAAATGGAAAGAACTCTTATTTCTGCATTTACCTGATGTGGTAGCAAGTAGGTTTTGTTCATTTGGTATCTAGATAGGTTTCTGTTGGCCTGTATTTTGGTGGGGGTTTTTGGTTTGTTTTGGTTTTTTTTTGTGTTTTGTGGGGATTTTTATTATTTTTCTTTTAGATTTTGCATGTTTGTAGTGATTGTATGTGTCTACTATTAAAGTGACATATATTATAATTTATATAGCATCACTTTTCTTCTGGGTAGTCCCTTTATTAGAGCACATTTTGGGAAGAAATTTGTTTACATTTTGGGGCCTTGCAGTAGAAAGTAAACATCGTCCTGGATGTGAGATTAACATCAAGCTTGGAGAAAATAGGATTGGAGTGCTGTGCAGCTGGAATTATTTGAATGTGTACTGGGCTGAGGAATTAAAGGACAGATGTTCTTCCATGTAAACTAATATGGATATATTAAATATGAGAGTAGTGTTGACATGAAATATATATAAAAATAAAAAGTACACTGAGAAAAATTTTAAACCTTTTCTGACATAACAGAGTTAAACACCAAAATAAATAAAACTTGTCAAACCTATGCATAATACTTAGTTACTCAAGTGCTTGCTAACATGGGGATCAGCTTCACAAGTGTAGCTTGATTTATTGAATTTCACTCTTTGGCTGCAAGGAATTTGTAAATGACAAAGGGGACAAAGCTATTTCTGGCAACAGGGAGAATGCCTATGCTGCTTGATAATTTTTTGCTAAATAAAATTCAAAATCCCTTTGGGGAAAAGAATGCCTTGTTAGACAAAGCATGGCTGTAAATACCTGTTAGGTCAGCATAGTTGTCCTAGAGGCTGTAAAGTCAGGAGACCCAAGAAGACTGGAGTTGTTGAGAATCCCTGTGGTCAGAAGTAGATGCACAGAGAATCCCAACTGCATCTCCTGGCTGCTGCTGGGCATTGGGAGTCCTTGGGGAAAGCAGTAAAGCAGATTTAAATCTCATCTCACAAATCTGCTGTGGAAGGGATAAGCCACTGCTTCAGCTTGAACTCTGCAGTTCTGTGCTCTGCAAAATTAGACATGACTGTAGTTTGCCTTCCCTATATCCCCACTTTCCTGAGATTCTGGATTTTTATCTTTGTGTATAATATTTACTCAGTAATTCATCTTTTCAGCTGATGGATTGAATGCTCGTGCCAGTTCATGAGCAAAGTAAAATTTGTTTTGATCTCCCCAATGGAAGACTCCTCACCAGTCCTTTCTCCTTATGCTTTCAGTACTAAGAGTATTAAGAAAATGTGTAGTTTTTATTAGAATTCCCAGGAAGAGAAAGAAGAGTTTATCTGCACGTTAGATTAAGGATAGAAAATATTCAAATTAAAAAAAAAAAATAGTAATCAGGATATTTAATGCATCCTAAGTTGTGGCTTTTACTAATGAAATTTAATGTTATGTATCAACATATTTTTCCAGGCATAAATGAAGAAAAATAGAGATCCAGTTTGTTTTAATCAATTTTTATTAATTCTGCCCTGAAGCTCTTCATGATTTCAGCATGGAACACAAACATGCAGAGCAGCAGACAGAGGGGAAATCTGTCTCATTAATCTCTTTTGGGCAGAGCATGGTGGAGAGTCATTTAGGATGCAGACAGCTTTTATGGATAACATGCTGTCCGTGTTTCCACCCAGGCCAGAAAGGCTTCTGTGTCCTGGTCCAAAAAGGTGCCAAGCTGTGAGTACAGAGAGTGCAGTCAGGGAAGGTGTGAACAGAGTTTCCTGTCTTCAGCTTGGGAGGTGGGGGGAAAAGGCCAAGGTCTCAGGATTTTCCTTCTATGAAAGGAGTTATTGATATTAAACCACATAACTGTGTCTTATCTGAGGCCTTCAGTGCTGCTTTCAGGCATCTTTCTTTCTAATTGATAGGAAAAATTTGTAAAATTGTAAATAGCTGATTTTAAAAGGTTTTCTTTGTTTAAGTTTTGGTTTTCCAGTTTGAGATTAAATATTTTTCCTGGATTTGCTTTTAGGATTAAAAACTCCAACAATAATAAAGAAATAAAAATATTATGGGAAATGCCTTTAAAAAGGCAGGAAATCAACCCCACACAAACTTCCAAACCTGGAGGAGGTAGCAGTCAGTGTTTTAATGAATAGCAGATTTTAATGTGCAGCAGATGGGAAGAACGTGATGTGCTGAATAGTTTGAGGCTTTTTAAGGCAGTTTGCTCAGAGTTATCTACAAACTAGAAATCTCCCAGTTTCATTTTTCATATTATCATTATTTATTATATTTATTTATTATTATATATTATTATTTATATAATATTTATCATTTATCATATTATTCATTTATTTAATCCCAGTGCATTTAGGATCCCTGCTCCTGAGAAAAAGGACACGGGAACTTGGGCACAGAAAGGCTCTTCCCTGCCAGTTCACAGGAGCTGATAAATAATTGCTGATGTGATGGCACCATGTCCAGGAATTGCCAGCAGGGGAAGGCAACCTCTCCCAGCTCCTGTGCCCTGAAGTTTCTGATTTCATAAAAGGTTAATCTCCTTTGAGACATTTTGATAGTATTTAGCATTTTCCAGAAATCCATTAGAAAATAACCAGCTCTATTTAGAATCAGTATTGAAGTGCAGCATATTACAGCCGTGGAAAATGAGGTGCTAGCCTGTCTCTCCAGTGTGGAATACAATTTATATTACATTTTATAAGTTATTTTCTGAAAGAAGCTAATATATGATGTAGCTAGAGAAAGTGTATGTACTGTAAGAGACCACAAAACTACTCCTGTTGTTACAGGGAGGTACAAATTGAAGATTTGTGTATTACTGTCCGTGCAGTCTGTGCTCCTAATCTCTCTCAAAACAAGAAAGTTTTGCTTCATTGAGTGTTAAGTTGTATCTTTTTGGTAACTTCAGTCTCCATTCACTTTTTCTAATGTTTCACATTTTAGTATCTGAAAGGGCTAATCTTTCCAAGAGGACAGGGGAGAGGGAGGAAATCCCAGGAGAGATTTCGATGATTTTCCCAAGAGAACAGGAGGGGGAAAATGCCAGCTGGACAGCTCCCTTTTAGTTTGGCTTGATAAAGTGGCTCTGAAGTATCTGCTGCTTTGTTTGTTTCCCTCCTCCTTTGCTACTGAGTTAATTTTTGTTGACATGTGGGAGGAAAGAACCTTGAAGGAAGTAACAGTACCTAGTTTGATAGAGGGCAGCTGAGTTATAAAACACTGAGGATTTGTATGGAAATTTGCAAGGAATTTGCATTTTTTTTTTAATATCTTCTGTGTTACCCTGCATTTTGGCTTTGGAGACTGAGAGTTTGCTGTCATAATCAGTCTTTTTTCTTTGTAATGTGTCTGAGCTCTAAGTCACCATTGTAAACCCTATTAACTGCTACTCTTCCAAAAAGTTAATGTAAAGGAGGATTACAGCCATCATCTTTTGATGTTTCACTACATAATGTTATAGAAATTCTTGGCTGCCTGAGTTCCCTAAGTGTCTTTCCTGCCAGATGGAAGTTATCAGGAAATTATGAGTACATTTTTGGTTTAGTCTGCTGCATTCTCTTTGTGGGCAAGGAACTCAAGCCCAGATTGGCAGAACAACACTGGTGTAGGAAGGAAATACCTGAGGGATAATCTGTAGTAACTTTTCCAGGATTCTAGATATGGAGGAAAATCAAGGTGTGCTAAATGAGCTTCCAAGACATCTCCTATTGTACAAGGACCACCACTTTCTTATCTCATCATCTCTTTTATGCCAAATGAGAGAACAGACCTCCCCTCAGCCATCAGGGCCTCCTGGCAGGTGTCAGCTGTCTCAGATAAGTGCTTAAACCACAGGGCTTGGAGAATGCTGCTCCATGAATTTCCTCTCCAGAGCAGCAGGTTATGAAGTGTTAGCTACTCAATGTCACAATTCTGATAAGAGCATGAAGTAAAATAAATTACTTCACTTTCTAAAAATGCTTAATATTCCCTTGGTGAGACAGGATGGAGTCAAACTTCTCTGTCTGAACAGTGACTCTATACTTCACTATTTTTTGATCATTTAAACCACTGCACTTTTGGGATTCCATGCATCCCACTTAAATGGCAGTGGATCAGCAATACCCAGTTCCCTTCATCTTTCTGTGATGGTAATTTGAAATACAAAAAGGTTCCTCATTTTACAATTCCATTGCTAGTGATGGCAAATCTCAGACCTGTTTGTTTGACAATGTTAGAGTCTCGAGATAGATGCTTGAACCTCTGAGACCTGTGGAATGTAATGAAGTGTTTGCTGTCATCCAATTTGTCCAACTTGTATATTTTCCTCTAAGTTGCATCCTCAACTCTTAAATTGCTCTTTTTTCTGAATGCTCTATGCAAATTGGACCCTTCCTGTTGGCTTGGACATGACACTTAAATAATTGCAGTGTAAATGCTGAGTATTGTTACTCTGAAGTACCATAGTTACTTGACTCTATTAAAGATGGCTTTTGCAAGACTTAAGTTTTTAACCATTTTCTTTTGTTTGAGCTTGAGAAGTTCTTCATAGTCTTCTCAAAATCATGCATTCTTCAGATTTGTTTTTATATTTTTTTCCCCAGAAAAAGCTAATACCTGCCAAACGAAGTGGTGTGATTACTCCTCACTGCTAGGGAAAATAATTGCCTCAGTTCAGTGCAAACCCCAGGTAATATTTGTACAAAGAGAGAAGCAACAAGAGAAATGATAATGGAAATTCTGAATAGCATTTGAAACTTCAGTCCACAGCTGTGATGTATTGGGAAAAATTAATTTTCCATAGAGCCTGCTGTAAGGATATAGGTCTTTTCTTCTGACCACCAAAGTGAATGTTCCAGGCTTGTGCTGCAGCACGATTAACTCACTGGAATATGAATTTGCTTGTAGAGGTATTTTTAATAGTTGTTCACAGCCCAAAAATTACAAATTAAGTGAGATTTCTGTGAAATTTTTCACAGTTCAATACCTTCATTGTGTACAGGTTGAAAAGCACTGTTTGTGGTTTGTGGACTGTACAGGTCCACCATGGTTTGTGCACAGTGGAAGGACATTGAGCTGAAATCGCTTAAACGAGGGAGAAAGAAGAGCTCATATGATTTTTCTTTGAAAGGAAGAAATTCCTATCCTTTGTAATTATTCTTTTTTACTTGTGAGACTCTTGATTACAAAAAACCCTTTCTCTAGCCAATGCATTTAAAGGAGGCAGTCAGTGGACTTCGGAACTAAACTTAGAGGGCTCATTCCAAGGATATTTTCATTATTGTCCTCTTTCTTATATTTCCAGCAATGAATATTTGTCAGTAAGTATGTTTCAGTATGTTGAAATAATTTAACTGACTGTTTTCTCAAGTCTATTTTAGGTGTTGGTGACTTGCACTAACTTACTGATGTGGCTTTAGAATTATATTTATTTTGTAATTCCATTTGATCTTGATGTATTCAGAACCCTCATAAACAATATCTTGGGTGTCCCAGTTGGCTGATTAAAAATAAATATGAATGAATATTCTGTCACTCTTCTCATATCCTTAATTCACACAACATTCTAAAACCATTCACTTCCTAAATATTTTTTTTAATTAGTTGGAACTTGCAAATTGTGTGTTAAGTTTATGCAACAAAGTCTTTTATATTAGAAATGCTCTATAATTACATTTTTTCAGTCATGAAAAATGAATTAGTGCTGCATTTTATGTGATGACAAATTTTCCTGTTTGTTCTAATTTTACTGAATAGCATGCTGTAACTTCTTGGCACAGCCTAGAATAACTCTATTTAGCCATGAAAGTAGGAACTGTGCTTAGTACCAGAAAAGGCCAATATTGTGTGTAAACAATTAACTTACATGGAAGCAAAGCAAAAGTGCTGTGAGAAGGATGACAGGGGGAATTGGCTATCAGACCCCAGTTTGTCCAGGCAACTGGGATCAGTGAAAGTGCCTGGAATGGAGCTTCAGCAGGAGTGCTGGGCAAATGCTGATATTTGCTCTTCTGGGAATATTAGTTTATCCCTGTCTAACTTTGTTTTGATAGTGTGGGAGTAGGAGATGGAAGACATCAGAGCTTTTTTTCTGCCTTGCTGAAAAATCTGGTTAGAGACATAACCAAGCTCAGGTTTTATTTTTTCCTTTGGGAAAGTGTTGTTTTTGTTTTGCCCATTCCAGATGAAAATGGAAAAGACCCGAGAGACAAATTCTCAAAAGAAAACGCATTTCTGGTCTGTCAAAACACTTTGTTTTGATGAGTGTGCTCTCCTGCTGTATTGTTTTTAACCTTTATTAAAGATTGGTAATCAGGTTGCCTGCTATTTGATGTAGTTGGCTCGCTAGCCATTGTTCTTCCTGACGCTTCCTTGGGTCTTGTGAAGTGTCAGATGGAACCAACCAACCATGCTCTTGTTGAACTCCAGAGAATTAGGAAACAAATAAACAACCAAACCAACCCACCAGCCTGGGTCCACCAAATCACCTCCATTTCACACAGCTTTCTGAACTAGACCCAGCTAAAAAGTGAAAAGAAGGATTTTAGACAGGAGAGAGAGAGATAATAATGACTATTAATGTAATTCCTGAATTAGATGGCTCTTCTGGTGCTGCTTTCTAATGCTCAGGTTAATATCTAGTTATTTACTTTCCTTTTTTGCCATGTGTGTGCTTTTTGCCATCGAGACACCCTGCTTCTTAGTAATACATATATAAAGTTCAGAATGTTTTTTATGTTATAACTAATGTAATAAATGCATTGTTCAATAGGAAAGAATATTCCATGCCATTATTTGTAATGCCAGATGAATCTCTTGAGTCACTTAATTCAGAGTTTTTACTTGTCAACTGGAAGGCTTCCTCAGCTTTTAAATCTGAATGCTGTGTCAGATGTTCAAAAGCTTTCCAAAAGTCAATGTACATTGCATTCACTGTGCTTTCCTTATCTGCATAGACAGTCACTTTGTCACAGGGGGAAATTAGGTTGGTCGAGCATGATTTGCTTTTTGTAAATCCATGTTGACTGCTCCTGATTGACCTTTTTAAACATGTTTTGAAATGAATTGTGAGGATTTACAATCTGTGGCTTATGCCTTTCTTGTTATCTCAGGTGGTTGCCTGATTTCCTTTTAAAACACAACAAACCCAAACCCCATAATGAATAATTTTGGCTTTGTTTAAAAGCCTTTGAAAATCTTTGTAAATTCCTTAGATGGAACATCATTAACCTTGTGCTGTTGTTTCTCACAGAACTGCATTATGTTTCCAGGCTTTTCTTCAAAAGCCCATGTTGACTCTTCCAATATAAATCACATTTATCCACACATTTTGCTAACTCTGCTCTCTTTGTGTTCCTTGCTATTTTGCCTAATGTAGTGATCAGGAGCATGGCTCTGCAGTTCTCTTAATAAACCATGGAAGCATTTAAAAAAAAAGTAATTAATCAATATTTTTTTTAACAACTGTCATTTTCACTTTATAGATAGGAAGGTAATTTTAAATGTGATTTTATTGTGCAAGCTATGATATATTGCACAGTAAGCAATACACTCTGCTAGATGGGTGGTTCCCTATCAATTTCAGCATTTGTGGGAGTGTCTTTGCTGGGTTTTTAAATTTTTCTAACTTAAAAATATAGTTCGGAGTGCCTTGAAGATCCATCATTAGTGCCTGGTGCTGATCAAGACATTGATTTGATCCCAGCTAAATATGATTCTTAAAAAGTAGTTTCCATCCTAATTTAGCAGCTTTAGGCTGTTCTATCAGGCTTAAAGTGAACTATGTGATCCAGTTATCCAATATTAGTGAGCAATGGAGGACAAAAAATGCTTTGGATAGGAAAGTTTGTAATGTGCTGGCTTTTCACAGACCAGGAGAGGCTGTCAACACATCAGACAGCTCAAGCACTACAGAAGCAGAAATCTTCACAGTACAAAACTTATCACAAAATAATACAGCAGAGGCAGTTTTGTAAATATACTAGCTAAAATAGCTGTCTCCATTATTCTAATGTGACCTCTCTCTTAATATATACAGTTTAAACTGAGGCTAAATGAATTGGATAAGTAGCCAAATGATGCAAGCAATTTGAAATTCTCTAAGTGTTGCAAAAATCAGTCTCACTGCAATTAGGTGCCTGCCTTGCCCAAAGTAATACTCTTTTTTTTTTTTTCAGTTTTAAATACTTTATTTTTTTGCTTAAAAAGGATGCATGTTTCTAGCCGAGTTTAATGGTTTGTCACTTGGGAATTTGTGCTGCTCCAGCTGATGTCAATTCCTAGTCAGAATCTGAAGGTGTTTTTTCCACATAGAATGTAAGACTGGTTGTGCCCTCAGCAGTATAAGTAAAAAAAAGATGGAAAAAGAAAGTAAAAGCAAGGTGAACATCTTTGGTGGAACTTCTCTGCAATATTATCCTAATCTCCAATAAATTATGATTAAGATAATACCTGTGTTACAGGTGATACTTCCTCTTTAATTAGGTGTTTGGTTCATGTTCAGTCATTTTATCTTCAATAGCTGACTTTAATCAGCAAACTTGATTACTTTCCTATTCATCTCTTCTTTGAGATAACTTAATAATGGACCATCCACTTGCTGTTTTAGAGCATTTAATTGAATATCTCCAATTTCAATTGTACCAATCCTTGCAGAGCTCCACCAGTGACTCCTTGCTGTGAACTGTGGCCATGTGTAGCTGCTCTGTTCCTTTGCCAGGTGTTTCCTCCTGCTGGATTTTACACCTGGTGGCAGCTTTGTTCTTTGAGCACCTGGGGAAGGGGAGTTTTCAAAAGCCTTTTGTATAAGTACACCCCTGTCCCCGGCTTTTTGACACCTTGGCAAGACCCCAGTAGCTTTCTGAATTGTCAGTCCCCATTCCAAGAGCCAGGAATGTCAAACCTTAATCCTTAAACCTCCTACCCCATTTTTAATAACAGTTTCTGTTAACCTACTCAAAAAATACATCAAAATCATGGAAGATACAAGGATTTGTTTGCCTCAATACTGTTTGCAAAGATGAACTCTTTTGAGCTTCCTTTCAGCTGCTTTTTTTTTATTTATTTTTTTTTTTTAGTCAAGTGTCCTTGCACCTTGAAAAGAAACCCAGCAGGAATATTGTTAATAAAAAAATTAAGAAAAGTAAGATTAAGTAGTTCATCTACTTAATGGCTGTTGTGGTGTTTAAATGATGTTTTATTTCAATATTAATTCAACCCTGATGGACAGAAAGATCCTCGTTTAAATGAAATTTTAATTTGTGGCAAGTGAAATAAGCTAAAAAAAAAATCTGTCAGGACCCCAAGGACATTAATAACTCTTAATTGCCCTGACCAGCATCAGTTGACACTGGATCCACACTCCCTGCCCCTGGAGCTCCATTTAAGCTCAGGCCAGGCAGGTGCTCCTGCCCTGAGTGTTTCCAGCTTTGCTCCTGAGCATTGCTGGAATTTCCCTGCTTGGAAATCTTTTTCAGAAATGCTTTTTTTTTTTTCAGAAATTTAACTGACAGCATATCATATGTGTATCAGTTTCAAGGACCACTGTCAAGAGCTTCTTGTTTTGGTCTCTCATTTTTCTTCCTTTTGATGTCTGTATTTACAGCTTCTGTAGATAAATGGAAAGGCTCATGTGATATTCTCACACACACAGACAATTATATTCTAGGTTGTTCAGGTAACGAGCCATTGGACAAGAGAAAACAGCCTCAGGTTGCTGTAGGAAGGGGTTCAGATTGAATATCAGGAAAGCTTTTAGCTGAAAGGTTGGTCAGACATGGGAACAGACTGCCCAGGGAAGTGGGGGAATCCTTGTCCCTGGAAATGTTCAGAAAATTGTTGATGTTAGGGTTAGGGACAGTGATGGTTCACTGATGTACTTGGCAGTTTTAGGTTAATGGTCAGGCTGGATGATCTTTTTCCAATTTAAATGTTTATATGAAATTTTTTTTGTATTTTTGGTTTATTTATTTTTTTTTGTAAATATCTTTGCATTGCACCTCTGAAGGGTTGGTGATTACACAAAAGGCTCTGGACATCACTGAGAGTCCCACCTGATGTGGGAAAAGCAGGGATGTGTTATCCATGGAGTCCTGTTAGCTGAACAGTGAGAGCAAGAGGTTCAACTTATTATTAAGAGCTGTTATCAACTTATTAAGAGCTGTCCCTTGTTTAGAACAGGTGAGGAGAGGTTCTGATTCAGTCTGCATGATACCTCCCGGCCACTTCTGATGGACTGTTTTCCTCCTCATGAACACACCTTTTTATAAAAGCTGAAGACTTAAAGTTTTTTAAGTTAACTTTAAGTTACTTAAAACTCAGCACTAGTACTTTTGATTGTCTCAACATTTTTTTCTTAGGCAATATAAATTTTTTTCTTAGGCTGTATAAATTGAGTTCCTGTGTTCTGTGCATGATACTGGGTTGTGTAGTTAATTATATGGTGAATATTATGGGATAAGGTGAGATAGAGTTTCCCTGCCCTTAAAATCAGCTGTAGGCAATGGGTTTTTAAACTAATGAATCCTGTATTTCAGCATGAATTACTGCTTTTGGTCTGACACTGTCCATGTGCTCAGTGGGCAGAGGTAATGATGTCAGAGGAAATAGGCTCTTAGCTGCCTACAAAAACCCATTCTAGGCTGGTCTGTTTGAATTGTGTTGTGAAAGTTGACAATGCATAGTGGGTCAAGAAAAACTTCCTGTATTTTGTAGTCTTCATTTAAAAAAAAAGCTTGGGTTCTGTCATGATTGCTGCATGCTCAGAAAATGCTGGAAAGAATGTAAAGCTGCAAAAAAACACCAAAACTTGCTCCTGTTTAATGCAGGTGTGCTGCTTTTAGCAGCTTGGATGCACAAACATAGCTGTAGTTGAATTAATGCAAAATTAAAGGCAGTGGAAGATAATTAAACTAAAAGATGATGATGATACTTTTTACCTTTTCCCTCTGATTCTTAGTTTTTAGCTAGGCAAGAGCAGTGCTGGCCTGCCTGTTGGGCTCTGCTTGCAGCAGCTCCCTGCACAGGGAGGTTTCACAGGCAGCCACAGCAGCAAAGAAGTTTCTCTCTGAGAAGTTTTTGCAGTGAATAATGCAGAATAGTCCTAAGTGAATGTCCAGGCTGAAGCTGGTTGCAAGCTAAAAATAACTTAATCTTTTGCTGTAAACTGAACAATCTGCTTATGTTGTTCTCAAAAGTAGTGAATCAGTCCAGGCTGCTGTAACCCCATAGTGGTGATATTTTTTGGGTAGATACGTTTGTAAATTAAGTTTTGTGTTTTAAGCTTGTTGATATTTTTGAAAATAACAAATTTTGGAAAAGTGTCACAAAATTGCCACAAGAATGGACTACAACACTTTGTTTTAAAAATTTTTTCATCTGTCTGAAATCAAGGAGTAAATCAGAGAATAAATGTAAAGCGAAAATAAATGTTTTAAAGCAATTATACAAAGAAATCCAATAAAAAAACACTGAAACTTTAAGTGAGGTCTGTTTCTACTTGTAAGAACTACTATGTCACATGAGTAGTTCTGCTTTTGAGTGCTTGTACACCTATTGCAATTCACATTGCTTTCTCACTGTGGCTCTGTCAAACTCCGAGTGGGATTACTTAAAATGGATTACTTAGAATAGCAGGGTACTTTTCATTTGTTTTCCTTCCACATGTACTTGTCAGAGCTTCTCTTTGCATTGCAACCTCTGCTGCTCAGAGTTAATCTCTGCCAATTATTAAGGATTCAGCTGCCAGCAGGAGCTGAAGTTAAACTGGTGTTGCTCCCAGTCGTTCACCAGACTGGGGTTCGACATTCTGACAAAAGGCCAGTGGAAGATTCAGAGAAATTCAGTAGAAAACATAAGTGACTTCATGCACTAAGATGTGAAGAACTCTCTCAATTTATTCTAGCATCACCTCCTTTTTGCTTTCACCTACATTCTTTTCTACCTCCTTACAGCTGTAGAGAAATCCCTTCTCAAGCAAACCTACTTTTTTATTCAGTAGAGGTAGGGGTTTTGAAAATACTGTGTTATGCTGCAATATAGTTTCTCTGTACAAACTCTTTAGGTTTTAGCCCTTATTTCAGCTAGTGAGTGAAGTATTTACAGCCAGTACTCAGTGATGCTGTATTTGTTTACATAACTTTTTTATATGTGAACTATTTAATATGACTTTTTTTTTGTTTGTTTTTCTGGGTCTATTAAACTTCCCTCATTAATGGGTGGGCAGTTCAGTACATGTGCAGTAAAACCTTGTAAAACTCATGCTTTGTTTCTGTAGTGTGAGCCACAGATGGTACTTACCTCAGACTGTCAAGTGTGCTAATACTATAATTTTATGTGCTGTGTAATTTTGACATGTATGTTTCTTGGAGGCTCATTTAAATGCATACTTGGATTTGATGCATGGTTCAGGGATTTATCATTATTTATATTTAAATAGAAAAGTTTAGAATCTGGCAGCTTTTCCTTCAAAGACAAATTATATTATGAAGTGATTTCATGTTTATTAGCCACTGTTTCTTGGCTGTCACTGTTGTGCTGTGGTATAAAATACTGTCTTTGAAGATTATTTGCTTTAATTGAACAGTTCTTCCCTTTCTCTTGAATAGTTGTTTGGCACTCTTTAAACCTATCATTGCTGGTTGTTTCAGTGGTTTCTTTGATTTAAAGGTGCTTGGTTTAGATCTGTGTGTGCAAGCAGGATGACCAAATTTTCTGAGCATCAAATTCTGGGTGAGAAAATTTACCGCTGGTATAGATGCTTCAAGTCTTAAATGTGGAAAAATATGTTTCTTGTTGTCTTGCATTAATTAGGAGAGTAAATGCCATCCAAATAAGTACAGAGTTAAAATAGAACATGAAAACTTGCAAACTGTTATGTATGGCTGCCTTTCTTTTTTCACTACGTTCACAGACATAAGCTTTTTTTTTTCAAGTACAGTGGGGTTTTTTAAGGAAAATTTTTGGTTAGTGATCCAACAGCAAGGCCAGAAAAAGTGTCTCTGTGATGGCATGGGTTCTGAGAATTTGCAGATTAAAGCTAATCATTCTGCTAGGTTATTTTGTGTCTGGATCCCTTCCACAGCCCAGAAGCCAGCAGTTGGAGTGTAGGTGGCACAGCAGCAGGAATGAACAAAATGGAATTGCAGGGAGAGATGGAATTCCTTCCTTCAGTTCCTTACAGCGTCTCAGTTGATGTGGAGTTACAAAGCAATGGAGACAGAGGAGCTCATCTGAAAGGGGATTAGCTGCCAAGTCAATACTTCTGAATTATGACAATGGCTCACATTTCACCTTATCATTTCATTTATTTCTGCCTTTGAAGATTTTTGAAGAAATACTTAATTTTTTGGTAGGGGCAGCTGACAGCTTTGAATTTCAAACATCGGCTAAAGGTGTGTTTCAGCACCTAATACTTGCAGTTAAATTAGGTTTTTATTTGGTCAGGCATAAGTAAAGACTTGGGCATGTTCTCCTCTGATTACTGCTTGGCATTTCTTTATTAGTTTGTTTTATTATTTCTACTTCTTTATTTAAACAATGCAGCTACATTAGAATTGTAAATACGCTGGAAAACATCCAGTTGCAGCAGATGTTTCTACTGTAATCTGTTTAATTACAAACAAAAAATAGTTTAATTGATTTTTAAATTTGGGAATTCTGAAGTTTAAATTGGCCTGGTCATAGTTATTTGCAAATACTTTGATTAAAAAAAGAACCCACTAAAACTGGGAAATAAAGAGACAATTGGATATTTATTGTTTATTTTCACTACTTTAATGAGACTAGTCAAGAGAGGATCTCCCTTCCTTCAGTTAGTCAGCAATTTCCGTTTATTTAATACTTGTAAGTAAGAAATTACTGCATTTAGTCATACTTAAAATGTCCTGCTCCTCAGGTATTGCAAGAGACTTAACAGCAAGTTAATGGACAGATGACATTAATTTGAGGAAATATTTTATACATACAATTTCTAATATGCTAGCACAGGATAGAATACTTCCAGTTGGAATGTTCCTTTGGAGATTTCTAACCCATCCTCCTGCTTTCAAAGCAGCATCATCTGTAATGTCTGACCAGGTTACTCAGGCCTTGATCCAGCAGGAGCTTGAAAGCCTCCAAGGACTGAGATTGCACAGCCTTTCTGGGCAACCTGCATTGCTGCCTGCCTGCCATCCTGAGGAGGGAGATTCTCACTGTAGCCAGTTTGGGCCTCCTTTATTTCATATTATTCCCATTGTCTCTTGTGTTCCCACCAGGCAGCACTGCCTGCTTTGG
>NC_031768.1:107437692-107638248 GCF_001522545.3 Parus major
CAGATGTTACATGTTAAAATTGAGGTACAGGATGTAGTTTGGAAGAGAAGTGATGTCTCAGGATGAAAACGGCCTTGAGATGGACAAAGTTAGAATGGCTTTAGGTTTTGGGCCTAAAAACCAGTAAATATCAGACTAGTTAGCAGACTTGCATAACACAACGCTTAGTACACACGTGCAAACCTGTAAGGTTATCCAAAGGACAACGAGGAGGAGGAGAAGCCTTCGCCAGAAGACCACCAAAAGAAGACTGAAGACCCCCTAACAACAAGTGAGGCATGAGCTGTGAAGAACAGTGACGTAAAGTCAGAAAAGTCAGAAATAGGAGGAAAACGGGAAACATTAATGAATATTAGTAATTATTAATGTTTAAGCATACATTGTATAAGTTTAGTTTGAAGTGCTTTGTTTTGTACATGAGGTGCGAAGTGCTCCCCCTACCCTGGTTGGTTTTGCTTATGATTTAATCATACTTAATTACTGGCCAACTATATTCATAAATATATCTGAATATATTTACTAAATTGTACTCTTTTCTAAATTGTATTTCTTTTTATCAAATTCTTATTTACTAAATTGTACTCTTTTACTAAGTTGTATTCTTTTTTATATCACATTGCTATTTACTATTTTTGTATCCAATTTGCTAAAGCATACTATCAATTAACTAGACTTAGTTGTCTGAAATTTGGAAGTCATTTATAACACCCATCATCCTCCCTGGGCTGCAGGGGCACAGCTGCCTCACCATGGTCTCACCAGGGGCTGTGGGGGATCTCAGCTCTGGCACCTTGGGGTGCTGTCATTGTCCTGTCCCTCCTTCCCTCGATATCTGCAGGGCTATTCCTCACTGTCACTCCTCTCTCCCACTGCTGATTCTGTTGTGCAGGTTTTCCCCCCTCCTCAAATCTGTTGCCTCAGAGTTGCTGCCGTTCCTGGCTGGCTCAGCCTTGCCCACGGTGGCTCTGTCCCACATTGGGGAGAAGAAGCTTCTGACATCTCCTCAGCAGCCACCCAAACCTTGCCATGCAAACCCAACTATGGCAGGTGTTTGCTTATCTCTGGCCAGTTGTTTTCCAGAAGAGGGTAGCTTGATAGAACTGCTGGAATCATTTATGAGAGTAGTGTTGCTAGGTCTGAACGTACATCAGGAAAGGCGGTGTGTTGTTTCTCCAAGCGTATTTTTGGGATTCTCTACCAGGGTTCTGTGAGGATAAGAACAAGAACAAACTGCTGTGGCTGTTAATAATGGGGTAAAGTCTTGAAATACAAAACAAAATGGGAGCTAGCAGTTGCACAAAAGAATTAATAAACAGTTTTGTGTAAAAGATTGTCACAGCCTCTGGATAGGAGCTGTACCTCCTGTGAGAGTGTCTGCTGCACACTGCTTATCAGAAAAACAGCTGTTGTGTTGGAACTCCAGATGGGAATGCTTGAAGCTGTACCATGGAGGATGACCACAAGTAGCCTTAATGTTTCCACAGCTGCTCCTTGGAAGTTCAGGTGGTGATAGGAAGGTGGGTTAAGGAGGATCTGGTGTTGCTCTGGTTCTCTGTTCTTTTTGCCCAGTGAGACAGGTCCATGATGGGACATCTGATTGTGCAGCAGCACTGTGGCCACATGTCTGCATCGTGGCCATGGCTCTCTGTATTTATCAGCATTTTGAAAAACATCTGCTGTTTCTAAAATGTTATGAAAAGTGATTTAAATAAGCTTTTTCAAGAAGCTATACTGCCCTTTCCAAAAAAAAAAAAAAAAAAAGAGAAGAAATAATGACAAATGATTGTCTGGATTTCACACAAAATTGTTGAAGTTTATTTGTGTATTACCTCTTCTGAAAAGCAAAATTCTAACCTAAAATACAAGTAGTCAGATAGTGGGTGGTTATATTTCATACTGCTTCATTTTAAAACTCAGTGAAAATTTTATACCTGAAGAAGTTAAGTTTAGTGTGTGTGGATTTATTTTTTTTCTTCATAGTGTTCTACCACTTTACACTTTTTTTAAATTGCTTTTTTCCCCACTCTTCCATATATGCAAAATTGAATTGCCTTCATTTCTCCACACAGGTTCTCTTAATGAAAATGATCTCTGAGGAGCTGGTGAGGAAAAAAATGGCAGTGACTTTAACTTGAAAACAACAAGGTTACTTAGGAAAACAAGTGTGTTCATTGAAGTTTAAAGTAGTTTTTTAGTTCCCCTGCTTTTTCAGTGGATTTGGTTGATTATCTTTCAGTATTATTGAATGGTGTGGGGATAAAGTATATTTCAAAGTATGTTTCAGTCCCAGAGATACATTTTGCATAAATTGTTTGATGTTGGACAGTTGCTTTTGGTCACAGAGAGGTAATTTGCTTTCTTTGACATAAATCCAAGAAAACATCTTTGCCACTTTTCTCAGCTCCTTCCCAGTGGGCAGCTTTTCAACCTTTTTTGTACTAGATGCATGGCTATGGGGTTTGATTTTTATTTTTTTTTTTAATTTGCTTCTGACTGTTCTTAAAGTGGTGTCTTATTTTTTGGCATGCCAAAACTGCTGAGAAATAACTTTTTGAGGAATAACAGGGGAAAAGGGCAACAGACAAGTAGGGAAGGAGAACCCTACCTCATTGCAACACTCGTTCCAGATCTGGAAGTGTGTGGAAACAGCTGTGTTTTCCTGAAGGCTCTACCTCTGCTTTTGCTGCCAGCATCTGTGCATTTATGGCACTTGGATCTGTCAGCCTTCTTTATCAGGACTTCAGACCCCTGCCAGCAGGAAGGAAAAGGCTATGTGGAGTTAAATCCTCTGCTAGTTTGGAGTATTTAGTTCAGATGAGCCTGTGCGTGTCAGAGCTGCCCTGAAATCCTTTCGCCTGCTTGTGACCCTGGGTGCTCTGGGGAGCTGTCAGTGCCAGGCTGGGTGCCCGGTCCCTGCCTCTCCCCGGGGCTGGGGACAGCCTGGCCTGTCTGCCACCCGGGAATAGCACAGCACTTTGCACCTCAGACTTCTTCAACTCGGTGCTGGCATCGCCACAGAAAATTTGTTCCCATCCATGGAACAGACTGCCAATGGTGAGAACTTCTGTGGAAGCCTGGGGAGAAGTGAAAAGCAGGAAAACAGTGAGCACTACACTTGCAATATCACTTCATTCTTATTGGGATGAGTTTTAAATTTTGTAAAAATGCCGAAGAAATGAAGCCGAGTTGAGCTGGTGACATCAGAGCCCAGGGCCTGCCGGTGGCCAGGGTTGCCCTGTGCTGGGCTCACAGCCACACTGGTCATGGCTCAGGGATAGCTGGATTAAGGGAGGGCAGCACTGCCTGGTGGTGAAGGGAAAAATGTGGGATCCAGCCCTGAGATCCCCAAAGGGACAAGGAGAGCAGGAGATCCAGCTGCTGGAGCAGGGATTCCTCTGCAGCCCTCAGTGAAAGTGTGATGGGACAAATATTCCTGGCAGCCTGTGGACACGACCAGAGCAAACCCCTCTCTGCATCCATGGAGGGCCCCCTCAGGAATACTTTTATCCCAAAGGACTGCAGCCAGTGGGAAGGTCCCATGCTGGAGCCAAGGGAAAGTGTGAGGAGGAAGGAACAGGAAAGAGGAGCTGGGGACTGACCATAAAATGCTGTCCAAGCTACTCGTGGGGATGGAGATACAGGATAGAGAATACAGATACAGGAGCCAAGAATGAGGGAGCAGAGGTGAATGATGAGGAGGGGAAGGTGTTTAGTTTTGGCCTTTAGTGAGAAACACTGTTTAACTCTAGTTTATTTGGTAATAAATTAATTTCCCCCAGGAGCAGTACTTTTTGTTTGTCTGCTTAGTTTGTAAATGATCTCTCTGTCTTTATCTCGACCCATGGGCTTTTCCATCTTATCTTCTTCACTGGTGAGAAGGGGGAATGAGAGCAGCTGGGTGGGTGCCAGGCAGCTGGTCAAGGTCACATCACCAGGAAGTTAAAATCCATGTATGCTCTTGAGAGTATTTAGCACAAGGGTTTAATTTCAATTGCTTCCCTGTTAAAGCATTTTCAGAATTTCTGTGTTCAAATGTAGCATATACGTGAGATCAGAAAAATATAAGTGATGTTTTATTTAAAATTTTGGAAGAAGTTCTTGAACAATACATACTTCTTCAACTAAGGCATGGAAAAGGCCATTCAGTTCTAGGGTGCCATGCCAGTTAAAGTTTGTTCAATAGAAGCAACTCCTGTGTTTTCATAGCTAATGCCAACGAGATAAATTAATATTTGGCAAATGGAGAGACCTTGATGTGGTAAATAGTAAGTTTCTGGAGAGGTTTGAAATAAATATTGTAATAAAAAATATGTTGAGAATCATCTTAGAGTGTCTCCATTTACAGAGAACAGATGGCATGGAGATTATTAATGGCATACAAAGCTTTTTACCTCTTGGTCATGAGTTTGAACTGCCATGAGGCTGGACATGATTGAAAGTTGTGGCCATCTGTCTAATGGCCTACATGAAATGAGTTAGTTGTCTAAATCCAGTTACTAAAGAACATCACCTTCATCACCATGCAGATATCACAAATAATATCAATTTCTGCTTTTAATCTATTTGCCTTTTGTGAAGGAAATAGCTTTTCAAGAACAGCCAAATCTCCTATGGTTTGCAAATTTATTTTTGCCATAATGTAAATTTGCTTTGTTTTTCCACAGATATGTGACTGAATACATTAATTTAAAATATCCTGGTTTCAAGGAAATACGTTGATTGTGGGTTTACTGTGTTGAAAGAGGTGTTTTATTTCTATTGGCAGCTGCCAAGAGTATTAATCTGACTCTGATCCCACAGTTATACCTCTGCAGTGCCTTTGCTGTGCTCTCTCTCCACACAGATGAAATGTTCCAAAGGTTTTCAGGGTAATTTTATTAATTTTTGACTTAGCTTTCTGTCTGCCTAAAACTCAGAATGATACTAGCAAACTCTCTACTTGGTTCACCTTGCAAAGCAAATGTTGCTGTTTTTCTTTTGAACGCTTGAAGGATGTCAAACAAATAAAACCTTTTTTTCTAAGCAGATGTTTGTGAGAAAGCCTGATATAAAAAGCTGAGCCTTTTGATTCTTTAGCTTTTAGATCATAGACTTAATTTGCAGACAGGAAAATTTCATAAATGGGAGAAAAAAAATACTGCCTTGAGAAGAAAAGAAACAAAAAACCTTTGCACCCCTAACTGTTGCCTTTGATGTGCTTACTGTATGCACTGTTGAGAAGAATTTTTATACAGAGCTGGAAAATTTATTAGGATATTTGACATTATTTCATTATAAACAGCTTTTGGAAAGGCTTGAAATGCTGACTGCTTTCTTTTAGAGGATTATAAAAACACAACAGGTCATGCTGAGGATTCCTATGATCTGTCTGGAATGCTAATAAGCAAGTGAAAGGAATCAATGGACTTCACTACTCATGTGTATCAGTCCTTACATGTTTTTCCTGTTCTTTCAGTGACCAGCTCCTTAGTAGGTTACCATGTACTGAAGGAAAGAGAAGTTATAAGGGGACAGAGAGGTTAATCTGGATCCACTTAGAATAAAAAGCCAGATGCTTTTATTTCACTGAAAATATTTGTGAGTACTTGTTTTACTTCTGTTACATTAATGGGTGAAAACCATAACTGAACTCAGTAGATATAATCCCACATAATTTGTTCTTTTACAGTTTGATCCTAACTAACTTGTGCTTTTTCACTCTCATTAAGATTATTCTGTAAAACATGTGTAGTATACTGGTTTTGGCTCAATAATTTGATGCATCAATTGGCTTTGCATAGATGGAAGGAATTCTGAAATAACCAGACTTTCTGCACCCTCAGTGGCTCCTTTATTTAGAGATTAACTTGTACTCTATCCAGTGAAAGGGAGGCTTTTCTGGTGTGCTGGATAACACTTCAGATAATATTGTACATGCTGTAGCCATTCTGCATTGTGAAGAATGGGGGGAGAGCTGGGGATTAGCTTGCTTATATCACCAAAACTAAAACTGTTGCTGGACAAGAAACGGTGAAGCAAAGGGTAATTGAGTGTTTCCTCCTGAAAAGTTGAAATGCCTGTTTCAAAGTTAACATTAGTCCAGGTAGGAAAGAGCACTGATTACAACCTAGGGAGAGTGATAGCTTTTTGAAGTCTGAAACCCCTTTTCTCTATTTCTTCTTTTGTCATAAGTCAGTCAAAAACCCTCCAAAATCAGTGAAAGATGAGTTTGCTGAAGTTACAAAGAAACCCTGCCAAAATGCTGTTAGTTCTATCTATCCACTGCTTCCTGTGAAACCATTCTGAATAGTTAAGATCATGGAGAGACAAAATACTATTTATTTGTGCTTAGATGATAGACTCAGTTGCTGCAGCACCCTGAAAGGGAAACAAAGGAAACAGTTGGTTTTTATACCGAATGAAAGCCTCTGATGTCACTGTCTTCTTTCTCTGTCATGATTCTCATGGTCACAGATGATGTTGGCAGATACTTTCCTAGTGGTTAATGTCCTTCAGGTTTTATGGAATTAACGTGAGAGGGACATGGCTTGGGGGACATCCTCCTCTCAACTCCAGAAGCATCAGTGAAATTGGCACAAACAGGACACTTCTTCCCTGGTCCATACCAAAATAAACCCTGTGTTAACTGCCTAGATCTAATATTGTTAGCACATGTAGCTTTAATGATCTGTTTGCAGATCAAGTCTAGATGCTTTTCAAGTGTTTGTTTTTAGTGGTTATTGATGAAGTTACAGGCTCTGTTAGGGACTTAGTGAAATTTTGGCATGTTATGTGGAAGTGGAACACTCTGAGCAAAGGCAAATCTTAAAGGCTTCATTTGGATTGAGCACGCTGGTGATAATGCCAGGGTTGTGGATTTGATCCCTGTATGGGCCATTCTCTTAACAGTTTGACTTGATGATCCTTGTGGGTCTTTTTGAACTCGGAATATTCTGCGATTTGTGGCAGGTGAACCCGAGTGCGTGCGTTCGCTTTTCTTTGTTTACTCCTCCTGACTGGAACGGTGAAAGCAGAATTTCCCTGTGATCACAGACAGGATTTCTTTAAGCTGGCACTGCCAAAGCTGTGTGTCAGTGAGAAGCAGCTGTTTGAGTTTGTGGGAAGAGAATATGTGTCATTATCTGGGAATGTTTTATGAGGCTGTTGAAGCGCCGTTGAGCAGTGCCAGTCAGCGCTTCAAACACACTGCAACTTTATCCACTCTTGGGAGTGAAATAACATGGGTTTCTTGTTGCAGATACAATACTGGCCATTAATATGCAAGCAGATACCCAGTTATTATTTATCCTGCTGTTTTTGGTTCAGACTCTCAGTGCTGGGATTGGAAACAAGCTCCGTGGTGTGAAAGGTCTGTGACATGCACACTGACTTTCCAAGGCTCCTTCAGTCTAATAAATGTTAAACTTACTGCTTTTTTGGTAATTTTCAGGGTGTTTGGAAATGAATTTTGCTACAGCATTTGAAATAATAGAGCTAATATCTTTGAAGATTCTTGATGTGTTGCTATTTTTTTTTCAGGTGACTTATAAAAGTATGCTAATAAAATTAATATAAACTAGGAACAATCTTCACAGGTAGCTGAAAAATACAATTGGGTTTTGACTGAGTCTTAAAGCTACTTAATTAGAAGTAATGCAAGTTAATATTTTACAATTCCATGTGAGCTGTGTCTACAGAATTATCAGCTTCTGTAAAAATTACTAGCTAGGTGATGCAGAAAATGCAGGTTGGCTTATTAGAAACAACTAGTGGAGAAAAAAGAAACTGATGCAAAGCAAAAATACTTTGTCTTGCTCTAAAAAGCACATGGAAAAGGTTTCCATGTATTCTGCCTAATTTCCAGTTTTGAGATGAACTTGATGCATGTGGGCTTTTTTTCATGTTTTTTACTTTGTTCAGTGGTTTCACTGATGTTAAAACTTTTTTCCTTCATGCCAGCAACAAATTTCCTGGGTAACAGAACCAGCCTTGTGCTTCTCTAAGCATAGGACTAACTTTGTCCCTGTTAGAGAACTTTAGGCAAAGATAATTTTTAATTTTAAGTTCTACAAATAAATTTTAAAAAAAAATTAAAAAAACAGATATTTGATTTTTTTTTTCCTTGGTTAAGGAAAAGAACTATGGCTAATAAGAATGTTTGTTGCTCCTCTGTCAGCCCTTGTCTTGGACAGAAATACTGACCTGAGAGGATTTTCAGGGTTTTGGATATTCTTTGCATAAATGCACAGCAAAATGTGGATTTTAGTTCCTGAAGAAAAGGTTGTTAATATATTTTATTTTGAAAGGCAGCTGATATGGCAGTGGTAGTCATTACAACTCAATCCACTCTTCTGTACAGGAATCCTAGTAACATTCCTCTGACTCATTAATTTTTTCCCTGAAAGAGTAGTTTTGTGACAGAAGTTTGTCATGGTTTATTACCACACTAGCACAGAAGCTTTGGAGGGCATTTTGTATATTTTGGGTTGATCCTGGATAATGACTGAGGCATCTGTCTCGGTGATTAAGCTTGCCAGACCTTCCTGCTAAAGTGTATTTGCTGCCTTGCTTTGCTGAGGACGTGTACTTCTTGGGATTTTCCAAATTTTTTGAAATTTAAGATCAGATAGATAAATAATCTTGGAGCTGAGGCTCTGCTGGGTTTTCTGCAGCCCTTACTGAATTAATGGGAATTTTGTTAATTTTGAAGTCCATGGAAGCAGGTAGGCTGCTATTTGAGAAGGAACTGTGCTGTTTGGGAAGTACTCCCAAATGTGTCTGATGTTTTATTTTGAGTTTTATTTTTGAATGCATTCAGGCTAGAGCCTTTCCCAATTCATGGTGCTGTTTATGGTCCCCAGGTAGATCCTTAAAGATTTTTATTTTAAAGCACAATTAAATAACATCATTTTCTTTCCTCTTGATGACTTTGATTCTTGTTAGAGGTGTGATATGTAACCCTCTGCCAAGAGATGTTTGATGTTAATCTGCACTCTTGATCACAGTACTTACAGCATTCCCAAACTATTTATAGTGAGCAGATCTGTTTATCACATTCTAAAGTGATTTTTTCCTTACCAAAGAAGTTCTTGAGGTTTTGTTGGAATGATCAGTAAGGGAAGCACTGAGATGGTGAAGAGCATTACATTTTCTCCTCCCAAATATGTGTTAAGGTGCTGCCTCATGTATATAAAAGGTTGTTAAATTTGGCTTACCATGGTAGGTTTGGACCCATTTATCTACTTACAGTATTTGAATCATCTTTTGGCTTCAGAAGAAGCAGAATATTAAATTTAGCAGTGAATATCTTTGGAAAGGTGGTAAACTTCAAATGATAAAAGGCTTTTTTTTTTTTTCTTTAATGCCTTTTTTGTGGCTACATTCTTTCTAAGCATAGGGTCCTCTAATTTTCTGAATTTTTTAAGCAAAAGTCTAAAACCTACCACTACAAAAAAAGCATGAATGATGAGATGATTTCTTACTTCATTGACCTGAGGTGGTGTTCTTTCTTTTTAATTGGTTTGTCCTTTGTGATACTGCTTTTTTTCTGAATTAGTTCATAAAAATAGTTGTGTTCATAGAATGCAGGTCTAACTCAGATGCTGAATGTTGTCTGATAAGCTGATTTGATTTCTTTACTTGCTCTCATAGTACTTAGTTAAATGGATTTTTTTTAATATTTTTTTGAATCCCAAAATAGATTTGTCTCAAAAAAAAAAATAAATTATATCATTGCAGCTTTCTAGTTTAGAGAACTCATGAGTGGTGATCTGATATAGTTCATCAATATATAAAATATTACATTTCTCTAAATTTCATTCACAGGATGGCATTGTGACAGAAGGTACACCTGTCTCTCTAGGCTGGTTCTGTGTAACTCCAGGATTTCCAGTTCCCTGAGGTGAAAACCTTTCCATGCCCATCCTGTTTCACACCTTGCAATGAACAGCAGACATCCTTAACTATCACCTTTGTATGGCTGCTGTGTTTACCTGCAGTGTTTTCCCCTGAAATACCAATTTCAAATGAATTTTAAAAGGATTTAAATCATGTTGAAATGGGAAAGGATTTATTTTCCCTGCTTCTGGTGTGCTGTCTCTTGTTATGGACAAAAAGGAAGTCACCATGTGCACACACAGGGCCAAGAATTTACTGTTAGTCCTATAATATTTTTAACAGTATAAAAATCTAATAATGCAAACTACCTAATTAATACAGGAAAATCTCAAAAATAAATGCTGTCTTCATCTGCATCCATGTAACCAGCAGCCTGCACATTGGATACTCTTGGGTCAGTTTAGGGTGTTTCAGTTGAGATTTAGGTAAAAAAAAAAAAAGTAAAAATTGTGTAAAGTGTTTTTCTATATTTTTTTGTCATGAAACTTAGTAAGATTTGTGGTATGATTAAGAAATACTGTTCTGTCAACTGTAGAGCCATATCAATATAAAGAAAGGACACAGTGTTTCTGTTTTTCTTCTTTGAACCATCCAAAATATAATTGAAACCTGTGCCAATGTATATTTCTGTTTCTTTCTTGAAGGGGTTTTGTCACAATAGGTTTAGATTATTTGGGGTGTTGTGCCCTAAGCTTTTTAGTCATGTGAAATTAATCAAACTTTGTCTAATGAATCCCTTGACAGCTGTGGAAGCTGCTTCTTTCAAGAAGGAATTAATGTAACAGTGGGATCTGAATTTTGGTGTACCTCCATTATTTAGGAGAATGATTTACTAACCTTGTGGCAGGCCTTTCAAAAGCTTTGTGCTTCCTCTCAGTTGTGACCCAGGCGGATCTGAATTTCTCTTTGTAGCTTACCAGGATATAAAGGAACTTCTGAAAAGTAATAGATCTTGCTAGTTGTTGAATAAGTTTTTTAACTAATATAAAAGAAGTAAGAGGAATAATTGTTTAATTTCAGTTTGGGCCTTTTTTTCTTTTGAGTCTTGGGGATTTCTTCTTCCTATGGTGTTTTTTTGACTTTCAAAACCTGAATTTTATAGTATGACCATTCCCCAAAACCACTAATACTCATGTGTGTTTATGTACAATAGTTGTGTTTTCAGTCTATGATTAAAAAATAGAAAAAAGTTCAATTCTAGTAGTGGACAAAGAAGTATTAGTAAGAAAAGAAAAATAGGAAATATGCAAATTAATTTCTGTAGTTATTAGAAATAATTTTCAAAGGGAATAAAGTGGTCTGAAACAGAGGAATCAAATGAGAGGAACAGTGCTGTGAGTTGGGGAGGAAAATAAAGATTTAAAATGTGTTGAATTATGTGTGCTTCAGAAGAACAATGTTCAGATGCACAGGTTGCAGCTTCAATTTCTGAAGTAAAGAAATCATGCAAACTGAAACAACAAGGACCAGCAGAGGAAATGCTGGGGTTTTTGAGTTATAAAGAGTTTTCAAAATAAGGCTTGTGTATAAACTTTCCTTTAAGAGAAATATTGTTAAGAGTGGTATTATGCTGATTTTATTTTCAAGCTATTTTTATGATGTTTTTTCTTCTGTTATATTGAGCTAATATTTTTATGAAGCAGTGAGTTGTTTTTATGAAGCAATTAGACATGCTTGCTGTGATCTAGACTTGGGAAAGAATGTATAGTGACCAGTACCTACCCAGACACTGGCATCACACTCTGAACCTTGACACATCACAGGATCAGCCAGTGTGGATGCTGAATTTGCAAAGGAGAGCTGGCAAAGAATATTTAATATATAACTATTAGCCACACTTGTTGAAGCCCAGGGGCACACTGGTTTTGTGGGCTGCTAGCCTGCAGCCATAGGTAAGGTGACAGGATCTCAGGGTAGCTGAGAAATGCAGAGGAACTTTGTTTACTCATCAGATAGCACACTCTGTGTAATCTGCACTGAAAATCAGATCAGTGCTGCTGGCACCAGCCTGTCAGGCAAGTACAGAGAACACTGCCAGAGCTGGTGCTTGGAGGCAGCTGGTGACTTGCTGCTTCATCTGAAATTTAAGTGAGTCACACCAAGGAAAGTGTTGAGCATGTAGTTCTGTAAAACAGCCTCTGATGATGGGCTGCAGCCTGCTGGAGAGCAGCTTCACAATAGCAGGTTCTGCATTGTTTTACTGAACTGAAAATGATAAAAAGCTTCAATCAGTCCAATTGCATAAAGTTAGCTTTCACAGCAAAGACTGATTTCTTAAAATCTACATATAAGATTTTAGACCATTTATTATTTAAATAATGGTTATAGACTTCGTTGGCAGAGGATGCTCACATGAGAGCAGAAGACTGTGTTTGGCTATGTTCTGTCTGATCAGACTTGTTACTAATAATTGGAGATGGCACATTTCAGTCTGAATAATTCAGTGAATAATGCTTCAAATGCCTCCCTGATGGGTTATTTGTTTCATTGACTAAAAATATAAACGTTGACTGAATCTGGTTAGCAAAAAACTCTAAGATGCTCTCCGTATAACAAACAATATTCACCATCTTCTGATGATTGTTGCACAGCAAAAGTGATGGTTTGCTTAAGGCTTAAAGCCAGAGTTGAAGTAATGAACTTGTTTGTCTCATCTGGAAAAGGTGTCAAAGAGGTAATACTCTTCCTTTTTTATTTATATGATTAGGTCATAATAAAAAGATCACAGCTGACATACTGGGTGGGGACTCTTCACAAATTAACCTCGCTGCTCAATATTAGATCTTGAATTATATCAAGAAATTCTAAGCAGAAAGAAAGGAAAGCTCATTTGATGTAATTAGTGAGTGCTAGGGAATGCTCACTGAAAAAGTTACAGTAGTACTACACCTACAGAAAATGTCTGGAACAATTGCCAAGGTTGCAGATGTTTTGCTGTGAAAGAAATGAGCCTAATGAGAGACTGTCTCAGCTGACTGAAACAAAGGAAACTTCCCAGCAGGTAGCAATTGAGGCAAATAACAGGGTTAAAATGTGAGAAGCGTGTAGTAAGGTTTGCTGGGTGAAATCAACCAGTGCAGTCTATTTCTGGTTTCTCTCTTTTCAAATTTCAAGGAGGGATAGAAAAATATTTGGGTTTTGCTTATCACTGAGGAGTATTTTTATGGATACAGTGAAGCATTAAGTACTGAAAGTAGCTTCTAAATTTAAACAATTTGGAGTTCTTAGGTATCCCTTTTTTCTGAATTGATGTGATCACAATACCAGTTAAATTATGAATAAAATATTACTGAGTTGTCAAAAAAGCACTATTTTTCATTTCTCCCACTTCTTTTTTTGGGAGTCCATAAGTTTTTTCTTCTATTATATATTTTTCTTCTATTATATACTGTTTTTCCCAGAGAACCTGCACAACAGGTTTGAAATAGTTGGGCTGACATGAGTCTTCAAGGCCATACTTCAGTGCTTAAGGAAGAGATCTTGCTGGGCTTTCCTTTCAGGTAGCCATGTGTTTTGGAGCAGTTCTGTACTCCAATAAAAGAGCCTCTAAAACAGAAGGTAAGCAAACTGGCAAACTCTGTTCTCATATGGCTCAGAAAGAGTTATAGGGTTTTTTTAGATAGATCAGACAAAGCTTTTTGGCCTGAACATTGTCTGGGGTTTTTTTTTTCAGATTAGGACAAATTGTTTTGTTTGTTGAAGGATTAAGAAAGCAGCCATTTGGTGCACAAGGGTGCATTTTCTTGAGGACTTGTAAATACTAGCAAGCTACAGAAGCTGAAAGTTGTTTACTTTTTTGAATTTTTTTTATCTCATGTAGGGAAGTTTGTGGTTGAAGTGGCACATCAGTCTGTATTTCCCTTGAGACAGGAGCTGATGCTGATTTACTGCTTAAACTTTCCATCCTGTTTTGACTTCCAAATACCAAAATACAGAAAACTTTGTAGCCCAGATCCAGAAGAACATGTCTGGACTGAATCAGGCTTAAGGACCACATATCATTCTCCTGTTTCCAGCAGTGAGCACAGTAGCCCAAGTATTTATGATACTTCCCTTAATATCTCTATCTTGTGTGAATTTCTAGAGCCAGATGTGGGGGTTTACATAATTGGCTACCCTCATTTGATTGTTATTCTATGAACTTGCCTAGCCCCTAGTGTAATATTGAGCTTTCACTTATCTTTTGGCAAGGACTACAGCGGATTTATCTCCCATTGCAAGCAAACTGCTTCCTTTTGTTTTAAATTACAAATTCATTTTGATAAGTACTGGCTTACATATTACAGTGTACAGTGACACTTAACTGCTCTCTCTGTGCCACAGGTGACTATGGAGAGTTGTAGTCATGGCTTTTAAATGAATTAGCTGCTTGCTGCTGCATGATTTTTGTCATTGCTGTTGCTCATGGAGTTTTTCCCAATATTTTTTTCCCTCCTGTATTCTTGTAGGTAGGTGATCAGCACTTAACACAATGTTCAAGATACTGACAAACTGGGTTTAGACTATGGTCCAATGATGATTTCTGTTTTGTTTGGTTTTTCTAATAATCACTAGCATTTCATTTTTTGGGAATGAAAAAATAAAAAAGCCAAAAACAAAACAACAAAATATTGGCTTGCTTTTTATAGCATTATACAAGAGCCTCATTCCTGAATGGAAATAGTCAACATAACTTCTTCCAAAAGTGCAGACATGAAGTTTAGGATTTTTGCTATGTGTATCATGACTGGTACTTAAATTCATGTACTGTCTCACTGAAAACCATAAAGTCTCATTAAGATATTTTGCAAGTCTTCATTTGCCCATTGTAATTACTATTCGAAGTAAGAGCAGCATGTCTTTGTCCCCCTTTTTCTAGATAATTTGTGTGTATTTTGTTTTACTGCTATCTATAAATTTTGCTTTTGGTTGAACTGAAAAACAAACTGGGACTGGAGTTGTCAAGATGGTAATTTGCAAACTATTTAGAGCATGGGTCTCTGCCCTTGGTGTCAGATAAAACATACTCCTTTTTGTTTGTTAAAGTCCCTGAGGTTGCTCTTCCTGGTAGTTCCTGCTCAATATCAAGGTTTTTCTTTGTCCTTTACACTAAGTCAGCTCCACTTCCTGGTTGTTTGGAGCTCTAAACTTTCACCCTGGCTGTTCTTCAGGTGTGTGAGCAGCTCTCCATCAACACAGGCATCACAGCACTACTGTCAGCTGCAGATGAGTACAGTCCTGTTCCAGGGACTCCTGGATAAACATTCCTGTCTTCTTTCGAGTCATTACATTTTTATTCAGCTTCTATGAAATAACATTGAAACCTCTGCCTTATATTCTGTTCCTTTCTCCTCAGGCACAGTCTCTTTTCTGGTTTGTTGTTTTTTTGTTGTTTTTTTTCTTGGAGAAGCGTTAAAGTAGTAGGCATTATAGTAGGAGCCTGGTCTGTGTTTTATGAACTCTACTACCACAGGTAAATGAAGTCATACAGAAAGCAGCAGCTGCTACTGAAGGTAGTGCAAGCCCTTCTTTAATCATGTGCATAAATAAGAATGCTTACTGTAGTTATGGGAACTGAGATTCTAATTTTATCTCTGTTGTGCCATTAGGCTTTCAGGTAAAGTTAAGAAAAAAACCAAAGTATTTATCTTTTATTTTTCTTCTAATTTATTTCCTAAGGGATTTTGATGTGAATTATGAACAGTAATCATGGTAGGAGATTGGTTTTATTTTCTTGCACTGTCTTGTTCTTGGGGGTTGGCTTTTTACTTGATCTGGATGCTTAAATGTTACTAGGATTCCTGAAAGATGCCACATTCATTTGTAAATAAATTCAGCCCTATATGAGCTGTATGTTGAACACAGGAAGCAGCTGGACTGAAGTGACTCTGCACTGATGTTTGAACTCCTGTTTGGTGGTGGGGTGCTCTGCATTTGGGTGAGGAAATGGACCTGTTGTGCTCAGCTGAAGTGGGAAGAAGGGAACATAAAATAGAAGAGAGTAGGCCACTAGGAATTGAACCAAGAAGATTATTTGGGGGTGATAATCTTCATTAGGAGAGGCAGATGCAAAAGGTCTTGATCTGCTTGAAGAATCTGGAAGCAAATCCAGAATCCCTGAGTCTCAGACTTGGTCAGGTGTTGGCAAGTAGCCATGGCATCCACTAACAGCAAACATGTGCCCCATTTCTCACTTGCTGGTTCACACAGCTGCTGGAGGTTATAATCTTTTGTCATTTGGGACTGTCAGCATTCATGTGACTTCTTCAATTTTAATTCACCCCCCATTCTTGCTGTATGTGTTATAATTGTCTTTAATTACATGTGCACGCACTGTCTTTCATTGGATTCTTACTCAGTTTAATGGGTGGTATTTGGAGCTGTACAGTTAATGAAGCTGTTGCCTCTGGGGTTTCTGCTGTAGCTTGGTGAGGAAATAAAGTCATGTAGTGAATGAAACAGATGAATTAGGGAGAAGAAAACTAATGGTCTTCCAATGTAAATCATTCCAGAAGATCACTTTTCTCATGGTTTCCAATTCTGAAGCTGTTTAAACTAATTTTTCATAAAAGAGGGTTTTTCTAAAAAGCATTGCTCATAAAAGTGACTTTAATGCCTTGTCCTTTTCATGGAAGATGTCTTGGAGTGCCTTTCCAGACACACCAGCACAGGAAGGAGTTACCTTGGACATCTGAAGGAAGAAACTTCTTTGAACTCACAGCTGCAGGTGGTGCTGTGTTGTGCCAGGATCACAATCTTAAACTTGTGGGATGCTGATGAAACCATGTTCTACTTCAAGAGAGAAAGGACTTGAGAGATTTCTAAATCAGAATTGTGTGACTACTTTTGTTTTTTCCCTCCTATCAATTTTGAGGGAAGTTTGAGAGAGTACCCCATCCTGTTCTAGGCTGGTTTGTCTCACTGTCCTTGAGCTGTTTTTTCATATAAATCCAGTGGAAGGAAATGAGAAAAACACACCTGTTCACTACCCACTATATTCAATAATAGAGGATATTTGATGTCTTTGTGCTCCTTGAGAAAGAAATATGTCTACAAGAGAATGGCATGAAAGCTAAATGGTGGATAGAATGACTCTTCTTGTCAGTGACAGCAGACTTAGGTATGAACTGCATTTGCATGATTAAAAACAGTTGTATTGAAGTACTGAAAATAGATTTCTTGATAACCAACTTTGACACTTTGTAGTAGTTGTGCTTTTCTGACAAAATGCTACAAGTGCACAAAGGTAGCTAGAACTCTTCCTTGGTTCTGTCCCTGGAAACAAAACTCTGATTTTCTGGAGCCCAGGTTCTCCAGCATGGATCCAAGCCCTCTGGGGCTTTCTGGCTGTAGGACACTGGTTACCCTGGTGTGAAGTCATGCCATGCTAAGTGGGAACACAGTGCCCTCCCATCCATAGCTGATATCAGCCAAACTGAATCGAGCTGTGACTTGGCTGATATCCCAGCATGAAGTGTAAAATAAGAGTGGACTGTAAACTTCACATGTTGTGAAATGATGTTGCCTTTAAACTAGGGAAAGTGATTTTTTCCTCACTTTTTATAAATCATTTTTTTAAACTGTGTGTGGAAAAGTACCCTGTAACTAACCAGTTGTTAAATCTCCCTGAAATTGCCTTCTCAAAAGCCTTTTCTCTGGGAAATTTTTAATCACCAAACACTGTTAGAAATGGTAGCACATTTGTGTCGATGCATGCTGAATGTTCATAACTTATAAAAAAAGTTAAATCCAGGAAGAGGCTTGCTATGAACAGAAATATAAGAAAATAAATTCTCTGCTGTGTTTTTATGTGGGGGATAGTTGGTGGTTGTGAGCTTACAGAAATTTTAATGGATCTTTTCCAATATTAACTGTGATGTTTTATTTTCCTAATCTTTGAAGAAAGTCATATCAACATATATTACCTAATGGGATTTTTTTGGTAAAAATAAATCATAAATAAATGAAATGTTTTTAAAGTGCTGAGGATGCATTGATGAAGATGTATAAACTCAAGTGCTTAATTCAGAGAAAGATATTCTTTCAATAAATGATTTATAGGAATGCATTTAAGGATGAGGAGAATTCTAAGGTAATAGTTAATTTACTTTATGGTCTGAACTTTCAAGGTTTACTTATGTAATAGTCTTCTATTTTTAATAGTCTTTTAATCTGTTATGTGTAACACATGTAGGTGTAAGCCTTTTCAAGAAGATTTTCTCTAAATTTGAGCTGCAAAAGTAAAATTTTGATTATGGGTAGTTAGGCTCGATGATATGCCATTATTGTAAGAGGAACATGAACAGAATAATTATCATTACTTAATAATGATGCTGTATTATTTTCTTTTTGATATAATTTAGAGAAGAAGTAAATAAACTCCCCCCATGTAGGTGAAAAATGGGAAGATTTGCTTGAAAGTTTTCTTTTGAATTATTTTCAAATTCTCAGCTATTTTTAGCAAAGTTGTAACTTTATTTTAAGGATCATCATTCTCATGTTAGTACCAGATGGACAATGGCACATGGAGAATAAAAGCAATAGAACAGATTGTAAATTTTAAAATATTTACACTGACTCCCATTGCTTAATTATTTAGGGGCTTAGAATTCTTGAGGATGACCTTTATTTGAGTTTTTAACCAATTCTATTCAGTTTTCTTCTAATTAAATGAAGGACACTTACAACCTGATATTTCAAAGTGTGAAAAAAATCAAAGCTAACCTTTTACCTTGTTTTAGGCTTTTTTTTTTTTATCATTAATGATTTTTGCTTTTCTCAAATTGCCTTCTGAATCACTGGGTTGTTTCAAAGTGATAATACCATTGTGTATTGACAAACTGATTTCAACAGAGTTGGTGTTAACTTTGTTACAAGTTTGAGGAAAATGGATGGAGTAAAGGAAGGGACTGTGGTATTTTGTGACATGGAGCTTATTTTAAGGAAGGAGCTGTACTTTTGTTAAGATTTCCCTATTTTTCCCTCCACAAACAGGAATATATGTCAAATATGTGCATGGCAAACATGGCTGTGCTCAAACATGGTGCCTTTGATGAGGAAAATGTCTGTATAAGGGAATTCTCAAGGATTGCTTGCAATTTATCTTTTTTTTAGCACATTTAGTCCATTTCAGTTGAGGTAACTGGAAGCTCTGGCCACAGTAACCTTGCTGTGTACCTGCAGGTCCCCTGTGAAGTTGGTGGCATGGGGTATCAGCAGTCCTGTGCTTGCACAAGCATTTCCAATTGCAGCTTTCAAACATCTTCATTAGCACAGCACTCTCTGATGCAGTTCCTGGGGAGATGGAAAGGGGTATGTGTGATTTTTCCCCAGTCACACATGTATGTTAGGCTCTGTAATTTAATTTTTCTGCAAGGCTCTCCCAGAGAAAAAGTGCTTTGCATTTTGTAGCTGTCAAAGGATGCTTCATCTGAAGGTGTGCTGATTTTCCAAACCGTAGATATTTATGGGGAGAAAGCGAATTTTATTATTTATTCTTTAACTCAGAATCATGTGGCAGCCTTTTTTTGGTCTGTCATGTCTTTTTCAGGCTGAAAGGTCATAGTTATTTCTTCTACAGAAATAATTTGGTACCTTGTAAGTCTGAATTATATTTCCAGCTCAGCTGCTGGAAGAACAAACTCTTATTTAAGATGCATCTTTGGCTGGTTCAGATATCGAATATGAGAAGGGGAAAATTAGATTTAAGTCTTACCAATGTGTTTTAGCTCCAGCTGAAATCAACCATCATAAAAATATATTTGCCATTTATTTTACTTTCACACATCCTATTCAGGATATTACTGTGGATTCTGATCTAAGCCTTATGCACTGTGAGCCAGATCTTTCTGTGATAAGACTGGATCTTTAGAGTTTGACTTGACCAAAGGAACAGTTTGGAAACAAGACTGTAATTTTTATTTTTTTTTTCTGGAACTTGGTTGAATCTTGTTGCTTTACCACCTGTGAAAGTCCAAATTTGCCACTCAGTACATCTGCCTTTTTTCTGAGAGCAGCATGTGTCGTTCACACCCCTCTACAGGAGTGAGTGTCTAATAAGCAATGAAGTCCATAACAATCAGTCTTTTTCCTGAAAAAATTACTGTTGTACTTACATGCAGGATTGCATTTGGATTTGTGATGTTTTAGAAGAAAAGAAAGTAAACATAGATATTGTACTGCTTCTGCTTTTTGAGTAGCAAGTAAATAGAAGGTAGGTCAAGGCAGTAAAGATGTTACCACATGTTGCACTTTAAATATCAGTGTAGTTGCTAGTGGGTTCTTTGTTGGTTTTGTTTGGTTTTTAAGTTGTTTTTGTTTTTTTCCTTGGAGTTTTAAAATGAAATATAAGAAAATATTTCTGAAATTATTCTTTTCACCGTTGTTGTTGTCAAGTTGCTTTCCAGTTCATAGTTTGCATTAGGACCAACAATTCATAAAAGTAAACTATTTCCAATATCAACATTTTCAAAGCCTCTGAATTGTAAGAAAATCAGATGAATGTGGCAGTCTAACAGGACAAAAAAGAGGCTAAATTTCAATGCAAACTTCTGCTTTCTACTCTTCTATATTATATTAACATTTTAGTATCCAAGTATTTGAGAGAGGTTGAATGTTCAGCAGAGCCTGTAGCTCTGTAGCATGTGTTGAAGGTTGTATCTCTTCTCAGCCACTTCTTCCAGTGTAAAGATTGATTCTGGAATGTTTTATGTGCAAAACAAAATGTATTATAACATTAGGAATCAACTTCGAGGCCGGCTGGTAATTTTCAGTAATCAATCTGCTTTTAAAAATCAAACTGTAACATTTCTTCTATTAAAATTCTTTGGTTTTGTTACATTTTTGTCATGACTGTTATACTCTGGAATAATTTGAATGTTCAAAATTATTTTTGTGAATCTGCAATTGAACAAGTCAAATTTATCTCTTGTCCTGCAAACCAATTATAGTAAATTACAGTCATTCAGAACCTAAAAACTGTAATAACTCTGTCAGAATTATGAGCAAACTAATGGGTCATTTATTATCAGATAAGTTTGCTTTCATTGAAAATGAATATATACTTGGCTATTTTTCCTTCTAACTCAAGAATGGCTGTTAAACCAAAAAATCTTGAAAGATAGCCTGCTATATTGTGGTAATACAGTTCCACCTCATACTGTGCTAACAAAGATCTGTTAGATTGGAATAATACTTCACCACTAACAGAACTGACCAAGTTAATTTTTATTTCAATGGAGCACTTGTTAACACTTTATAGTTTTCTGTCAGCCTGGATAATAATACCCAGGGGGAAAAAATATGATCCAGTTTTACTGTTGCTAAAACAGAGTATTTGTATTATAGACTCTTCTCACCTTTTAAAGTTGTCATCCTCACCAGAAAGGAGAGGATGTTTATGTTCAGTAACTTTGCAGGGTGTATCTGTGGAGTGAACTGTCAACAGCAAAGCAGCCCCCTAAAATTTGGCAAATGAAACTATCATTGTGTTTGTGGATAAATTTAAAAATACATGTATTAATATCAGGTGTGAATGATTCATTGCTTTTTATACAGAAGTAGTAGTAATCACATGTAAATCTGGATGTGTGTTCTGTAACACTGGTTTGGTTTCTGTACAAAAAGCTAAAAGACAAATAATTTAGGTTCTGGGTAATGTTTTTGTCCATGTTGCTTTTTGGGTTATGGACTTTGCTAGATGAATATTGGTCTGTTACTTGTTCTAATATTCAAAAGTCTTAAATCTGTGATGCCCTCAGATACATTTCAGAGGAACCTGATGCTTCTTTGATCAATCTGTCTGATCTAATTTGAAATTTAGGTTTGAGCTTTGTGTTTAATTGTGTGCCTAGGAGGGGAAGAACATCAGTTGTCTATAGCTAGAGGCACTTTTGAGAAATGTTTTAATAGGGTAATTGATTGATGTGATCAACCAAGCCTAATCTATAAAATCTGAGGGAGAAGGAAGAGGCTTTTTTAGTAAAGGATAGTTAACAGAAGGGTTCAGAAAGATCAGCCATCATGATTAATATCAGTAAGTGCCAGGAGAATTTCAGCCTCATTCTGCCAAGGAAATAGATTGCTGAAGGCTGTTACTTCTGCTGAACTTAATCCAAGGGTACTTCAGGCAGGATGACAGAATTTGGAGTTGTTAATAATTTTTAATTCAATTTATGCCACAGCAGGAAACTAAATAAAGGGTAGAGGAAGAGATGAAGATGTAAGTAACCAAAATACCTTTTATTCTTCCAAATTGTTGGAAGAAATAAAATATTTGGAAGCACCAAAATACTGGGTATGGAATAATATCCAAACAGTGCTTGAAACTAAGGTGTCTCACCATCACCTCACTTCCATCTAAGATCAGGTACAGAGGAAATGCAAATCCTGGTTTATGATTTAATATTAATTTTGGCATTGAGACATCCAGCTTGGGAATGTGGTGTGGACTTGGAAGTGCAAAGTTAATGGTTGGGCTGCATCTTAAAGTCCTTTTCCAATGTAAAAATTCTGTGTATTGTTAATAAAAACTCCCTGAGCCGCTGTCACTTTGCCAAGGTGAGGGAGAGAAAAACACCTGTTAGGAAAAGCAAAGTTTAAGAGATGCAAGGCCTGTGGTGAAAGGTCTGTGATGGAATGGTTGTATTTACCAGCTGGGCTCTCTCTGGTACTGTCTCATCTGACCTCTTACCTTAGGCAGAGTGATTCTCTGGTACAGGTGTATTTGCAGCTCAGTTTTGCTCAAAGTTCTCTTTCTTTCTCCTTTTTACTTTTTTATTTTCTTTTTTTTTTTTTTTTTTTTGTTTTTTTGCTGTTGTAGATTTATTTTTTTCCTATTCTCTTGCTCTTCAGTTCTAGGGCTCTTGAACAAGTGTAAGGTGTGTAAATGAATATATCTTTGATGTGCTCTGATTTGTGATTAGTAACTTTTGTCTTCCTTTTAGTTTTGTGTGAGAAAATATGATATATTAGTGTCACATTGTGGTAAAGCTTTTTATATCAGTCTGGTTTTTTTATCACATTGGTGTTTTTATTAACATTATTAGCTGTTAATGATGTCTGTGGAAAAAACAAATCAGGAAAATCAGAGTTTAGCTGTTACTAATAATTAAGTATTGTTCATAAAGGCATCATAAAAACCCTATTACAGACCACTTCCCTAAGAGATTTTATTTTTGAAAGAAAAAATGAAATGGACAAAGTTTCAAAATAAGAAAATTCAATCTCCAAATAAATATGAAACATTTAAATTATCTGTGGTTAAATTCCTTCTTGCTGATAAATGGATACATAAAATAGCTTGTTTTTACTCTTGAAATTATTTTGACTGTGACATTTAGATAACCCTGGAACTTTTTGTTGCAGTGATGATAAAGCACTACCTTAGTCATCATTTAGTCACTCCAGTAATTATGGACAATGTAAAAGAACAGGAATGTAAGACCAAATGAAGGCTATTTGAAAAATTTGGTATGCAATATTACATATCTAATAATATAGATATATAATAACATATCTAATTACATATCTAATAATTTATTAATTTAGCTTATAATGAAGGTACAAGGATGGTTTTGGTTTTTTTTCTTTTTGCTCTTTGTTTCTAGTCTTTGAGAGTTTATTTAATTTACTGAATAAACTACCTTAAAGCAGCATTTCTGGTTATTGACAGTTGCAGGTTTTGATTTTTGGGAATTAGTTTTCAATCACAAAGAAAACAAATACTAAATGCTAAGCTCAGTTGCAAAATGGGTGTTCAGTATCATAGGCAAATCATTTATTGAAGTGTCTGTAAAAAACTTAGTCCTCAAATGCAGTGTAAGCCATAGGAAAGCGTAAGCTTTGTTTCTTTTCCTGCCCTTTAAAGGAAGGCAGGAGGAATCTATTGCTGAAGACAGGTTTTTAAAATGATGACTAGATAAAGTGACAAGAATTCAGCTAGCACAGGCACCACGGGCTAGAATGAAAATATATCAATACATTAAATAGGTGAGAGCAGGTGTAAAGAGAAAATTAGGCTTTAAAGGAAAGCAGGGACCCTTGCCAATGCAGACTCTTAGATTTTGCTGTTTAAAATTGTGCAAGCTTGTGTTACCTAATGATGAAAATGCTTAGTTGAAAGACAAAAGAACATGATGAAGATATAAGAAATAAAAATGTAAGAATTAATTTGGTAGGAAGAATTAAAATTATTATTAAGGGCATAAGGTTTTTTAATGGAAATTATTGCAGGTTTTTGAGAAGAACAAAAATGTAAGTGTCCACATGGGATCAAACTTGTGCATGTGTTTTTGTGTTTTAGTTAATTTAATTGCTGAATTCATTGTCCTTTATTATAATAAAGTTTTTTTGGGAGATTGGTTAAGGGTTCTACATAGTGTAACTATTTTCCTACTCTTATTATTACATTTATTTTCTTCTCTATATACATAAATAGCTAAATAAACATTAAATTGATCATTTTCTGTATGGGGAAGAAGCTATGATAATATTCCAAGCTAGAAGCTAGTGTGTAGCTACCTAAATTCGAAGTCCATGGACCGAACACTGGTGCTTAATGCCATCCCTGTCAGTGTTTGAGGCATTTGGAAAATGCCCTTAATGATGTATTTTAATCTTTGGTCACCCTGAAGTGGCCAGGCAGTTGGACTAGGAAATCCCCTCCAGATGAATTACTCTTTTCTATTCTAGTTAACATTGTTATTATCTAACTCATATGTTGAGAGCAACATTATGAGCCATGAATTAAGTTTAAAAACAGAAAGGGGATGCACAAAGATGCTGACATGCCTCAAAAAGCCTCAGGCTTGCTTAGTTTTCTTTCTTACGTCATTCACAGTATATTTATCAGTGATAATGTCATTGTAGTTGACTTAAAATGACAAACAAAGTCCCTACTGAACTGTTTTTTCACTCAGAACTGCTTGCAGAGTGTTATTGTAGCTAATGGTCACTTTTCCCTCAAGATGTCTTTTTTCTGAAATCTGAAAATCCTTAATTGCAGGTTTTCTGTGTAGTAAAGGCACACTTAAAAATGGAAGAGAAAATGGAAGACTCTCACTGGTAGCAGATAAGAAATACAAATTTTGGGTTTTGTGGTTTTAGTTTAAAATAGGAAGTGAACAAGTCCAACTCTTCTATAGACAAAACTTATTTTAGAGCAGAAGTGTAGATCAAAATCTCTGGTAAGACCCACTGCAAACTACAAGTGGAATATTCTTTTATTAGTCTTTTCTGTTTGACTATAAGCTGTTTTACTTTTTATACTCTTTTTCAGCAAGTCCCTTCTAATAATGTTGACCCATTAAATCTCCTTAGACTTCTTGTACTCTTCTTTTTCAGAAGGATAATTTTACTTCATTTTTTCCAGGTAAATTAGTATTATACTGAAGTTATTTTGATGATGGAATAGTTTTATTTAGTCAAAGAATGTCTATTTTAAATATTCCGTTGCTGTTCTTGCCATAACTGAGAACTGTATGCAGCCTAGCAGTAATTGATTATTTCTTGTCTCACGTTGAAATAAGTATTACTCTTTTTGTGTGATTCAGTAATGAGTTGGGGCATTTTGCAGTCAAAGGCAAAAAGGAAAAGCTTTTCAGCAATGATTCTGTCAAGTCTTGTTTTGTTTTTTTTTTGTAGTAATTTGCTGAAGTTGGCAGAACTTCTGTATTTCAATTTCCTGGCATCATTCTTACCCTTCTAGGTGTGTGCCATTGACTGGATAAATATTTCCAATAAAACTTGGTGTGTGGATAAATCTCTGTGTAAAATATTTTCAGTTTATGATATGGTGCTAAGAGCTTCAAACTAACTTTCTTTGGTCAGATCTGCTATGAAGCAGAAGCACTGATGCACCTCAAATGGATACTTCAGTGAGAGTTGAAAGCAATTATGCAGGACATTAAGCTCTAGATTACACCAAAATGCTGATCATAACATTGTAGCAAGACTGTATTCTGATTACCACAATAAAAACAGCTTCTGTTAGTCAACCACAAAATATTTTTAGAGAAAAGCAAGATGCACATTTAAACAAAGCCAAAGTCCCAGGAGAGATTATGTGCATATTGGAAAGAAGATCTAATCTTTTTCCTTGAGAACAGTAGACATGGTGTTTTGCAATAAACAGGAACGCTAGTGTTTTAATGCTTTTCATAGTTGATTTACAAGAGTTTAAAAAAACTGCAGAAAAATAACATGATGACTGTGCTTTTTTTTTTTTGTATGTTAATCTTGTTTAATTTTAAGAACTGAGGTATCATTTTGTAAACATGGAAAATACTGTATTCACTGTTTGGGTTCTTCTCATCTGAACAGCTTTTTATTTTAAAGCTGGTCACCTACTCAAATAGCTTTTTATTTCTCTAGAAGATGGCAAAAGATTCAAGGACTCGTGGCGAAGTACACAAGTGGTGAGGAAGAGTGGCTGCTGCTAATTGGCTGCATGAAACAGTTTTAGTGAAAGATATTTCTGTGGAAAAGCTGATGCCTCCTCCTGTGAACATTTGGTTACCTGGATAAATGCCCGTTCTTTCCACTTAAGGCTGCAAAAACTGCAAATATATTTAATTACCAATCGACAGCATCTAATGGCTGTGCTAATATGATTAGTGAGAATTTGAAATTTTTTAGTGGTTTTTTTAATGTTTTTTTGGCAGGGTTTTTGGGCCGGTGACTCACATGCTGTGACTGCGTAGCTTTTCTTTGGTTTCTTCGGTTCAGATTCCTTGAGAGGTCTCTGGCATACACAAATTCAGTGCTGTTTGATTTTGCAGGTCCCCTTTCCACGTGTGTTTTTCACAGTTAAGTGTGGTGTGACCTTTGGATTCTTGCACGTGCTGCTGCTGACACTGTTTGGGTTTCTCCTAGGCTGATCTTGAATCTCAAGGATTCTGCATAGGTAGCAATTCTCTCTGGAGTATGAAGTGTGTGTTATTAGCCAACAAAGCATGTTTGTCTGCAAAGTCCTGACACTTTTGCACTGTCAGCTGTTTTATTTTTTCCTTTGACCTGTCTCTCCACTATGCCTTAAAAGACGAGGTTAGAGCACAAAGCTGCTGGGTAGCGCTGCCTTTGTGAAACTCGCTTTTGTAAGTTTGTTTTTTTGCACTGTTTAGTTGCCTTTTGTATTGGCTTGCTTTTAGATCAGTTTGGATGGGCCCAGAGCGTTGTTTGTAGCCTGCAAACCATTCCCATGGAGCACAAGTCCCGTGAGGAAGCTGCTCACATCATGTCAGCACAGCATTGCTGTGTGTTTACTGCCCCATGGAGGCAGGTCATTATCTGGGGCACTGCCTTTGCCATGGGATTTTCAGGTCACAATTGTCTTGTGTGAGCCTGGATGTGATTTCATGATAACCAGCTGCAGAATGAGTCCTGTTAAGAAGCCTATTTGAAAGAAAATCCTAATTTTTCTCAGAAGCAGCTGAGATATTTTGGTAGTTTTTTTAGGGCTACTCATGTGTTTTTATCTGGTGATTCAGGAGGTCTTGAGCTCAGGCCCCTTGTTTCCTTTAATCCATATACTTAATATAACTTCTCTACTCTGTCCTGAATTTCTGGTTGGTTTTACATGGGAATGAGAGGATTACAGGGAAAACATGCTGAAAATAAGGCTGTGTTAGTCTGACTCACAGTCTTCCTCCTCCTAAATTACTGTTTTTTTGCTCCAAAGCAACTCTTAGCATGTCATCTTACGTGAGAAACGAAGCCCACTCCTCTTACATTTTTAAGAGTTTACTAAATGATTATAAGGGATACAACATAAAGCAAAAGTAGCAGGCCTGGATGCATGGCAAAGCCAGTGACACACCTAATTCTTCATTTGCCAGTCTTTTATACTCTTCTAATTGTATTATTTCTTTAGATAATTGATTTATTTTGATCTTGCTGACCACAATTCTTGATTCAGACCTCTGTTGTGTTGGCATATTTGCAGAAATCAGCAGTCTAGGGTGGTCCTCATGATCTTCACTTTAGGCTTGGGTCTTCTTTTGATCTTTGGTTTTATGCTTATGCTATTTTAAACATAATTTTGCCACTAAAAGCATAATTTTATTATATAGTTGCAAAAACAAGCAAAATCTTGTGTCTTTTGGAAGCCTGCTTGCATCTCGTGTAAAGCCTTGCTTCCTCTTTTGTTTTACCATCAAATGATTACAAATTTTATTATACTTTAAGCAGTTTAAAGCTTCCACTCACTATTTGCAAGCAGTTATAATTTTATATTTAAAACATATTGATTTTAGTGAAAGTTAAGTCCTTCATAGCCGTTTTTAACATCTTACATACACTGACGTCTCTTGTTCAGAGGCCCATTTCTTACATTGCCATTGACCTGTCTTTAAGAACAATTTTGAGGCTTGTTGTAACAAAAGGCAAAGCAAGTACAAACCATATAGGCCATATTTTGGTAGGGTTGTCAGCTCCTGTTGTGCTGCAAAACAGATGCTGCTTCAGCAGGCAGCTCTTCTGGAAGAAATGCCTTTAAAAATGGAAGTAAAATGAAGTGCTTGGCGTGAAAAAAAAACCCACAAAAAAAGCCCCACAAAGCTCAATGCAGTTATGATGAGATTGCCTGAGAGCATTGGGAGCAAGCCAGGTGTAAAAATTAAATGCCTATCTGCTTTTTGTCTTGAGAAATATCTTAAAAGCTGGTGTGCTAGAAATGACCAGAAAAATGATCCAGAACCTGGCTAGGTTGAGGAAAGAGCTGCTTTTCTGAAGCTCTGTTAAGCTGTATCTTCTGTCATGCCTCAGCTGAAGTTCTGAATGAGTCAAGTGTTTGTGGCTTCCTTGGTTCTCAGCCTCCCACAAATGTTCCCTGCCTTGTGCAGAACAGTGACTTCTTCAGAGAAACAGGATTTTCTACGTGGCTTTGTACAGACCTCAAGCTGATATTATTTAGTTACATGTAAATCTAACTAGACAAAGAACTTACAGTACTTCAGGGACATCTATCAAGCTGGTTTTTATAAGCATTGCTTTAGTTTTGTGGATTGAAAGGAATCAATTGTTACCTATCTATAATATACCTCAGAAAAATCATCTTGTTATATGGCTTTAATCATCTTGGTAAATGGCTTTCACTGTATGGGCAGGTGAACAGACTTTAAATTTCTTCTTGGTACAGAGCAAATGTAAACAAATTTCAGATTCTTGCAGCTCTGTCTTTCACAAGGAATGAATCTGAATTCTTCTGTAGTTCTGTGCTTCTGTATGTGGTAACTTTGAGTTGCTCTTCTCTGCAATGAACTCTGCAGACAATAGACAGCAGAGGGACATTGTAGCTAAGGAATTTCCACATCCAAACCAAATATAACTCAGATTTTCTGCCTAAGACATATGCTGGGTATGAGTACTACCAGAGCATTTCAGGTTCCTAATTCTTAGTTGGGCTTTCATTGTCCATGAGGTGTGAGTTGGAATTGCCAGTGAGATCAGGGCGTGGGAATATATCCAGATTACTTAAAAAAACTGTACACAGCATGTTCCACACTGAAATCCATGGTAATAGTTACCACAAAGGCTTTGTTTCAAGAGAAACTACAAAAAAAGAGAGAAAACAAACCCAAAAAACAACAAAACAATGAAGAAGCAAACAAAAATAAGGTAAATTAGTTTGGTTTTTGGTTAGATTTTTTTTGAGTTTTGATTTTTGTCTTTGTTTGGGAGTGTTTTTTTTTTTTAAAGTGTGAGGAGTTTTTTATTTTCTGGTGTTTTATTTTATTTTATTTATTTGCCCTTTGAAAGGCACACCTCAAGTTTAATTCTTGCTTCTCTAGTGAGCTGTAGTTCATGAGGAAATTAATGCAAGGATAATGCCCCAGCATTGAAGAGATAGGGGGAAGACCCAGTTTAAATTAAAAAAAACAACAACAACAACAAAAATCCTTTTACTTGTTGAATGTACTCTAAAAGTTTGTTATAACACCTTGCTTAAACATACTTGTGTTTACCTGAGAAGCATCAGATGTGGTCTGCTGTGAGATGTAGGGAGTGCTTAAAAGTTGTTATCTTTCAAAAAGGGAGGAGGGAAGGAAGTAGAGTGATGGGGAGGGTTTTCATCTGCTCAGTCTGTGCAATAATTACACCAGCACAGTGTGGTCCATGGTGTTCTGATTTAGTCTGAAGATCCTCCTAGGCAGCTGAGGAGAAAAGTTTACAAAGCCATCGTGAAGACCAGCTCTGACCAGAGATTAGGGCTGGTAAATGGAAATTCTATCTCCAGTTTAGAAGCTTTTTTGAATATTGGATTTTATAAGCGCATGAGAATTTGTAATAAAAATTAATTGTGAAAAGACATCATCAGCTGCTTCTGTTGGTAATGGTTGGCCATAATATCTACCTGACTAAATGTATGAAAATTGCTTTATTCAGGGACTGCTTAGTATTGTAAAATACCCACAAATGTGAACATGTGTAAGAATTTTCCTCACTCACTTTGGTGACTGATGAGGAAATTTTTTCTTTTATTACTGTGTGAAATGTGTGATAGTGGCTGTTAAGATACATCCAGTCCTCAGCATGAAACTTGAATTGGTCAATTGAACTGGAAAATCTTCCAAGACATTTTGAGGTTCTTACTCCATAAATTAGGGTACTAGAACACTGAAAACAGTCTATTTTTTTTTCCTATTTCCTGAAAATAGGCAGAAGTCCAATGTTTTTACTTCACTAATTTTTTATTTTTAATTTATTTTTTTTTATTTTTAGCAACATCAACAAGGTAAATTATCTTTCTACAGTGGACTCAAACACCACCTTAGGTATTGAAAAGATTTTTATGTGTTGTGTGTACAACTTTGATTCAATAAGTAGCAAAACAGCTGAAACATTTTTGAGTTAGAAAATCCAAAGCTCCTTCTAAACAAAACATGTCTAATGAACTGTCCATTTAGAATATTTTTGTAATTTGCTTGGTTTTTGGTGATGGTGTGTTGTGGGTTTTTTGCTATTTTTGGCTTTTTGGGGGAGGGAGGTTTCTTTCTTGTCTTCTGTTGGTTTCTTGTTTGATTGTTTTTGGTTTTTTTTACGTTGAATTATGCTACTTTTTTCCAATTGTATGTAGTCTGTAAGCTCTAGATTGTCTCTTCTGGCCAAACCAGACATTACAATGAGCAAGGAGAAAGAAATAAAGATACAGGGATGCTCTCCTTTCTCTTTATCCTGCTGAAAAGTGATCCTGGAAGTTTTTAAGTCATTTCCCAGCAGAGTTAGACTGTTCTTGCTCCTATCCCTTCCTAGCCTTTATTTTTATTTTTTCAGCTTTCAGAATTTAGTGCATTCTGAGGTTTTATTTTTCTGTTTCGATGAGGAAGTAATCAAGTGAATTCTTTCACATGAGTCTTTTAGATGCTGACTAAAATTATTACTTTTTGAGAGCTATTACACTGTTAAAACTAACAAATACTGGTATAGTGCTTGTAATTTTTAAATAGTATCAATCTCACAAGTTTTCAATTGAAAAGATTTAGTCTTTTAGTATTCAACTTCTGAGAAGCTGCAAAAGACCCCAGAAGCACTGTAGTAAATGTGTGAATAAACATGTGAAGGAATTTGAATATATGCTAATTAAATTCTGTTACTTTATATTCATGGAGAGGATTTGTCAACATTAATTAGTTCATTTGCAAGACAGTCATATTGGCAAATTATTCCTTTCTTTTTATAGAGTCAGATGTTAAAGTAAAAATAGATGGGGGAAACCTAAGACTGGAGCAGTATTTTAGCAGACCTGGTGTCAAGTCTGGTTCTGTGCATTTACTGTCAGACCATAGCCCGGTATATTTTCCATGCTCTGCATTGTTTTGATAGTGACCTAATGTTTGGAAAACTTCCCTTTTTTTCCAAGTAAGAAGCTGAAAAACAGAGGTTAGTTCTGATATGCTGGAACACATGAGCAGCAGAGTTTCCTCATTCAGGACATGCTTTATGGAATATTTATACCAAATGCGTGGCATCAGATTAAGAAACCATGGGTGTAAGTTTATAATAAAATAGGAGGAAATTGTTTCTTAGCTCACGATTGTAAATCATTCATTGACTGCTGGAGGGAAAAGAACGCGCCTCCTAATTTTGGGGTTTTTTTCCCCCATCCCATGATGTTTTAAAAGTGGGATAGAGTTCTAGGGGAAAGAAGGAACAGGTTGCCTCTTCCTTCATTTAAGGCTTAGCAGATTTTTCCTTTAAATTCATTTGACATCCACTAACACGTGTGTGTTAGTACAGACGGTGATGCAATTTGCCTTCCTGCCTTTCACTGGGCCAGGATGAAGTCTGCATGAAGCAGACTTTAAGCTTGCCTTGAGCTCCAGCGAGTGCATGGCTCTGATAACCTAAACCAACCTTTCCCAAGTCAGCTCTTGTACATTCCTGCCTTGCAGGAATTTGCAGTGGTCGTTTTTGGATTTGGGGCAACAAACACTTGAGGGTGGGTCAATCCCCTTCCTTTCTCACCATCCTTATTGCTTTTTGTCTGGAAAGCAGTGTTCTCAAATATGTTCCCTGCTCCATAAACTCAGTATTGACTAAATCACACAGGCACACGTAAAAGGAGTGTTGTATTGCAGCTGTTTCTTCTTTCTCATTGCCTTTTTGATGTAGTTACTTCAGATCAGGGGAAATGAGATTAGTTAAGCAATACTATGCTTTCATTATCAGATCTGTTGTAATTTTGAATATGATGGTCTTTTATCAACATCCCTTTTTTCAATATTTAAACCATGTTTCTTTTTTTTTTTCAGGCTTGCTGAGAGCCTAAAATTGGTTATAAACACTTATCAAAATATGCCCCAATTTTGAGACAAGGGGGAGATTAAGTGACTTGACCAAAGTCAGGCTAAGTGTCTGCTCCTCTCTTGGACAATATATGCCCTTTCTTCATTTAATGAATATAAATACCAGTTTATTACTAGAGATGAGCTCAGAATAGCAGGAAAGAAAATCCCCCCATACAGAAAACAGAAGGTGTGTGCATTTCTGTGCTGTCAGTGCTTTAAAAGGAGGGATGAAAAGAGGCAATGCATGCTGAGATGGTGTTTTTAAGAGTAGGTGAAAAGGTGTAAAGGTTTTTCTCCTGATGAAGTGTGAGTGCTGGGTTTGCTTTTCAGAGCTCAGACCTGCAAGACACAGTGGCTTGTAGAGCCAGGGCTGTTGAGTGCCACCACTTAGAGCTGTTCAGGCTTGGGATAGCCTTGTCTTGCCTGGCACCCCGGGGTGGCTAAGTACAAAATATCAGGTTTTCTGTCCACTGCACAGGCAGAAAATGAAGGTGGCTGGTAACAGGTTACATAGCATCAGCAAAAGCTAGTTAAAAGCCAGTTGAAAGAAATTTTCACCTTGACGTAGGTCAAAAGCAGGGTGGGAAAAGAGAAGGAAGCAGAATGAGCAAGGGAAGAATGGATGGGCTGCCACTGGGCTCTCAGACTGAGGGGAGAGGTGCATGATGGAGCTTTGCTCTGCTTGGTGATTGGGCTCTGATAAATGTATAATTGGCCAAGTACCTATTTTTCTTTTGTTCTTTCCATCATTTTGGCCTGGATTGACATTCTTTATACAAAACTATTTCCTGTCATCTGCAGGAGTTCAGGGTGGATAAATCTGCTGGTCCTTTCTGGACTGCTAATTATAAAAGTATCTTATGTCAAAAGTAAATGTACATGAAACAAATTAAGGGCCCTCAGTGTGATTGAAGGGTGCACTGCTGATTACGGTATGAGTTCTTAAATGTGGATGTTTTGGCTAGGAAGCCTCCTGAAATGAGATCTGTTGTGGCTTTAGTGCTGCCATGTCTCCTTCCAAGAACTGAGGGAAATCCCAGAGTATGTGTTATTTAGGGTTTAGTTGTTGTGTGCACGTTTGTTTGGCACCCTTTAATGTAAATGGGTGTTTTTCTTGCTCTCTGAAGGAAGAGCAGGACAAGTGCTTGTTGCTGCCTGGTATTATACCTGTAAATAAAATGATGTGTTTCCACATGGAAGTGTCAGCTTTCATGCTATAGCTCTAATATACTCTGTTTTATCTTGTGGCCTTTCATTTGTTGGTGGTTTTGGCTTGTGATTTTTTGGTTTGTTTGTTTTGTTTAGGCTGATTCTTTCAGGGGTTGTTTGTTTTGGTTGTTGTTTTTTTTTTTTTCTTTTTTTTTTTCTTTTTTAGGTCAGGTACAGATGATGTTTCACTCTCTTGGGTCCTTTACCATGAAATCTTTCAGCTGTAGCCAAAATGATTTTATGTAACTTTTGTAAAATGGCAAAATTGCTGTTAACTAAGGATTGCCATTAACTAAGGATGGGGAAACAAAAGGTTATGATGGGGCACTTTGGCCACAGGGATCTCAGAAGAGATACAAAAGCAGTTTGTAAAATGTGGATGCTCTTGGGAGGCTCAGAGAATCAGTCAAAAATGGCATTTAGATGATAGGAATGAATGACTGGGAAGCAGATTAAAGAGGGCAGAAAAGGAACTCATTATTTCCCCCTTGGTTGTTTCTGATAGAATGAGTTGGAAAATAATATCTGTTCCATAGGAAATCCTGCCTTTTAATTGTCACTCAAATTCAGGGCAAAATTTTACCACAGAAATAATAATAATTATTAAAAATAATAATTTTTAAATAATATTAAAATAATAATTTTGGGTGTATTGAAGTTTTTTGCCTAAATGATGTTGAATTATTCCCCTTTTGATTTTGAAAAAATCAAACTATCGTAGATGGAAGTACGTGAAAATTCAAACAGAAAAAAAAATACATGAAAATCCAAAAAGGAAAAACAAATAAAAGTTTTAGCAAAATGAGAAAACTCTAGTCAAGTGCTTTGAAATTTAGAAAATGTTTTCAAGCTGTACTTGAACAAAACCAATTTTGATAAAAATACATTTTTGATGAAAAAGAATGTAACTTCCTCTTACTGTTTTTAAGTCCTGTAGGCTGTATCACACACAGATGAAAATGAGGTATTTAAACTGTTATCAGACACTTGTAGCTAGAATGCAGTTGGGAGGATGACAGCCTGCTTCTGCCACATTTCCATGTTGCTGCTGAGCATCAGAGTACCCATTTAAAAACGTACAGAAATTCTTGTATGGCTCAAATAGACATCAGCTCCGTGTTTTAAAGGACCTGACTTAAAATGTTGAACTGAAATTTTCTTGTCACAGCAAGAGATTCAATGGATGACAATCAGGCTGCTTGTAGAGAAGTCCACAGAGTTAGAGTTTGTATTTATATTTGTCTAAAACAACTGGAGGTGAGGGAGTGCTTTTTTTGCCTAAGCAGCTTTTAAGGGATTAATGTAAGGAGATGTCCTGCAAAGCTGGCTGGAGAAATGACACAGAAGCAATCAGTTCTATGTTTGTGTACTTTAGCGTGGAGTTTTACTGTCAACAAAAGCAGTAAAACAGACTTTGCAAATTTGTATAATCCCAGAAGAATGTACAGAAATTGTACAGTGCTGGTGATGCACTTAATGAAATAGGTGTATATGGAAATGAGAGGAGCAAGTTTTGCATACTTGCTGTAGATACAGAAAAAAAAGAAAAAAAAAAAAATCCAGGCAAGACCAAGAACTCCTGCCTCTTGTTTCAAACCAAGGTTGTTTGTAGTGGAAGATATCTTTAGACAACAGTGAAGAAAAGTGCTTTAGAACTTTTCATAACAGTTCAAACTTTTATTTGTAGAGCCAAGCTTCAGAATGTATCTTGGGTTTTTTTTTTACATGTTTCTGTTGATACTGTTTGCCAAGATTCCTAACAGAATATATTGATGGTACTGTGTTGATCTGTCCCTTCCAATGTGGTTTCATTAATATTTCTGTGCTTAAATTTTAGGATACATTTTTGTTAGCTGTCATTATAACTTGTAGTTTAAAGACAAGACATCTGCTCATGTATGTTTGGTGTGTGTGATTTCAGCCAGTGTAACAGCAATCAAGATAAAAATGCAGAGAAATTAAAGTGCTCACAAGTACTGGCTTCCATGTAACTTGGCTGTAGGTATTGTATAAGTAAATAAATAACTTCAGATAATGTTTATAAATGAGTGCTGGTTATGTCTTTTAGTTTTACTTAAGAGAAAAAATAGTCTGGTAGAGGCTTATTTCCCTAATTTGAGGGCACATGTCATTTTTTCTGGGTCATTACAATGCATTTATGAAGTAGTAAGCCCTATCAAAAAAAGTATCAAATCCCAAAAGTTGAAATCTATTTCAAACATTGAAATGTACCATAAATTAGCATAGGTTGTTTAATGTGATTCAATTCCATATCAGGCTTTTTGGTGTGTTGTATTTTGGGGTGGGGAGTGGGTAATCATGGTAAATTTGTGTGTTCTGTAATTTGAATTTCTAGAGTTTGTACTGTGGATGAGGAGAGTAGTATTAAGGTGCTGAATGATGTTGTTTTATATTCTTCTCTAATTTCTCCTAACTTTAATAAGCTAATGTGTTCACCTAGAAAAAGGCAAGCTGCCAATGCTTACCAAGAACACAGTGATATAGTATTTGTAGTGTTTTTATCAATCTCATAAGATAGGCAAAGGTCAAAAATACTGTTTTGCACTGGGAGTTATCTTTATTTGTTATGTGGTAGGCAGCATTACAGTTCTGTTCTTTCGAGAAACTGATTTTAGTTTATATTTTATAGAGATCATGCTCATTTCAGGAAGAAAATACAACATTGGAAAAAAACCAAACAAACATTTATATAAATGTATGTAAAAGAAGTGGTGTTTTACTGTGTTTTCTCATTAATTAACCAATTTTCCCACTCTGAACCAGAATGTTACTAAATCCTTCCCAGAGCACTCTTAAAACATTTACACTCAGTGTATTGTTCATTTATATAGCTCTTGTTCATTCATGGACAATCTCTTAAGATTTAAATGCTGTCAAATAATAAAAAACATTTTTGATCAGTTGATGATTTATAAATGAAGATAACATTTATTCCTGATTTTATTTAGATTGTATCAGGCAACTTAGCAAGTTTTTCAATAGACAGCAATTATTTTGAAGTTAGAGTCTGTGGTTGTAGATTCCCTGAAGAAGAGGGTGTATTAGTCTCTTCAACTGCTTCATTTTTCTGTTCAGAAATTCAATTTTTGAGAGCATGCTTTGCTGAAACATTCAGCTAATTCTGCAGAGATATTTTACTGATCATCCAAGTCCTCTTCCTAGCGGACTTTTTTCTTTTTCAATGTGAAAACCTCGATTCTGAGCAGGGGCTTAACCTTCCAACACAGGAGATGTTAAGTGATTCAGCCACAGTCTGACTTTTATTCTCTCAAGAGGAGTAAAACCCTTAGGTAAATAACAGGAATAGTAATAATATATTGGAAAGCCCAGTAATACTTTTGGGTTTTTCTGAACCTTAATATTTTGAATAGCCTGGACTCCAAACAGTTTTCATAGCCACTGTCATTTCACAGTCGTCTGTCTAGTCATTATGAAATTCATAATGAGTGTTTATTCAGTGTATATAATTTTACATATGAATACCTACAGTTTTTTCAGTGTGATCATAACAATTCTTAAGTAAATTGGACCTTTAATTGAAGCTCCTATTCAGTGCCAATGCTGTTCTTCCTAAGAGATGTGGAGATAGAGGAGAAAAAAGGATAGTTTTAGTTTTAGCTATGGCTTGCAAGTAAATGCTTTTAGTTTATTAGCTTTCACTTCTTTTGCTTGTTCCACAGCCACACCTGTATTACCACAATCATATTGAACATGTAGAAGCATTAATGTTTTGTGTGGTTTGGTTTTCATCCTTTTAATTGCTTGTTTGAGTGCAAAATTGAGCAGGGCCATTGGATAGCAGTTTGGGTGTGACACATTTGTGGCCTTGTTGGTGATGCTGCTGAGGACAATGCTCTGCCTGGGAAGTGACTTCAGGTGACCCATGGAGGTGACTGGACTGTGGGCAGACAGGAGTAAATGTATTGTTTCTGCTTTACCTAAAATACAGTATTCTGTATGTTGATTATTATTATTATTGCATTATTATTGCATTATTATGTCTAAAATGGCAAATATATCATAGCTGGATCCTCATCCTGGGGGAAAGGACACGCTCATCCTGGAAAATGTGAACTTTGCAGAGTCTTTGGAAAGAAACTTGTACTTTTACAGTGATTTTTTTTTTCCTTTTGCTACATTAGCAACTGGGCTTTCTGTTAACCACAGAAACCTTCAGATATTTTTCTCCTACTTTACTAGAATGTACTTGTCTGCTGGGAGGTTGAGGTTAACTTGATTTCTGACTTGAATTGAAAATCAATTCAACTACCCCTTAGTCATAATGCTATAAACTACATTTGAGAAGCTGATCTAGGGTTGAATTATATGTGAGTTTGTGCTGGGAATTGAGTCCTAGCTTCCTGAAATGGAAGTTTCCATACAATGACAGGCTTTTTTTTCTCTTTTTTCTTTTATTAGCATCTGCCTTAATGTGAAGTAACTATAAATTAAGTTTTGCCAAAAGATGGAGGAAGCAGAATTTCCTGACTGTGCTTAGTTGTTGTTTGTGGGGTTTTAGTTGTTTTTTTGGTTTTGGTTGTGTGGATTTTGTTTGCATGGATACAGCATAATGCAATTTTTTATATATATATGTGTGTGATACTTTTATGAGGGTCTTTTCCATACATGCTTGCAGCTCATAAAGACAAATTCAGTAACCAAGCAGAAATACTAAATGGAAGAATAATACTTAGATGTCCATAATACAGACATTTTTAAAATAAAAATAAAAAGAGATTGTATTGGCAGACAACTGGTGTAATGACTTTCTGCTTTATTACCTGTTTTGGCTCAGTAATGTTGATTCTATCTCCATGCAATCTACTTGATTATCTTTGAAGGACATACAATAAACACAGAAAGCTGTTTGCTATAGAACTTTATAAGGGAACACTTGTGATGGTGGCATATAATACCACTTCAAATACTGTTTGCTGCATAAATAATGAGATATCGTCTCTTAAATATCATAGTAAGTAGAAAATGTGATTACAAAACTGCATCTTTATCATATATCAGAAAGTGATAAGTTCTAAAAAGATCAAATTTTAAGAATCTTATTGCGTAGAATGTGTTGTGAAATTTTAAAATTGTTTGTTTGCAGTATCTTGGTTTGAGCCTTCTTGGTAGAACTGGAATAACTGGCAGTGTTGGGATTTTCTCAGGTTTACATGCTTTTAGAGGAATTATGTTAAATATCTCTTTTACTTTTATTAATGAAAAAATTAATCTTATTGGGTTTTTTTTTTTAAGAATGGTGTTCTCCTTTCTCCCAAACTGTAGAGCCTGCTAGGAATTGGAAGGAAAAAGGCAAACTAGCCAGAGCAACCTTCTTTTCTCTCATATGGTTCATATGAATTCTGATTCTTTTGTCCCAATTATCAGTGACAATCAATGACAACAGCAGTCACATTAGATTACCTTTTGGAAAGTGGTGGGGGGTTTTTGTTAGTTTTCATTGGGGATTTTCCTAAAAAAAAAAATGTAGGCCATATTTTATTTTATGTTTTTTTTAGGAATATTAAAAAAAAATAATGAATAATCCTCTTGAGCAAACTGTGCAGTTGTATCATCTTAATTTCAGGAAAAAAGTTGGTGAAATTAGAGAAAGTGGGGAGAAGCTGGTAATACTATCAAGGTGTGGAGTAGCTGCCAATGAAGAGAGAAGCCTCAACATTTTAATCTGAAGTGAGTGAAGAATAGGACTAAAGTTTTTAAAGAAAAAAAATTATTTAAGTGGTAAGGCAAATGAAGAACTGATTGGGAAATAATGTCTAGTACTAGGGACATCTGGTGAAATGAGCAGAGATGGGTAAAACAAAAAAAAAGAAAAAGTATTTGTTTACACTCATTTGTGACCTTCTGGGAGTTGCTGCCACAGGGTGTTTGTGGGAAATGGTACCAGTGTGTTCCAAAAATGATCAGATGAATTTGTGGGCAATGGGCACAGAGAGATGCCAAAAGGCCTGGGCAGGGGGGTATAACTCCTAGTACACCACAAAATCAAAGATCCAGTCCAACTTGTGACAGAACCATGTTGTGTTTACTTGGTTTTTGAGCACTTCAGGCAAGGAGTTGAGTATGAAAGACAGGAACCCCGGGTATGATTGATTGTTGGTGTGTTTTTCCTGGTGTCCCCCTCTGCTGATAGAACTGGGTAAGCTAAGCCATTGGCTTGATCCAAGAGAGGATTTTACAGGTAACAATGAACTCACAGCAGAACTTTGAGAATGAGCCCCAGTTCTTCTGTCTATAATGATATACAGAAGGCTTTCCAGCAATAGTCTGCATGTTCTGTCATTTTTAATACTAAGCCATCTCAAGTCCTTGAGGGAAAATTGTTAATTTTTGGGGCAGAAGTCTCTGAAAATAACCAAACCTGCTATTTGTCTCTCCACTGGGAGACTTTCTAAACCTCTTTCCTAATCCTGCTAGGTAAGATTGAGGAACATCTGTTTGGGATTTTACAGTAGACATTGTTGAAGTTTGAGTGTTGGGAAGTGAAATTATTTCTCCCTCTTTCCTTCTCCTCTTTTGAGGCTTTGATGTGTGAAAGTCTTGGAAAAACCTTGGAACCCTGTGAGCTTTTATTTACCAGCTCAGTAAACTAACCAGTGGGGGAAGACTGCTCTTCATAACCCTGAACTTCAGTTCTTCTTGGAGTACATGACATTTCCTCCTTTTGGGTGGTTTGTTTTTATAGAGGTGTTGCTGTTTCACCCCAGGCAGCCACTTGCTTGCTCCTCTACCAGTGGGATCAGGGAAAGAATCTGAAGGGTAAAAGCTGGAACACTCATGGGTTGAAATAAAAGCAGTTTAATGGGAAGAGCCACAGCCTCACACACCAGCAGAACAAAACAAAGAATTGATTCTCTACTTCCCATGGCTGGGCAGGTGTTCAGCCACCTCCAGGAGATCCCATCACACATAACAATGATTTGGGCAGACAAATGCCATCACTCCAAATGTCTCCCACTTCCTCCTTCTTTCCCCAACTTATATACTGAGTGTGTTGTCCCGTGGTCTGGAATAGCCCTTTGGGTCACCTGTCCTGGCTGTGTCCCCTTCCAGCCTCCCAAACACTCCTAGGCCCCTGTCAGAGTGGCTGTACAAAGAGCAGAAAAGGCTGTGGCTCTGTGCAAGTCCTGCTCAGCAACAACAAAAAACATCTCTGTATTATCAGCCCTGTGTTCAGCACAAAAGCAAAACACAGCCCCATACCGGCCACTGTGAGGAAATCCATCTCTAGCCCAGCTGAAACCAGTGCATGAGGCCACCCCTTTTTATGGGCATTACGAGGACAACAGCCCCTTTTTTCTGTTCCATTGCCTGTCAGATTAATTTTGGATGTATTAAAGCAGAACTGTTAGTTCCTCCATCAAAGTGGAACCCAGGAGCTGCAGAAAAGGATAGAAAGAGTTCTTGCTGGGATGGATTAGCAGTAGGCTATTTATTGATTGATGCTTCCATGTGGTACCTTATTGAAGTTAAACTGCATCCATACTATTGTCTGCCAGTGTGGTGTTCAAGACAATGACTAAATTGAACCACTTGCAGATATGTGGTTTGAATTTATTAGCAGTATTTTACTTGAATATAAAAGGATCCCTGACTCAAATAGGCTTTGTTTGAGAAACTGTGTAACTGTTTTGTTTGTAGAACAGTACATCCTATTTGACTTTATTTCCTTTCAGTGTCTTTTGAAAACCTTTTCAGGTGTTCAATAGGTACACAGCCAAATCCACAGCAGACAGAAGCAGTAGCTGAGTGCACTTATACTTGTTGTTGTGTTCAGTACATCAAATATAATGGGAACATAACAATATACTGTTGTATACAGTGTTTTTTTTTTTTCCAAGTCAGCCCCTTTAATAATAACTTTTAATGTTATGGTTTTCATAACTTAGAGTTTGCTGTACCATTCTTTTTATAAGTCTAATGCTTGGTTTCCCTGTAATTTCAAGAATTTGAAATTGCATGCTGTATGGTGGGTTTTTTTTGTGTTCCTTTTTTTTTAACAAAACATTCTTGTGTGAACAAGTTGATGAAATTATGGATGTAGGTGTGATGTATTAGTGTTGTCCTTATTTGATTTAATGGCTTTTTCATATTCCAAATGCTCTAATGTAAGTGATGAAGGAAGAAGATTATTTTTTTTTGCAAGAGGGGTTGATGATGCCAAATGTGGCCTCCATCCTTCTGTTGGGGCCATGAACCATTGGGGAGCAGAAGTGACAGAGCTGTGGCAGGTGGTGCTTGCATGGAGGTCACTGCAGGAATGGAACCATAATGCCTATTCAGTCTTCACTTTTTCTTGTGTTACATGGACTCATTATTTAAGTCAAATGTGGTTCTTCAATGTTCTTTGTCAGGCACTGTCAAAATCTATTGTACATTAGTATAACACTTTGCTCACTTAGAAGCAGTTTGCTTTGGGGACTAGATTTTTTTTTTTTTTTAAATTGCATTAAACCATTCTAGAACACTACCACTACAACACTAATGTGAACGTTGACTTTACATTGAATTTGACTTTGTATGACTTTTCCCTCCTGCTTCTTAATTCATGTTTCCTTTATGCTTCAGATTATATTTTTCATCATTTTGAGATTTTTAATTTTCTATGGATTGGTTCCATAACAGAGACATTCAAAAGTGTTTCTAATTCTCCTTCTTCAGAGTTACCAGAGGAACCCTTATCTGTGAAGGGAACTCACAAATACAAAGCTGTGTATTTCAGCCTGAATTTAAAGGCTTAGCTTCATGCAAAATAGAAAAGACTGCTTAGATCCATTCCTCCATTAAATATCCTCCTATATTTGACTCAAATTAAAGACCAAGATGTGTTTGTGTCACAGAGCAGGGGGTAATTTAGGCAGTTTGGGTGGGAAGTAACCTGCATGTGCCAGAGATCCTAAAATGGCACTCTGGCCTTGGAAGGGGATTTTTCTGTCTCTTCCAGGGGCATGCACTTTCTAACTGTGTGTGAATTGTAAACTTCAAGGGAGTGGTCAATTACAGGCAGAAGTGCTTTGATCTTTTTAACTGGAGGTTTTTCCTCTGAATGCCACGGTACTGAAGGTGAAGGGGAAAGCTGTTTCATTGTGTGATAAAGTAAATTCTATTAGTGTTGAGACCTTGGGTACATAGTAAAGCCCTTAAGGCTGGATAATGAAAAGAATGGGCATGACTCTGAGAACTCAAAAGAAAAATTACTGTTTGGCATTTTATAATTTTTAATCTAATCATGAAGTTAAACTGCTGGGAAAACTGGAAAATTCTCCAACTTCAGGAATCTTAAACTACTATGTTACTAATGCAGAAACACTTCACACTTGCTCAATGGATATTTTTTTGAGTCATGCAGCCCTTAAGCCTGATTTTAGTGTGGGTTTTGAGATGCACTGCTGGCCAAGGTTGAGTCCATCAGCGAGGGTGGCAGCATCTCTAGGATAACATATTACAGAAAAGAGAGGTAAAAAAAGTCATGTTAAAAGTAAGCTTGATAATAAAATACTATGGAAATCACAGTTTCTAAATTAGCTACTGTTATTACTCAAAGGAAACAAGAAACACCCTCATGGAGACATTACAGGTAGTTGTCCAAAAACATCAACATAGTGTTTGGCTCCTCTTACTGAATTTCAGAAGGGAAATGGAATCAAGAACAAGGGAGGAAAGATCAGTATGTCATTGGAAATTCATGAGCAACACTATCTTGGAAAGTCATAAATTAAAAATAGGGAAGTTGCACAGCAGGATAATGAAGATGTTAATTTTGGAAAGGTTTCCATTTCAGGTGAGATTAAACATAATGGTGTGCACTATGACCTGGAAGAGAGGCAGCCAAGAAAGGTGTAACAGTAGCACTGAACTATGAAGTACATGGACAAGAGGAACAAAGAAATTTTTTTCACAGAATAATATCTTAGCTTTAATAGAAATAAAATGTCAGGCAACTGGCTTAAATTTACAAGTGCCCATTCACATATTAAGCAATTATTTTGAACTTCACAGACTCAATACCAAACACAAACTCAGAAAGCTGTCACAGAAATTATAACACACATCTGCTTAATGACTATTCATCCCAATTACATGTGTGTAGCCCCTAGTACCAGAACTGCAAGTTGCTGGGGATAATGCAGAGCCCTCTGTCACAAAAGAACTCTGTGTTTTGGTTTATTTCTTCTTTGGGCACCTGTCAAGACATGATTGAGAATGTGGAGGTTGGTTTTCAGCTGGTTGTATGTTCCTTATAGAGGAAATTATGCTACTTAAGAAGAATAACTGTTGCTCTGAATTCCCACTTCACCCATACTTTGACCACTTAGTATAGATTGGTAGCTATTCAAAAGCAAAATCTGCCCATTATTATGCATTTACAGTTTTTGTGAGACTGTGGTGCTTGAATTTTCTGTGCAGGAAAGCCAAGAAAGCTAAAGAAAAGTTATTAAACTCCCAAGTCAAAGTAGTATATGAACAGCATCATTCAGTTGTAACCTGGTGAGCAGGACTGTTGGTCTTCAAAGTATTGCTTAATGAGCCTTAAAAAAAGTTGTTTTTCTTGTACAGATAAATCTTCAGTAGGTTTTATAGTTCTAAAGCATGCTGTATTAAAAAAGAAAAATTGAAAGTTTAATTTAGTAGTCAGAGAAAACAATCATTTGCACTAAGTTTGCCTCAAAAATGTGTCTGCCAGGTGAAAAAAGGTGGTTGGCTTCAATACTTGTTTAGTTGACTGATACAGAGTTGAAGGTCCATATAATATAATAAATGTAAGATTAAATGGTCTGTCAATCTTAGTTTTCATAATTGCCTTTATTTACTTATTTTTATATAGCTTCTAGAGATCCTGAGAAGCCTCTTCCTGAATATAGAAGTATATATTTTCTTTGATCCTTTTATTGTTTATTTTGGTGATATGAGCATGTTTATAAAACCTAACATACAAAAACCTGAATAACATTTGCCCTACTAAGTGTTCAGAAGGAGCCTAATAGAATACAGGAACATTTTTAGGCTAGGAGTGAGGCATTAAGGATAAATAGGTGGAATCCTTTATAAAATGTTGTAGCATCTGTCTTATTAGCTTGGGTTACTATGATAATAGTAAGAAAATAGAAGTATGACTTTTTGAATTCTTGCAGCTCTGAGAGAAACTCACTCAGTAAAGACCAAAACTTTTTTTTTTCATTGCAAATAGTTTAAAATGTATTTGCCTTGTTGTAGAAGGGAGCTTGTGCAACTCAGCAGGATTCACAAGAATAAAATATAACTTGCAGACAAGTTCTTAGAATGGAGGAAGGAATAAATAAAAGGATAAGAAAATTTAACTGATTTTCAAAGTGGTACATGATCTTCCCAGTTTCAGATTTCATCTTCAGCCCTTATGATAATGGCTGTGTTCTAATAAATCAAACCTGTACTTAATTGATTAAGTTTATCTTGTATTTTCAATAAAATGAAAATCCTAATGATTGCACACCCACTGCTGGTAGCAGATGTGATATGCTAGACTATAGACAAGTTTGTTGATGTTGTTCTTTTTGGTCTCTTAAGTTGAAAACTGGAAAATGGGGGAAAATTTAATAGGCTTATCAGAATGAAGGAATTATGTGACTGCATTTTGGTATGCATACAAATTATCACTTATCACTGATAAGACTTTGTAGGTATTTTTAATGTTCCTGCATTTCTGGAGATAGTGTTTTGTGTTTTTTGTAGTTGATAATTGGAATGTATAATGTATTCCTGTTTAAAAAAATATGCAAAATTAATTCAGTTGAATTAGATAAACTAGCAGTTGGAATATATGTTTTCAAATTTGTTTTATAAATTTTTAATGTGTTTTAATTTGTAAAAGGTGATCCATAAAGGTTTTTTCCAGATGATGCAAACAAAAATTATTCTTTCAAATTTAAATATTTAGCTTAGCAGAAATTGCATCATGGATAGTGGCAGAGGATTAAAACATTAGCGGTTAAAATCTGTCAGATTTGGTTAATCAACAGACTCATTTATTGAACCATGAAAACATGTTTATTTTCCATGACAGAATCGCTCATTAAAATTAACATTGTACATAAATAGCCATGTCACACAAAGAGAACTGTAAAACGTTTGTTCAGTATGTAGTGTTTTGTTCACAATTGCAGCATTCAGTCAAATACCATGTCACAATATAATTCCAAAATGTCTTGTATCCAATGAACATTCCCACTTGCTTACTAAAAGGCTGTAAAATGAGTTCTCTTTCATTATATATGCATACACACATACTTACATACAATTTTCAGGAAAATAGAATGCAAAATGCTAGGCTGTATAGCAAATTAATACAAAATTTTCAATCACTATCTTTTGAAATCATATCAACTTGTTCTTATTCCCAAGATTAATAGGTATATAGAAATGCCAGTGGAACAGAATATATTTAATTTGGCAGTAAACAAGCTAATAATTAAAGATCATGTCCTCTGGTTTGCCAAGGGTAATTAAGACAATCCAGATAATACCAATTTCTTAAAAAAGAGGTGCCAAACAAAACAAACCACCAAACTAACCAAAGCAAAGGGAAAAAAAATAAAAAATAGGGGAAGGGCAAAAAACCCCAAAGCCTCTGGCAAAAACCAGAAACCAATCTCCAGAAAATACCTTATTCTGTGCTGCTCAGTATCTTTTTGAATGTTAATCAAGTGGGCCTCAAAAAACTGCTTTAGTAAAACTACTCAGTTAATGTATTATGAAAATGAATGCAAAATAAATAATTCTGATTTTGGTTGTTGTTGGCTGGGTTGGGGGTTTTTTGTGGTGGGGTTTTTTTTGTGTTTTGTCAGACCTTGCACTGATCATTGCAGGGAATTCTGGAAATGCTTGTTCATAACTCATCTTCATGAAGAAGATTTTGTGATGGAGACTTTGGGCTACCAGGAGCTGATTTTGTTACCTAAGCACTTCACCCCTTGTCTCATGGGTGTTTTCTGGTGTCCTCTCTGAAGTTCAGCTGTCTCGGTGCAGGGAGTCCCAGGTCACTTTTCGGATGCTGATTCAAAATACCTTTTCCTTTGTTGTTGGACAAAGAAGAGGCAAAGAACCCTGCAGTTTGGGAGCTCTGGGTGCTTCTCTATTTTCTTTGCAGAGCGTTGTGAGTCAAGCTGGAGAGATGTTTGGGAAAGGGTTAGAAGAGTGTGAGGCTCTGGGGGAGGGAGGTGAGGAAGGCATTTTGAGTGAGAGATGCCTGGGTAGGAGGTTATTTTTCAGGGCCTGTCTTTCTCATGTGTGTCTAATGGTGTATTGTCATTTTTCTGATAAGTCCCTCAGTGTGTACATCCACCAAGACCATGTTTCCAATATTTCTGGAGCCAGGGGGGCTTCAATCATTCTATTCATTGCTTTACTGTGTTGGAATTTCAGGTGCCAAATAATCTTGATTCAGATCAAGATTCTCCAGAAGTTGTGAGGAAAGAAGTTTTTTCATAATGTAAAACTATATTTATTTTGGATTTTTTTTTCTCATGGAAGGTGGCAAAATAGCACATTGCTTAAAAGTAAGCACTATGATAATCGTGAAACTCATTCATCATTACTAATGCCAAAATTACAGGTAGGAACCATGAAGCAGATATTAGAATAACTTTGATAATTCTTTTTGTTGAAAACTGCTGGGTTTTTCCCCATCTCAGAGATTAGATTGCTTATAACTTTAAAAAGTGAAAGGAAAACTGGCTCTTAAGGCAAATATTTAATACAATCTATATGGATTTGCTTTACCAGTATTGATATACATTGATATGATATTGATATATATCAATATATATTGATACAATATATTATTATAATGTTATTATTATTTCAATTTCTGTTAATTCAAATACAGTGGAGAGTTGAAAAGTGTCCATTGTAATTCCATGCTGCTCGAATGTAGAGATCTGATAACTTCCTCTTTGATTCCTTGGAGTTGGGTGTTTTAATCTTTCAGAACATCACATGCATGTAGTAAAAAATACATGAAAAGAATGCTTGGGAAATTTGAAGGAACAGAAGGTGTGACTAATTGTCTGTGGAGAAGATGAGAGATTACAAAGTCCCACGACAAGAGAAATTAGGGGTGAATTTTCCTTTACATACAAGGTGTGGTGAAACAAGAGTCATCCAAGTGAACATCTTGGTGCTTCTTTCAAGTAAAACTGCAAAAACCAAATGCATTATTTGTTAAAATATTGATCAGTGGAAATAATTCTGTATCAAAATGTGCCCGATTTTGGTGGCAATGAGCAATCAGTTGTGTTATCTATATATATATATATATATATATATGAGAAATTTGCACATGGGAGAAAATAACTTTTCCTGTACATGTTATGTGATTTTATAAGAGTAAAACTATGGATGATCTTGAGTACCCAATTACATAATATTATTCTAGCCAACTTGTTAATGGATTTTGCTTCTCTAACATTTTAAGCCCTACTGGCTAAACCAGTAGCTTGTTATAAAAGGAAATGTCATTCTTTTTCAGTACCACAAATGTGGAAGAAGTAGCAAGAAGAACTTTCAAGCAGATGATTTTAAATTTCAAGAAAACCCCATAAGCCAACAACAACAAAAAATAACCAATGAAAAACAAGCCTAATCAAACAAACAAAAATCAGGCAAACCACAACAACAAAAAAATCCCATACAAGTAAAACCCACTAATTAAAAGTATTTCAGATCAGTTACAAACAAAAATTTTAAGTGATCAATTAGTAGTCCAAACACAAAATATATTATTTTTATTATCTTTCCAGACTCATTAAATAATTATTAATGTCTTTGTTTTAAGATAACAGTATTTTTGTGTTTTAGCAGAAAAACAACAGAGAATTTATAAAACTTAAGTTCAGCTTTTATTCCTTAATTGTGCTAAGAAATCAGTTTATGGCACGTTGTGATTTGAAGTGATACGTAATGTATGATTTCATTTAGAATATTTCAGATGGCACTTTCTGTGTTAAAATTGCTTGTTTTGCACAGTTTTACTTCTGTGCTCTTGGAAGCACTGGTGTGTACTTATGGCTTGCAGGTCCCCTGTAGGAATTGAAGGTTTACCATTTTGGTAATGCATTTTTCCCTCCCCATGTAAAACATAAAGGCATATTAGTTGCATAATTCAGCATGGAACACTTTTTTATTTTTTAAATCTCAGGACTCTGAAGGAATGTGAATTTAGTTTTAGGCGTGATGAGCCTTGGAATTATCTCTGTCATATCAGTATGTTAATGCAGTTAAACTTCTAATTTGAAGGCAAACAAATGTGTTTACTGAAGCTTGTTCTCACCTGTTGTAGTTACCAAACTGGAAATACAAGGAATGCCTGCATGTTAAATGGCATAAAGACTTTGTGATAATGATATTCATAGAGTTTAACTCTTGAGCATGGCGAGTGCTTTGCATGAAAGGCACGGCTGCACAGAAGGTGTGTGCAACATCAGCTTTGCTCTCTCACAGTTGCTGTACACTGTCTTTAACACAGGAAAAAAAAGAAATAAACAGAGTAATCTGTGCAGCTGTAGACATGGCTAGAAATCTATATCTGGAATATTAGAAAGGAAAAAAAAAAAACAAAGCTCAGCTCACCTCTTTGGGATGAGAAAAATTGCGTTCAGACTTGGAACTGTGGAGGGAAGTTTTTAGGGCCTTGGTATTTTTACAGTTCCTGAAAAGAATGAAGAACAGCATCTAAGTTCAGTTATGTAGAAGTGTAACTTGGGACACAAAAAAGCCTGTGAAGGAGTGTAACCTCTACCACTCAAAGCCAAATTTAAAGGAACATGAGAAAATGAAGTTAAGAAAAAAGAAGCAGAAATATAGATTTGATCTAATACATGTGAAAGTATTTCTGCATATTCTGATTCCATTCTTTTCATTTTCCTCAAATACCACTGAATTAAGAAAAAGTGTATATAGCTGAATTTCTGCAGTTTTGTACATAAAATGTTGACTTATTTGACAGAGATTTCATTATTCATAGAATTAAAACATGACATTTATTGTCTTTGAGTCGTACAGTATTTTAATAACTTACAGAAATAGTAAACAGAAAAAATATCAAATTTGAGACTAAAATATATTTTCAAAATACATTTTTGTAATTTAACTTGAAGTGGCTTGGACAATGAATTTATGTTGGTCTACTTGAATTTATTTGTTGGTATTCAGTGATTCAGACCCGTTCAGTCTTAAACTGTCTCTTCCCCTATGGCCTTTACTTCTAAGATTTCTCCTTTCAAATAGTGGAAGGAAATGAGAATTGGAAAGGCAGTGATTAATTTATTGCTTTACTTCATGGTTGAGCTGTTGTGGATTATAGGAAGCTGGCATCAATGCTTGTTTTCCTGGAACTGTGGATGATTACTAATTCAGATGATTCTTTACATTTTTTTCTGTGTATATATGTATTGTCAGGGATTTTTTGATTTAGATTTTCAAATTTTTCAGAATTTTCAATGAATTTGGCATGGAGCTAACAGTATTTTGTGATGTTCCACTTGCACAATTCCACCCTGATTTGGAGACTTTTTTAGAGAAAAATTACTGTCTTTGATTTTTAAATATACTTTACCTCTGTCCTTAGAATCTATGTAGATATTTTCAGACAAATAGCCTTGTTTATAGCCCTTGATTAAACAATAGGTGGAAAAAATGAAACCTCCTTCTGTCAGTAAATATATTTCTCCTTGTTGACTAAATCTCCATAAAGCAAATTTAAAAATTCAGGAGTTTTAGAAGGTTTCTACTGATAGCGATTGAGGGAATGAAATGTATTCCAATGTATGTAGAATTCTTGTTGTTTTAGAAACTCACCCCAAAGACCTAGATTCACTTTTCCCCTTTTGTGTTTTTTTTTTCCTTACATTATTTTCCCACATAGGAAAATCATTTGATAAAATGACATGTGAAGTCACGTTCATGTTTCATTTTGGACAGAATTTCCAGCCTGAACTAATCCTATAGCTTTTAATACGTTTGTGTTTCATCCAAAATAAAACAAAACAAAACAAACAAACAAAACAAAAGAACAAACCAAAAAGTCTCAAGAAAATCCCCAAGACTCAAACCCACCTGAATAAATGTCTTCCCTAGAACTCTTGAAATATCGTAAAAAATAATTATTAAATGTGATTCTAGAGGTGATTTATCAACTCATTATACCTTATTCAGTAACAATAAATAGAAGGAAAAGCTAATAAACATTTTCTTCACTAATGAACTAGTAATTCACTGGGATCTATGTTGAATAATGGACATATAATTTAAACATTTGCATACTCAACATTAGCTTCAGAATATGAGATGAGCTGTGTTGTTCTTACATGTGCAGGGTGGTGTTGCCTGCTCAGAGTTCAGCCCCTGACTGATTGTACTTCAAGCCTGAGTAATATGCCCAGAGTAATTGTTTTAAATTCATCTTACCCTTTCTGGACTGTATTTTGCCATTCAGTGAGGCAACCCATCCTGCCAAGCAGCCTTTCCACATGGATATTTTAATGACCCCTTTCAGCACTTTGATGTGAAAATGCCCAGGATCTTAAGCTTAGAAAATGTGCTTACTCTTTTGTTATTTTTTTTTGATACCTTTCACAATGAGTTTTTTCTAGCCCAAAATGAAGCCTGCAGAACCAGCTTCAGCCCTTTTTTCTTGGTTCAGCATGGCAGATACTTGAAGGTTATGTCAGGTTGCATTCTATCTGTGAGAAATAAGCTCTTAGAAGTTTTCTGTTTGGATTTAGCACAGGAGACTTTCCAACTGGATACGTAGATCATGCAGTATGGTTTTTGGACAGCATTTGTTGGGTTTGTCATGAGGATAAAGCTTTGAGTTCTTCCCCTGTGTGTGTGCTACTGGGAAAAAAAAAGGAAAAAAAAATAAAAATTAGTTGATCTGAAAGTCTCTAGCCTAAAACCTATCATCCCCAACCGCACAACAATTTCTCCAGACCAAAGGAAGTTGTAGAGGAATAAACAAACCACGAGTAAAGGCATCTGGGAGAGAAGCCAGAAGCAGTGTAGCAGGTTCACACTTTAAATCTAAGGTTTCTAAATCTCTCATGAGACTCTTGAAACTTTGCTGTTATTATTAAACTATTTTCTTTCTACAATAATGTCTTTTAAGAGTTTATTGAAAAATCTGGGGACACTGTTATATGGATCCAGATCAAGCGAGTTGTTTTATTTTTGAAGGTGATGTGCTGTGGCAGAAATGAAATAAAACAATCAGCTGGGCTGCTTTTTGTGAGAGGCAGATGTGGGACAGGGAATAAACAAAATGTTTGGTCCAAGGAGTCACTGCAAACGCAGTGGAAGAAAAGGTAAAATTTTTACAGTAATTATATAAGAGTGCAAGTGAGCATGCTGGTAGTGTCAAACAAGGTTGAAATAATTAAAATTGCCGAAGAAAATACTAAATTTTAGATTAGTATTAAATTTGCATGTAAGTGAAGAGAAGTAAAGGAAAAAAGGATGGCATGCTGCTTGTAAGTGGTGAGTTTCAGGTGTGACAGGCAGTGGGGGGACAGAACTTCCCTCCTGAGTAGATTTTGCAATTCTCTTTCTCTAGTAGCTTCCATTTATTTTTCTGGAAATTCTCTTGCTTGGGTTTTTTGGATGGAGATTTTATTTCAGCCTGTGCTGCTCTTGTAGAATTTTAATTCCTTTAGATTGAACATAGAGACTTGACAGCACATCAAGAAGAGAAAAAAAAAAAATTGCCGATTAAATCTATGTTAGCGCATCTCATAGATTGTGACAAATTTGTTATGGAAATTCACAGGATATGCAGGAGTTATTGCCAAGTCATCATGTACAATCTGTGGTGGTTCTTATTGAAGATTTGTTTTTATTTATATTTACATGTCACCCATCAAGATCTTCAGTTTGTAAAGAGCTTAAAAGTAACCTGGCCACTGATGGGAACCCAAATTTAACAAGAGAAGGGTGGAGGAGGAGGAGGAGCAGGGGTTGTTACAGAAATGTCAAGAATTTGGACAGTAGAAAGGTGCAGAAATGCTTTAAATTGGAGAATAAGGAGTAAAAGGTTAAGTAACAGACATAAAGACAAAACTACCTTTTTTACTAGTTAGCTCACCAAACTGTACATGAAGTAGAAAATTAACTCAGCAGAAAGGCAGGTTGGTTTTTTTTCCTCTTCCTTTTCCATCTTGTTTTAAAATCAGGTTGGACCCATTTAGACATGTCTTCAAGAACTTATACATTACTGAAACATTTATATGCAAAACCATTTGACAGAAGCAATCTCAAAATTTAAGCTTTTTTCCAGTATTGGGGAAAAACAATCAAAACATTTACTTGTTGAAGCTATTTATCTGTATAAAACATTTATATAATTTGGGGGTTTTTATAGCTGTTGTGGTCTTGCATGAAAATGTTAGAGAAGGTGTGAACTTTATAAAATGAGAATCAAACACAAGCAGAAGAGCAGCCAGAATATCTGAGCCTGCTGTGCTGTGGAAATGGTCAGCATGGAAATTTGGGATGATCTATGCAAAAAGGCATCAAACCAACAGCAGTGAAACCCAGGGCTGGCAGCAGAATGACATGAGCAAACAGGAGCAGTGTGATGTCTGTGAAGATTTTGCTAGATTAATAATAAATAGCTATACATAAATAATTACAGATTTTGACAGTTTCAATGACAAGTCATCCAAGGGAAAAGAAAAAAACAAAACTACATATTTGGAGTTGAAAAATGACAAGTTGGATATGACAGAGGGAAAGAGGTGGTTGGGAACAGAGACAGGCAGCTTGTCTAAATATGTAATGCTAAATACAGGTGATTATTTTATTTGAAATTAAAAATAAGCCTTTGATTCAGTTATTTTTAAATTGTTAGGCCTTCTCAGCTGCAAATTTTGCCAGGTGCTCAAAGCCATCAAGCACATAACTTACTACTTAAAAGTGACATTCCTAAGCATCAGTGGATATCTTTCCACTAAAGAAATGCTGTTTAGTGTGCTGAAAAGCAAGTTTCCCTTTTTCCCTATGTAATTTAAGATAATTTGTGGAACTCTGTGATTCAGAAGCAACAAAAAATATTTTAAAATGTTGCCTTTTTCAAATTAATATATTGATTAATTGGGTAATTTGTAATCAATAACATATAACTACGGGTATACGTTTATGTATTTATGGATATATCTTTTTATATAGGGATATATTTTTTTCCTGTGGAAATCTAGAGCTGAATGAAGAAATGCCCTTTTTAGCTGGAAAACAATGCTTTTAAATATCACAGCATCACAGACTGTCCAGAGCTGGAAGGAGCCCACAAGGATCACGGAGTCCAGCTCCTGGCCCTGTGCAGCACCATCCCCAAGAATCACATCCTGTGTCCAAGAGCATTGTCCAAGTGCTTCTGGAACTCTGTCAGGCTTGGTGCAGTGCCCACTTCCCAGGGGAGCCTGGGCATCTCACATAAATTTGTAAATATGACTTTGTTTCCCATTGTTTTACCTCAGCAATCTCACTCATCTCACTGAAGCTTCAAGTACCGTGAAAATCAATAGGCAAAAATAGAAACCTATATTTAGTGTTGATACATAAGTCCTAAAAAAAGAAAAATAAATAATAAATCTATGTACAGAACACTCCAAATATGTAAAACCCCCTTCTGTTATTCCCTTGTTGGCCTCTACCTGTTGGGTAATTTGATCATTGTTTGAAAGTTGAGTGAAGAAAGCCACAGGAATGTGACAGGAGATGCAGTTGTGCAGCCCCAATGTCTGTGCTGTCTTCTTTATAATGCAAGGGGTGCCCAACTTTGCTGAGCCCAGTGTGAGTCTGACAAAAAAGGAGGAATATTTTATTGCTGTCTGGAAGATTATCATACCACCTCTTCTTGCAGAAGGTGATGGTAAGAATCCTCTTCCAAATTTATTTTTAAAGTTTTGTTTTTGGTTTTTTTAATCTTGGTATTGAAAAGCTAGAGGGCTTGTTAGGTCTATATTGAAATAAAGAATATCTTACAAATACATACTTACAAACTTGAAAAAGGTAGCTTTTAGGTAATGATGGGTGAATTTGTTATCACAGTATGGTGCAGTATTCCAGCATCTCATTATCTGAAGATGCTGCCCTCAGTTTTGATTGGCAGCAAGTATAAAGGTCTAATGTACTATTTGCAAGCTATTTATCTGTTGTAGTTTTTAGTAATGACTAGACAAAGCTCAGCTCAGATAAGCTTGTTTAGTTGTCATACATGTCAGGCCTCCAGTTAGCTGAGGATTGCTTAAAGAGGTTTGCTGTTCTACTTAGAGATGTGTCAAAAAATAAACTTGTGAAGATGATACTGCAAGTGCCACCACCCATAAACTTTAATGTGTTTTATTTTTCTGTCTTGATTTGAAATGTTATATGGTAAACATTAAACTTAGGAAGAAAACCTGGGCTCTCTTTTAATCTTTGACTTTAAATGCTGTCAACTTTCAGAGAGCAAAACCCATTGAATCCCTGTGTGTGTTTTGGTGTGATGCAGATCTCACTGTGGTTGTCACTAAACTAAAGGTTTTATTCATTGATACAGAGATCTTTCAGCTATCAGATCTGGTGTGTTTTAAAGAGTGCCTCTGTAGCTCTGGGTGTGAGTGTTCATCTGGCTGTGTCTGAATATACATGAGCTCTTTTATATTTCTATATTGTAGAGCGTGTTTCCAAACAGATTTGACAAAATATGTGAAAGCTTTGATCAATACCTTAATTTTATCATATATTTGATCTTTTGATAGTTGCAATTGCTTTCTAGTATGCTCATATCCATATTGTATAATAGATGAAAGAAGCACATTGTATTTGGAAAAGAACACAAAAATAGCCTTGTATCTCTGAAGATTATTATGCAAAATATAAGGAGCTAATTATTCACAAAATTGTATTTCTTAATAGTTCTGATTGCTTTTAAGCAATTCCTGGGAGGAGTTTTGATGTTTAGAAAGTGAGCTGATGTAGCTCAAATGCAGAACTTTCAACTTAGAAACTTGGAATAGAGTTAAGTTAGATGTTTATATTTGAGATTTGTGTCGGATTGTCCTGTAACCTTATGAAACCTAGATGACCTGTCCACAGAATGAGCTAACTAAGTAAAGAGTTGACATTTTTTTGATTCTGTCATTAATCACTAGCTGCTTGTGCCATAAGCAGATGACCAAAATGAAGCTGGTTTGTCATGGCTCTGGCTTTAGTTCCTGGACGTGCACCTCAGCCCTGCTTGGGGAGGTTGGCTGTTTCTCAGGGCAGAGCTCTGTCATTCCTGCTGGTGCTGTGTTCCATGGATTCTGAGCATCACATGAGACATGACAGCAGTTCTACTGCGTGTCCCTACTGGTGATTTACCAGGTTTCTTGCATGAGTGAAAGAGGCACTAGATCTGCAGTGTAAAACCTGTTGTTTACTCAAAATTCCGTGTTTAGGTTTTGGTAGAAAATACTTAGTTGTCGATGAAAAAATCCCATCCTTGCTACTTGCTGCCATAAAAATTAGTATTACAAGCAGATGAAATCAACAGTTAAATTGTGCTTGACCCAAGATGACATGCCAAGAGATATTACCCATTTTGGAAGAGCATTGGTGTGTGGAAGTTGTGTGAAGAATGTCACTGCTCAGCCTTTTGTGAAGGATATATGTTATCTAGGACAACTAAAATGATGTTCATTTGTCTTTAAATCATTAAAGTTTTCATTAAGCTTAATTGCACTGGAAGTTTGAAGAGTCTGTACAAAGATAATTAGAAAAGAAATGTACCTCTTAACAATTTTTCGCAGTCTTATAAAGAACTTTTTTCAATTAGTTAAATGATTTCTTAAATATCTAATTGACTAGAAAGTTTTTGGGAATTAACCTCTGCCATTAATATGCAACTGTCACATCATTTTTCATATATAGACAGCTGAATTCTGGCTTTATGTGTAGACCTCAACCTAAATTTTAGGTTTTCTACAGTTGAATTCCATATAACACAGAGCATTTTCTCTTTAAACTTCCACATAGATTGCAATCTGTTGAGTAGGTAACTTCTCTGTCTTCTGCACTAAGCAGTTGTTTACAGAAGGTTCCCTAGTGCTTTAATGACTTCTTTAAGTGCCACTATACTTTACGTGAGGTTTAAGTTTACAGATTGGTACCTGGAAAAAAACCCCAAACCAAACCCAAGAAAATGTCTGGGTTTGACCTCAGTTACAGCAGAGAGGGAATGCTGTCAGCCTTGCTTTGGTTTTACTCATACTGACCTGGATTTTAGGCATAACAGTGTAGCTAGAAGATGGTTAGAAGCAAAAAACCCTAAAATCCAACACTTTAAGATGATGTGATGTTTTTATTTGTTTTATTTTTTGAGATCAAAACTTGGTGTGTTGTTCTTTAACTTTCCATACATTTACTTTTGGATAGAAGTATCCATGTAAAACTTAAAGGGACTGTATTATTCGGACTAAATATGCACTTCTTTGCTGTTTCTTTTAAATGCTCAGTAATTACTAATAGTGACCTTTAAAAAATTATTTTCATTTCCTTTTAAGGAAATAGATGTATTTGGCTTAAGCTGTTTCAAGTATCCTTTAATTTGAAAGCTAATTGTAGATCTCTGGGACTGGAATTTATCATGATGGTAATAAGATTACCTGTGGATATGTGTATCTTCAATGAAATTAGGCAAATATTGTTTACTTACACACAAGACACAAAGAGAATTGCTAGATGGTCAAAAAAAAAACCCAAAAAGTTTTCAGAGAAGTCATGAAATGCACCTCTCCTCTCTGAAAAGTAATACAGGCACAATTTTGTACTGTCAAAATAGTTTTTAATCTTTTTCCTGTTTTCCTACTTGCCAAAGAAGGAAAGAAATAAAATGAGTGATTTCTGTCATGTTGTGTCCCCTCTTCCCCCCTCTTATAGTAAGCCACAAAATAAATTAAAATTTTGATTAAGAAGACTGAAGTTGAGCCAAAAAGTCTCTGGAATTTTTCCTTTCTGATAAGTGCTTTTGGAATTACAAGGCTTTTGTATAGTATTCCAAATAAAAAATGTGTGGAGAGTTAAAATTGTAATGTATAATTATCCCATACCATAGCAATGCAATTGCTGTTCCTGTATACCAGTAGCATGGTAAATTTTCTTGATGATCTTTGAGTTTTCTGCCTATTTTCATCTGGCTACACTTAAGTTCAGATTTCATATACAGTCCCACATAAATTGGAAAGTAACAAGTGAGTATAGAATTTTAAAAAAATAAATTTGAGGTGTAGTTTAGTTTTAAATTGAAGTGTTTTGATTTAGTCAGGAGCAATCATGAAATAGCAATTGTTTTGTCTATTAATATTGTACAAGACTGTCTCAAGGTCACTTTAAGCATGTAAACCATTTTATTCACTATTTTTGACTAATGACTACAATTTGCTGTCACATTAATAGTCTGACACTGGGAAATCACAAAAGCATAACATTGGAAAAAGCAGTTGCTTAGAAGATTTTTCACTGCTGCACTGATGTAATTTGAAGGACTTTATAAAAGAAGTTAGGTTTTTTGTCTAAATTACGCTTCTGTTGAGCATAAAAGAGTGATTTTTATTTAAAACAATAAAAAAGTATCCACTCTTAATGATATTGCATCAAGAAAAGCAGTGTAGCACCTATTAAAACCTCACAAAGCCTTTCTTTGCTGGTGAATGACTTTTTCTTTGCCCTTATGGAATCTGGATGTAGAACACACTTCGTGGTTTGGTTTCATAGTAGAAATTTGATGGATAACATTAAACCATGTGGTAAAGGTGAATAAATATTTTAAATGCTATTTGCATTGATTTTCAATTGCTTGTTTAGGAAAATGCTTTGTCTCACTAGTGCTTTATACAGCTGCCATGAGTTTTTAGTGTTCTGAGGTTAGGAAAGCATTATCCTTGCAAACTTAGATGACAAATATTGCTACTTTGGCATATAAACTGGAGGAGTCCACAACTGTGCTGAAACTGACAGCATTTGAAGGACTTTTTGTATAGTATTAAACAAATTATAAGGAGTAAATAGATGCTTTATGGGTGCCACTTTAGTTACCTGATACATTTGGAAGTTCCACAGCCATTGGAAGAAATTAATCCTCTCTCTATGAACAGGGCCAAGTTCTGTGCTTAACTGGATTACCTGTTAAAGTGAGATACTCGAGACTTTATTCCCTGCATTTTTAAAATTTGCTTAGTAATTTAATTTCTAGGTGAGTTTCAGGTTGGATATTTGGAAAAATTGCTTCACTGCAAGAGTGCTTAAGTGTTGGAACAGACTGCCAAGGGAGGTGGTGGAGTCACCATCCCATGAAGAGCTCAAAAAATGAGTGAATGCAGCACTTCATGATGTGGTTTAGTGGTCATGGTGGTATTCAGTTGAAGGCTGGACTTGATGGTCTTGGAGCTTTTTTTTTCCCCAACCATAATGTTTCCATGATTTGCTCTTTGACCTTTAGCCATGCATTTTTAATTCAGTCTATTCTTAAGCTGTTGGAATGGTGTGGAACCAATCTCTCTCTAGACCTAATTTATGTACTTAGGTCTTAGAATTTGAGATGCATCATTATGAACCTCATTAAAGATTACTGCCCTGAAGGAGTATTCAAAATTTCTGTTATGAAACATGCTGTGTACTTTTTCATATGTTTACTACACTATTCCACTCAGCAGTTATGCTCTAGATAAATGTAAAATAAAAAGGAAACCTCTTTTCCTAAACCTTGCATTTGTAAGAGCCTACAGTGGCATCTAAGAGCTGCTGTGATATAAAAATTTTGTTAGGTTATCCACAGTAAGACAGCCCAACCTATTCATAATTGCAAGTTTTTTTGCTGAAGAGTTTCTGCAAGAGAACTGTTTGTACAGTGAAGGATGTCAGGGGTGTAACAGGACCAGTTTTAACAGTCCCTCCCACACCACTGGAAATTCTTGTGGATTATGCAAAGCACCAAGTAATCCTCCTTGGTCTGGATGGCTTTGCACCTCACTGTCTCTTCAGCAGTCTGGGTGCTGAAGTGAGATTTGTGAGAGGTGTGAGTGGCTCTTCATGCACTCGAATGTGGAAGTGTGTCACTTGTGTCACCTGAGTGGATAGCTGGGATCCTTTGGGGCTTTGTGAGTGACATTTCTGAAGAGCTGCATTTCAGATTGCCTATGCTTATGGCCACACATTCCACTAATTGTGCAGTAGTTAGGTTTTTCAGATATGCTCAGTTTCTAGCAACTTCCATTTTATTGCATCCTTTGAAGTTTAATTCATTGGCAAATCTCCCAAATTTGAAGGCACAGCCTTTCCTGAAGCTAATGCAATTTTGCATAACATGGTATAGGAAGATATTAGTGTTCTTGGTAAAGGTTTTACTGTTTATTTTTCTTCTATGTCTTGTAAACATTTAAGATCCCAGACTTTTTCTTAACACATGTAGCTTATGTGTGTACACTGTAGAAGGAAATTTTTATTCTGATATTCATAATTGCTTTCCATTTGTGCTACTCATTAATAAATGCAGAATTCATTAAATCACTAGAAGAACATACAATTCTTAATACATACTTGGCATTACCTAAAGCACAGTGTGTTCACTATTCTGCTAAAGAGAGAATACAATAAAATAAATAAATGTGCTAGTCCAGAAAACTTGTCTAACTTTATCAGGCAAAACTTTGGGTCTTCCACTGGCTTCTCTGAAAACTTTGAAGGTGATTATGGTAGTCACAGAAGTTAATTACCTTTGTAATTTACCTGTGTTAAAATGTTGCTTTAGGCAATGTATTCTGAACTCAAAATCTTTATCCATTTTGGTTTTCAAAGATTTTGGCACTCCTCTTGTCAAAGCAGAACAGAATTGTGTCAGTGCTCCAGCTGAATGAGCTGCTTGGATTTTACACAGATGCAACTTCGAGAGAATTGTTGTTTTGTGGTCTGCTTTGCTGTGAAGCATTTCCATCCCCATCCTTTTAACTTAAAGATATTTTAATTCAAAAATGAACATGGAAGCTATTGTAATTTACAAATTAGCTCTGCCATGTTCTTCCTCCCACCAAATGTGCTTATCCCTTTCTCTTCTTTTTCCTAGGTGAGTAACTGAAGGTTAACAGAATTCCTGCTTGCCAACTATGCTTATTGCTTTTCTATAGTACCTGGTGGGTAAGTAAGAAAGATACTGTTTATTATTTTGTTGGTTTTGTTTTGTTTTTCTAAATGAGCACACAAGCAAAAATGGATAATTTATGATAACTCCTACAACTGCATTTTAATCCTCTTTGGCGTGTGCCACAATTGCCTGCTGTATTAACATGCCATTAAAACATGCAAAAGATTTGAAAATATATTTTATATGGGGAATCTTGGCTTGGATTGGATACTGAGTTTCATGGAATTGTCTGACTGTTGTGTCCTGTTGTTTAAAATATGCATATAGGGCAGGCTTGCAAACTTGGAATTGTAGATGTGAAAATGGTTTGTGCAGGAACAAGTGCTCCATGAAAGACTAAAATTCACAGTCATGCAAACTAATTCAGAAAATTATTTCACAGATTTAGATAGTGGTTTTGGGCTTGTGGCTGCAAAACTTATGAATAAACGTGCTGTATTTTGAATTTAATTAATGTTCAGCATTATGCTTTGGAGTGATATTTCCTCCGCAAAAGTTGTTAGGAAAAAAAATTTTGTCCATAGGTTAATATTCGACTTACATATTTCTTAGTTGGGATTTGAATCATTTGGGTTTGTTATAACTGGAAAAAAAAATGTATTTTTTTTTTTTTCTGGAAGACATTTAAACAAATTGCAGCTTTTGCTGGATTTACTTCTTATCAAGCACTGAGCGTATGATGGGAAAAACTGTCAGTAAAGACTTTTTCTGTAATCCCAGCCCTACTGGAATGCACTGTACATCCTTACCAGCAACTCCAGGGGCAGCAGTTGTTTGGAAATGTCTGTTACATCTGTCAGGAATTACAAATAATTGTAATTCCTGTAAACTGTACAAAAATACACTAAAACACTTCAAACTCATAAAAACCAGTTCCGACTTCGCATAAACTGGTGTTTGTTTAAAAGGTAGTTAAAATACTTAGTTTGTGAGATTTCAAATTTGTCATGATAATTTAGTGGTTCTTTTCTGTCTGAAGGTGTGTTATCAATGTGGATGCTGAAATTGTCAAATGCTCAGTTGGTTTAAATGATGGAAGTAGGAAGGAAACATTTGAAATAAGCCTCAGACATGGTTCTAGATTGTCTAGGAAGCCTGATATGTGTCCTACCAATAATGCTTTTGGTAAAACTGAAAAAGGTTTATTCAGTTATAACTGTGCATTGATATTCAGGAAATGTGAAAGGAGCATGTTTCTAGGAAATGAGAATTTTGAGGAGGGGTTTTAAGCCTGGGAAATTTAGAAGTTTTTTTTCAGAAATGCTGAGTGGTCCCGTGTGATGTGTATAGAAGGATACATGAGTGGAGCACAGAAACATTCAATTATCATGAATTCAAAGCCTCAAGGCAGAAAATTTATATTGAAATGGTAGTGAGTGGGATAAATTCTGGATACCAGAGCCATTTTTTTATGGCTTTCTTATTTGAGCTCTACCATTTTTTGCTACAGCCATGACTTACTTGACTGTTAAACTTCTTCTTTAAATGTTTAAAAACAACTTCTAAAAAAGGTGGAAGAAAGGTTATAGAGATATTTTGTGTCTGGTTGTATCTTCTTAGGTAGCAGGTTGACTTTTCAAGAACTATTAAAACAGCCTTGAAATTCACTTGTCTTGTGGAAACTATAAGCAGTGTTCTCCTCTGATTTGAAAACTTTGTTGTTGTAAAACTTATGCTATCATTTCTTTAAACTGACCAATTGAAATATACAGAGAAGGCAGTGATAAGCTTCATGGAACAAATGGAAACTTTGATTTTGATGGTCAGTAATTCATCCCATAGGAATGTATCCAGTGGTTTTCATTATTATTTTCTTTATTTTTCATTCAGTGCTTCCTTAATTAACATCTACAACGTATAGATTATGGATGGAACCAAAACTGATTCAAAGGTGACAGTAGTTTATAGACTTTAAAGGTATTTTTGAATAATTTCCATCTGCCTGGATATCTAAATCTACCAAATGAAGTAACTGAAGTCTGATTTATTGTCTGCTCTCCTATCAGTTCTGTTTCTGGGAGTTAGTCACAGTTGCATGGACCTTATGAACAAACTTAAAGCAAGTTCACAAAAGGAAATATGAAGGCCATGGATTTATATCCTAGGTTGGATTCTATTTAGAGGCATAGCTTTGAATATGGTAGTCCTGGAATGAGAAAATTAATAAGAAACAAAAAACTTCCTTGTTCTGTGAGTAACTGCTAACAAAAAAGCAGGACTTCAAAAAGCCTGGAATTTTTTTGTCAGCATTAATTAGGTTCTGGAGAAGCCACTGATAGTATAAGAACAGATCCAAATATTGGTGACTTACAGCTCTTGAATGTAGAATAGAATGTATTGATCTTATATGCTGTATAGAAATAATGTGAATTGCATTTAATAAAGTTGAAAAGCTAAGCAAAATACAGTGAAACTTTAACATAGATATGTTAATAAACAGTATTAGGAACAATCAATCACAAAATACCAATGCCATTTCCATTTTAAGTAGCTACTAAATGTGGATGGACACAGTGTGTCATCTAAATACAGAATTTTGTACATAAGCTGAGTTGTGTTTTAAAATCATAGCTGCCGTAAAAAGTTTCTACAGGAATATCTTCTGACATCTTGATTAATTACATCAGCTTTGCTTGCATACTGAAATCAGTTTTGTTATCTTTCTCTGAGTGGGCTTGTGGTGTTACTAATTACAGCAGTAATGGATTTTTAAAGTATTTGAGACACTTTATTGCACTATTTAAAAAAGAAAAAAAGACAGTTTTAACTCCCATTTTTGTAGCCAGGTTGCTATTTCTTTCTGGTTTACATAAAGCTTGATGTGAACACTTCATTGGTTTGTAGATAAAACTCTTAGATCTTTGGTACTATAAACCAGAGAATATCCATCCTTCCACCCTACTGTTCTTCTCCCTCCTCCCCCACACCTTTAGGCTTGGCTTGTGGTATTAATTGAACCATAAAATGCCTGAATATGAGAATAACGAATTACAACAGGAGCATCTTCCTAAATCTTCTGATGAGCAGATTTAAAATTCAGCTGACACAGAAGCAGGCACAGAACTTCCTACCCAAACACAGAGGCATTGCACTCATGCTGACTTTCCTGCAGCTACAAAATCAAGGTGCAGCCAAACTGCACAATTCCTGGAGCACTCAACAACCTGAGCAGTCAGGACTGTGTCTAATGAAAAAGGTGTGTTTCAAATACACCTTGATAAAGGATTTTCTCATCTGCAGGTAACTTTAATACTTCATTATTTGCCCCAATTTGAGATGGAATTTGAATTCAGTAGGCTTTTGAATACTATGACTGTGCCTTGTTTTATTCTGACTAAAGGTAAAAAGAAATTGAAGAAATAATATTTTGATAACTTGTTCTTTTCCTAGCTAGATTTTTGGTGTTTTTTTTTTTTTTTTGATGGAAGAGGGGAGGAGATGGGGTGCTTTTTTGTGTGTTGATTGGCTGGAGGATTGGTGATTGGATTTCCCCCCCACCCTTTCAAACAAATGTGCATTGTTTGTTTAAAACAAAGACTTCCCCTCCCACTTTTGTTCCTAAGGCAAACAACTCCTTTAGAATGCCTGCATTGTACTTCAAAGTGAAATAATAGAATAGAAATCTAACACTTCAGACTCGATAAGGTTTTTTTTATGTATCTATGCAAGTGCTACTTGTGGAGCAGTTTTGAGATTACATTACAATTACAAACCAAATTTTTTATTCAATTGTATCTGCAAGTCCTGTGAAACAAAGATCAGTTCAAAGCTTCTCTGTTTTTATACACTCTGTAAGAGACAATTTTGACATCAGTTATGTTTGGGTATCCCTAAATAAAAGTTGCTCTTTGGTTGTATTCTTAAATGCTTCTTTGCTAGTACAGGCAAATACATTCAGAAGAGGGGTTTTATAGGGTGCTTAAAATCAGATTTTATTCCTTTCAATTGCTTCTTTGTATATTTAGTGTGGTTTTCTTTGATTTTTTTTGTTTATTATCTTGATGAGTTTTGTGTATACACTAGATAGAATTTTGTATCACTGGTGGACTAACACACCTCAGATTTTGTAGCTTTCTGTTGAGAAGTGACAAACCAGCCTTTAACAGGGGCAGGTTTTAGCTGCATGGAGATGAGCTGTTTGTGTGGCATTCCTTATTTATGTGAAGCTGACTCTGTCTGGGGTTTCATGTTCCTGCTGTAGATAGTTGAGGGCAGTCGTGCTGGCTTGGGAAACACGGAACAGAGCAGCTGAGTGCAGTGGGCTGAACTGAACAACAACCTGAACAAAGAGTCAGACTGGAGGGCTGAATTTGGGGTGGTCACAAATGAACACATGTGCCAGCTGGTGGCCGAGATGTGAATCTGGAAAGCTGGGACATGCAGAATAGCAGGAGGAGGAGTGGAAGTGAGCAAGGCTAGAGCATCAGGCTTAGGAGCAGGCTGGGCACTGGGGTGGATGTGACAGAGCTGAGGGTCAAAGTGCACAGAGGGTGCAGAAGGAGAAACTTAATCCAAGGGTGAGCTGCCCTCTGCAAAAAGGGGAATGAGGCAGCTTCACATACCTGAGGGGCTGGGAACGCCTCCAAGGCTGATTGTGAGCATGGGATGATCTCCAGCTTGTTCCCAGGTGGGCCAGGCAGGGGCAAGAGCATGAGGAGTTGAAGTTTGAAGAGAAAACTACGGCTCGGTGTTTATAATATCTCTGCTGAGAGAGTTCATGTTTGTTGGTGCAGCTTTGTGCACAAATATTTTTCCATCTCAAAGCTTCCATGTAATGACAACGTGAATTAAGCAGGGTAATTACTAAGAGAAACTTCACCAAGATTTGTCATGACTGCAGCATTTTTCTGTGCACCGAATGGGAGGTGTTGCTATGGGGCACAAGGTACTTTGTTTATGATCTGCAGCTTAATTGAACATCTTCTTGTGTTTTGGTTTGATTGCTTACAGCACAGAAAATATGCTACGTGACTTCTAATATAAATAAAATATATTATCCTTCCTTCAGCTTGCAAGATGCAGTGTAGGGCAAGTGTAAGATGATAAAAAGGAGCGAGGAAAGGGAATATGTAGTGGTGCTGTTCATTGGGAAGGTGTGTTGATAGAAGAACTCTTGATTTGATGTTCAAGAAATAAATAAGCAAAAACCCTTGAGGGTTTCTTTTTATTTCAGAAGTTACACATCTTTCAGAAGAGAGATGTTAACCTGGTCCCTATATTAGCTCCAGATAGGCAGCAGAAAAATGAAGCTGCCACAGAATTTCTTGAACTGGAGTCGTTGCTTGTTCTTGCAGGTAATTCCAGTCCAGTTTGTGCTGTTTATGAGGATAGACTGAAAACTACTGATTGATGAACTTGCCAAAGGGTCTCTCTGGCTACCTGGATGCTCTTCATGGTGCTCATACATGTTTTTTGCAGTGGAGACAGGTACAAAGCCAGACTGTCTGATTGGTAAGGGCTGTGCTAGTTAGGTGTCTGTTCAGTGATGGTGAACATATTCCTGAATCCATACCCTGAATCCATATTCCTGAATCCAGACCCTTCCTATTCTGTTTTAGCTTTCATCTAGTAAAACCCACATATGCCTTCTCAACTGCCTTAGTTTATATGCATTATGTGGGTGGCTTTCTTTACTTGTTTTGAGGGATTTTTTTTTTTTTAAAAGGAAGGAAGTATAAGTTAATCTCTTCTGCAAGGAATGAGAAAAGACTTAGTTTATTTCTGTCCAGAAATTTCCCTCTCCTCTCTCTCTGTGTAATAAAAAAGATGTGAGGCTACCTAGGAAGATGGAGTTTAGTTCAAACTAAACTACAGTTTAGTAGTTTCCTTATTTGCATTATGTGTGGAAACTTTGAGACAAATATAATTGTTTAGGAAGCGCCAGGTGCTTCAACAGGAGTGAAAGAGGCTTTTCAGCAGTTCCAGGCAACCTGTGTGTATGTGGAGAGCTGAGATTTTAATGCTCTTCTGTGTCCCTCAGAAGAGGAGCCAACACATGATTTTCCCTAAATGCAAGATCAAGATCATGAGCAATGTGCTGTTAATGCTGGTGTGAAGTAGTTTTGTCTGTGTTTTTTGGACAGAGACTGACCAAATCTAGTTTTAATTACAAAAATTAGTTTTTCAAACTGCTACATTTTCCAAATAATAATAGCAGTAAAGTTAGACTTGGAAAAAATTGTACTTTTTAATGAAAAAATTCATGATTGAATCAATTCTCATGTTCTAGCAGCAGTAATGGAATTTTTCATGGGGTTTATCTTCCTATCCTACTATACTCTAGATACAGTATCTGGACTATTCTATATCTCTTGGCTTTTTAACATTCTAGCACTTAAATAATTTTTAAACTAAAAATTTTCCATTCCATTTTAAGTTGCTTACATTGGATTTTTTTTCTTTTCCTTTTTCAACCACGAGCTAAATTTAGAAAACTATAAGCAACTTAATTGTGTGTCATCCAGGTCCCTGATTTCTTACACATAATCTTTTTTAAAAGGCAGTGAGATATTGTCTTGTTCTAAATAATTAAAATGTATCTAGTAAGCATGACTGTAAAACCTGAGTCAATGAGATGAGCTTTAATTTATTGGCAAATCAATGACATATTTCTGTTATGTAAGTTACTGTTTAGCTTTATAGAACTTCCAGGAAAAAAGAATAATCAAAATCACTATTCAATATTTCAAAGAAAGAGACCTGTGTGGTTTTTTTTCTGCAATACAGGTCTGCTTGGGTTTTTTAGTTTTTGGGGGGGGATTTTTTTTTTTTTTTTTTTTACTTATTTTTATTTTTTTTAGTACTTCTATGTGTCAGGTGGTTTTACTGACTCTTTTTGTCCCTACTAAATAACCTGGATGAATGGCATCGTTTCATGTACTGCTATTTTAGGGAAGTAATAACAGGTTTCAGATTGTGGTCTCTTGAATATAGTCCATTAAACAAAATTAAAACCAGGGCCGTTTTTGATAATATTATGTATGGTTTATTAATAAAAGGTCACCCCATTATTTTGAATATATTCAGGAAAATCATCTTGAGATCAGTCTGATTGAATAAAAGCACTGACATAGCTTCAGATGCATTTACTGAACTGGATCAGCCTAATGAATTCCCAAGGTTTCATGGGACCAATAGGCAAAAATCCGAGTGACTCTGTGGAGATCCAGTTTGTAATAAATTGCATTATTATATTTCATATAATTCTTACTGGTGGGAGGAAGTTCTTTTGGAAGTGAATTATTATTACTCCTCCTTGTAAGGTAAATTATTCTAGATATTTGCTGATTCTTCATTTAGACATGCACTATTTCATTTTTGTCTTTGAAATGACTGCACTTGATGCAGTGTTATAAATTTATATATTGCAATTATATTTTACTGTGACATGCAGCTTCTTAATCCAGTGTCTATATTCTATTTTCTCTGCACAAATTCTGACATGTGCTTTCCTAGCTTTTGAGTTCCTTCTTTTATGCTTTGTAACAATGCTCTTTCTACTATTTATTCATCATTGCTCCCATAGCAAATTTTCATTTTCCTTTCTCCTTTTCTATACATGGTGGCTTTATTTTTCTAGACTACTTTGTAATTTCAGCAGACAGTAAGAAAAAGTAATTGAGACTTTGATCCTACAGTAAGCAGTCCTCTCATTCTTCGAGAGAAAATGTGACTCAGTACAGAATAAAGCTGTATAATACTACATTTATTTCATGGATTAAGTAGTGCTAAAATGTTAACTCTGCTAACACTAGAGATCACTTTTAAATTCTTAATTATTAACTTGCTTGGTCCAATGTCAGCTGCTGTCATACCTCTATTTTTTTAAATTATTTCAGCTGCAACAATAATATTGGCACAGTTGGCAAGTCAAGTCTATCTTGAAATGCTTCTCACCACATTTTTGAGGCAGAGGTGGTAATTTTCTGGGTTTGATTGTTCTATAATATGAGACAAGTCTTGCTTTTGAAGGTCTTCTGGGTGGAAAAAGTTAGTCACAATGAGCTAAATAATTTTTCCTGCTCAATGATTGTTTCCTTGAAAACAGAAAAAGGCAGAATCATAAAAATTAGAACAGGAAGATGTAGTTTTTATTTATGCAGCGCCCTATTGGCAGATTTGGTTGGACAGTCAAAGCTTAATACATGGCTTTTACTACTCACTAGAAGCCAAGGCACACAGTTGCCAAGCTCAATCCATTTTAGGGTGCAGACTGATTATTTCCCTAGAAGTTAAACGTAGTTCTTTAAAATGTCTGGTGTAATCAGACATTACTGGTGATTAGCACCTTTGCAGCTGAATTAACAGGTGGTCTGAGTTTTGTTCCTCAAATCAGAGTGCAGCTCCTAGCAAGTCCAAATAACTTTGTGCTGAAGTGAGCAGACTTGGTAATGAGCATCTGGTGCAGTAAGTTTTCAATCATCCCAGCTCACCGTGCCAGAATTCATCTTTCTGTGCCCTCTGTCATCGATTTCGCTGGGCTCTTTGCTCATTGACTCACGGCGGTGTTGCAATAGAAAGTCTTGACTGGCTAAATCAAAACCCTTTTCAAAAAGGTAGTCATGGAATGAAAAGATGAAGGAAAGGGGAAAAAAAAAAAAAAGAGAAGAGATAAACGAAGGGGAATCTGAGAGAGGGCAGAAATGCTGGTGTTAAACTCCAGATCAGTTTCAGAAAGGAGCAGAAATCAATATGAGCTTCAAGTACTTGGGAAACCTTTGCATCCCTCTCTGGTTTGTTTGCTCTGGACTAGCACAAAAGTGCCAAAGACAGAACAACTCTCCTCAAATCCCTCAAGATGACTGAGTGGCAAGAAGGGTCCTCTTTCTTCCTTGTTTTACATATGTTTTCATCAGTCCCAGCCTGGAGTAATTTTTTTCTGTTTACATCTAGGACATAATGCCAGATTCACAGTCTCTTTAATCCCTTGACTCTCTACTTATTTTTTGCAAATTTAGACCATGGATTTTTGCTAGTACGCTAATTTTGTTACAACCACTGTTCTGTTAACTCAAACCCAATGGTTTCAGTAGAAAAATTCGATATATCATTATTTTATTCTGACTGCTGATGGAGAATTTTGAGAAATGCAGAACTGCATAGCAGAGGTTAAAAGCAGCCATGCTATTTCTCTGTAAAGTGACTTTCTCTACCAGCTTTGACAGGATTGTGCTGTGCATTCACCTCACTTGGCATCCTAGAGATAAATGATACTTTTCTCATGCCTTCCTTTTCTTTTAAATGAAGATTTATTCCACATATAAAGTCAGAGGAGGCTGATGCTTTCCATGCCACAGTGAGCTCTTTTAAGCAGATTATTCTCTTATGCTGTGATAATCTGTTTTGGATTAGATACTCAGTAAATAGTCTTTAATGCATCATACATTGGGCAATGTCATGTGGTTTTTCAGCAGTTTGGGTTTTCTGTTGTTGGTTGTTTTGTTTTTTTTAAAAATTGTGAATGGAGGTGTTTTTCTAATAATAATTGACTGTTTCTAAGATCATGAACATGCTCTATATAATCATGATCTGATTAAGTCTTAAATTTGGTATAAATGCCTACTATAAATTGGCATATTCCTATAGCTCTGTATTCTGTTCTGAATTTACTGTCTGCTCTCACTGGAAAAATCTGTTTTCTGGGACATTCTTAGGAATTCTGCTAGATTTGGAAATGTAAGGGAAACTAATATTCTTAAATCAGGCAATTACCAAATTTAGCCTGTCTGTCATTGATTGAAAAACCTTGAGGTGTGGATTTTTTGCTTTTGTTTTTATTTATGAACACGTCTGTAGTGCATATGTATTCATAATGAGTTATACAAAGCATATTCATTTAAGGGGGTTCTTTAGTCTCTTTTTCACTCCTAATTTGGTGTTCTAACTTTACACTAGCAGCTACTAAAACACCTCTTAAGCTCTTTGAGGTTGGTTTGGTTTTGTTCTTAGTAAATGAGAGAGAAGGCAGTTGAATGGTTTTGAAAATGCTGTGTTGAAAAAATTTTAAAAAACTCCAAAAGTTCTAACTTTTTGTAACTTAAACATTGCAAAAAATCACAGTTGTACTTTCACTCCATTGTATGAAAGAATTGCTGTCCAGTGCATGAATGGACTTCTCAGTCTCTTAGAAAGCCGAGAAGACAATTTCTGAGTGGATTCCTCCTGGAATTCTCCCTGCACCCAGGGAGATTGTTCAGCACACAGTGAATGCTGCAGTTTCTTCCAGGTGTCTTCATTTAACATCCAGCACAAAACAAAAACCCCAAAAAACGCCCCCCCCCAAAAAAAACCCCAAAGAAAAAACCAAAAACCCACCAAAAATCCTCAAAAACCTAAAAAACAGGAAAAAAAAAAAACACCAAAAAAACCCAAATAAACAAGTAGTTGGACACATCCTTCTGTAAGTAAACTTTTTATATACAAATATATGGCTGAGACCTCTTAATGACTTCAGAATAGATTTTGTTTTGAATGAATTGGTGCTTTTATGGTTTAAAAGTTTCATTATTTGCTGTGAGATGACTGGTATGTTGATGGCTACACACTGGACCTCTTTTTCACTAATCATCTGAAAGAAACTTGCTTCAGAGAGTGGTGATCCCTCTGATTTATAGATTCTAAATGCCTGGGGAGTCCTTAGGTGTCATGGTCAATATACCTCAGTGGCCTACAGTTCAGTTTTGTGAAAACAGAGGGGATGTTAGGACAGCCTGAGCTCTGCTGGCTCTCTCCTGAATAGGCTTTGTTGTAGTATTTGGCAGATAAAATGGTCTTGAAAAATTCCTCATAAAATGCCTGAAAGGATTCATCTGAAAATTGATCTGGACCCAAGACTTGCTTGTCCTCCCAAGGTGGGAAAAAAGCCAAATTATATATTGTTCTTTCAGAGTAACTTATTAAGGAACAGCAGAGCTTGGGTGTATGTGGGGAAATTAATTTTCAAGTGAGAAATTTCTCAAGAAATATTTTCCTCTGATGGCTACTGAATGTAGTTTTAAGCTCCTAACATGTGCAGTATTGTAAATAATTGTTTTTAAGGAAGAGAGGGTATGACTAAGAATTTTCAGTACTAAAGTGGCTGAGAGCCCTCTGTCTAAAGAATAATAATGTTTTTTATTGAGCAATGAAAATTATTTCTATGCAGACAGTAGGCAGGATTTTATTTGCTCTTTTTATCCTTCTTGGAGACCCAGGTGTTCTTGATGGTCTGAGTTTTTTAGCAGTCCACATTTCCATTAAGGAAAGCAAAGGAAAACTCCCAATCACCCTGTGTCCATGGCCAGTATTTGAGGCACACAGTGCTTTTATAGCAGTAGAAAATTTGGCTGGGGGGTGTTTGCCTGTGGGAATGAAGGGCTCCAGAGAGGATTGTCAGGGAACACAGGGTGCAATAAGTGCAGTTGTAGAGGGAGGTAGCTGGAAGACCACTCACCCTCCTGCTCAACCAAGGTGTTTCTGCAGCTATTCCAGGTGAAGGAGTTTTATTCAGAAAAGTCCCTGGAATACTTGCAATTCCTGAATCATCTAATGTTGGCCTCACTCTGGTAAGCCCTTGGGAAATCTAATTGCTAGCAGCTTCTTAGAGGTCAATATTATAGATTGCTTTTTACAGAAAGATCAAGGGAAAGATCAAGCTGTACTTCTTGTTTGAAGATGGGAGGGAGGAAGGACAGGTAGGAAAGGGCAGGGAGCTCAATAAGAGAATGTGATCTGTGCACTGGGGCACTGAAACAGCTTTTCATTGTAACCTTGTATTTGATTATGGTGCTTCAGAAGAAAAGCCCAGGGGTGAAAACAGGATGGAATGATTAAGCACCAGCTCTGTTAAACAAATAATTTCCCATGGAGAAACTATTTTATTATGCAAACAATTTTATTTTTATTTTCTGCATCCAAACTGTATTTTCAAGCTCAGTTGCTGTAGTTTTAATAAAAGCAATTTAGATATTGTTAGTTTTTGAGGAAGGGACTCTACTATATAAGTTCTGGTGGCAAATACAGGACATAGATAGATTTATTGGACACTTCAAAAATTATAATAGCAAAAATGAACTTAATCTGCTCCTTGTTATAAAATTATGAGAAATACCTTGTTCCGTAAGTCAGACATGGACTTTGTGTCTTATTTTTCTGTGTTTTTTTTTTTTTTTCATCTTTTCTGAGTTTTTCAGTCCATTTATTGTGGGAGTGCTTTAAGTAACCATATGGGTTGACACACAGTGTTGAGCAGTAGTGGCAAGCAGATAAATTGAGTGTGCAGCATAGATAAATAAGACCACAGCATAGTGTTTTTTAAAGTTACATTGTTAATGAGTGCCTTTACTTCTCCTTATCTGAGGCTGTATTAAAAGCTAAACCACGTAGAAAACAGAAGCTATGAAAGTGAAAATGATTCTGCTTTGCAGGATATGTTGGCCGATTAAGTATTTCAAGAATAAAATAGTAGCAGATAAATATTTCAATTTATATAACCAAATGCCAAAATAATCTTCTCAATCAAACAAAAAAGCAGTTGTGATACCAAGAGCACAGACTCTGAGTTCTGCAGTATGATCAGTCAGGCTTCCAGCTGGATTTTAGTAGAATGCCTGAAGAATTCTAAAAAAAAAATGAGTTTCTAAACTGTTTTCTCTCTAAAAAAAGTACTTGTAGAATGGCTTGATAGAACATAGAGGAAGAGTCTCATGCTTCATTATGTGTGGGTTTTTTTAGCTTTTATGGTGAGATAACAGAAATTGATAGAGATTTAGTTCACATTTAGGGGGACAATTTAATATAAAGAGCCCTGTTTTATTATCCATATAAGAAAGCACTGGGCAATACAGCAATAGCACTGTAGTATCAGAATTCTGAAAGTATGCTTTGTTATCATTAATAGGTTTGATTGTCACTGCAGTTTTGAGATCACTACAGTGCTAATCCTGGGTCTAAATTGCCACTGTCTGGCAATATCTGGTCCTTCATGCCTGATTCCTTTTTTTTTCCCCACAGTCCAGGCTTGGAATAATTACTGGAGCAGCTTCTCATTTGCAGTGAGGAGGGGAGTGAGGGGCTGGAGACAGATCCACTGCTCTGGCATCACTGCATTGGATTTTCCTCAGAGCTCTGTCCCTCTACAGCTGCTGTGTGCTTGGGACTGAGCTCCTGATATGGGAAGGAAGATGGGAGAGGAGGGTGGGATGTGATGAATGGGGAAATGTGGTGCTGGAGAGGTGAGCAGTATGAAATGTTTTCAGTTTTACTTTCCAGTACGAGTTTGGTCAAGACCTCACCTTCATCTTCTTTATGCTGTCCAGTGAAATTAGAGTCATACCATGCCCCATCTGAAGTTCTTCAGGATTTTTCTTAATACTGAGGTGTGCCATTCAAGTTTGTGAGCTACAGTGAATTAAAGAATGTAAAGAAATATGATTTTTCAGTTTGTACCTACTTTGATTTGGGAAACATAAGTCCTCAAGGAACTCATCACAAGCAAAAAAAGAAAAGGTGATAGGTTTAAAAGGGCTCACAGGACATGTCACCAGACAATACCACAGCTCATTAATGCTTCATTAAAGCCTGAAAACCAGAACTGTAATGGGACAGCAAGAAGAAAAAGTACAAAAGACCATCATTGGTGTCCTTGGTCCCTGCAGAACCAGGACCCCATTAGGCAAATCAGAGCTCATTTTAGTGAGGACCAAACACAACTGCAGAGGTGAACCTGTTCTGCCAGAACCACAGGGGGATGAAGGCAGGAGACCTCTGTTTTTGTACAGTTGTAATTTCAAGGCTTCCCAGGATGTTTACTGTGCTTAGCTTTCACAGTTAGCAGTGTGCTGTCTTGCCAGCCCAGGCTTGATAAAACCTTCACTTGAGCGAACATTTTTCTATTTGCCATTTTGTTCCAATTATCTTTGAACAGCGCATCTTAAATAATGCTTCTATGTAAGACAAATATTTTTCAGGTACAGTGATCTGTCAAAAAACGTTAGGATATTGTAGTGTAAATTTTACCACAGGTGTCTTACATCCTGGCTTAACTAGTTTAGCATTTATTGTGCTGTAATGATTTCCATTTTCTGCTTGTTCAAATAAGCTTTTGTATTTCATGCACCTAAGTTTTGACTGACACTGGATATTTACTCTAATATGCATTTTGATAAAGTATAGAGCAATTAGAAGGAAGATGACACTTATGAGGGAAGACAAGTAGTTTTCACTAGACAATATCATTTATCATGCTTTTATTAGAAAAAGATAGAAAAGCTGTGTACAGTTCTGGACTGAGGGCAGTGGAGTGTAGAACCATGTGCCCCTGTCAAATTGATAGAGTAAAGATGTTGAGGGAGATAATGGAAACTTTCTATTCAGTGAGGAGTGGAATAAAGAAACCATTTCTAGTCATTCTTCAGCATTGATTGCCTTCGTGCTTCAGGCTTAGATCAGAATTTGCATATAATAAAGTTGAACAAATATGGAGATCCAGTTTGGGAAATGTAGTTAGATGAAGCTGATCCTTTGGTGTAGAGACATCAGGAAAATGTTTAATATGGAAATTTAATGCAGGTGATAACTACAGTGGTGGAAATACAAAGGAGTAAGCTGCAGGCAGTAGCACTGATAAAATGTAAAACATTTAGTGTGTAGCGGAATAAATGGTCCGGTGCAAAACATATGGTTCATTATTTCTGGTTTGACCTTATTGCAAGGAAACAAAGCCCCAGAATAAACCTACACTTCAGCTGTAGCAGTTCATGGTGATTCTTTACTTGGGTATGTCAGGATTCACTTCAGTTTTCTTCACACCTGGCTGTGCCAGTCAGACAAACACTTGCATATTCTACACCTGCTCCTACCTTGCCTCTGCAATCACAGTGGCAGCGATGGGTATGTTAAATTAATCACTTAGCAATTTTATTATGCAACCTTCTGAAGCTTTAGCATGCTATAACTTTACAGCAGTGTCATTATGGTTACCTGCTGGGGCATTTTATGTTCAGTTTATATGATGCCTTGGCATTCATTATTTGTAGTTTAGGGCTGTCCAGAAGACTGGATTTTGCAAGGCTTTGTACGAGGAAATAGGAGCACAAAGACTTGGAGTCAGAACACCTGGAAGCAAATGACAGGAAAATAATCAATCAGAACAGCTGCTGCTGTAATATGTACAAGAGTTTGCTGTTCCTGCATCACACTTACATTATTTGCAAAATATTAAGTTGCTGTTAATTGACGCTGGGTTTATTAGCCTGGGGTCAGGAATGTTCTTTGCAATAGAAGTGGTGATTGCTGTAGCTGAGAAAAACTTAGAATTTCTGTGAGTCACACAGTGCAGACATTCATCACTTTGGGATGCATTCTTCTGCACAAAACAACATTGATGTGTAAATAGAATAGAAAACCACCTTAGCACTATGAAAAATATTGCCTTTTTTCACTAAAGGGTGGGGGGCTTAAAGCAAGATTAGAAGACAAAATTGCAGATAGTGGGAAGAGACTTTTTCACCAAAACCTGCTTCTAAATGGAGAAGGTCGTAAATTAGAAAATTAAAAAAAAAAATAAAATAAAAAAGAGGAAATTTTCATCAGCAAGTGGTAATAATCTAAGGATGAACTAAAAGTTGAATTATTCAAGTTTTGGTAATTCTTCTGAACTGTTGAGTTCTTTTAGTGGAAACAGCTCAGCTGCTTTTTCCTGATCTTTCTTTTCCTTTTGTGTCATTGTCCTCCTCTTACACATGAAAAGATTTTTTTTTAAAAATTGTAGGAGATAGCCAAATTATCCATAATTCAGTTTGTTAGTATGTTCACTAATGGATCTATTTTTATGTTATTTTGTTCCACCCTGACATTGGAAGAAGTAAGATAGAGAGGTGGATGGTCAGAGGAGTTTCATGAATGTCTTCTCTTCTTTAGCCTACTATTTAATGACAAAACACATTGGGTTAATCTGATTTTGACAGCACACTTCAAATGGTTGTTACCCATCAAAAGTTGTAATTTAAAGGGTTTATTCCCCTCATTTTAGGACCAGCTATTTTTATCCCTGGCTTCAAGTCATAATTGGCCCCTGTCTCACTTTTGTACCATTTTTTTCTGCATTTCTGCTCTTCAGCTTTGACACATTTTTTTTTCATGTTTTCACATTTTGACTTTTAGGGTTTCTTCTCTAATTTTTAATTGAAAATTATATTGTTTCTAATAAGATTCAAGCTACTGTAAACAAGCAGTGTTTACAATGTAGCTTGTAAATGCAAATATCAGAAGAAAGGAATTTTCTATTAAAATCTCTGATTTTAATAGAACTGGTTGTATTATGATAGAAAAACCTGTTTCCTAGCATGCTTTCACTGTCTTGTTAAATATTCCCATCAATTAGTATTTTGTCATATGCTAGGGTATCTCTGTATACCTGTTTGTGGAATGAAAGAAATTAGTGGCCTAAATCTAAGTAGTTCCTGTATCTAACATCTACTTGTGAAGAAATTATTTTAAGTGTGGAACAATCACTGAGCATCAGAAGCCTTTTAAGCATTATTATGAATCATGGCAATGGGACAGAATATTTGTTGAAGACGTGATACAAATCCTAAACAAGTGGCAATATAATAATGGGATCCAGTACATTAGCCAGGAGTATCTGTTATTTTAGCTTTATGAAATTATTTTTTCTTAAATACCTTCTTGCATTTCAGCCCTGTTTTTTTGTTTACCTGTGCTTTAGTAGCAACACTTCTACACTAAAGGTTACTCTGCAGGAGATTCATGAGGTTAACCTTTATATAAGCCTAATTTCTGGAAAAGGTATTAATCTCCCATTGAAAAAACAAAAACATATTAACAAATAATACTTCATATTTCAGGTATTTTCATTAAATAACTTCCTTGGACGTTTCCATCAGTGATGAAAGTTGGTATTATTGGAGTACTAATATATATTGAAGAGTAAAGTATAATAGAAAATGATGTTTTATGAGATACTTGGCCTAATTTTGATGTACTTGAGAGACAAAGAATCAACTTCCTGGAATTTTTCGGTGTGTAAGAAGGAAGGACTTTCAGTGAGCAACTGGGGGGACTTGGTGTTCTTTAATACCCATTCAAGAATTAATTCAACAGTGCTAACAGTGAGAGAAACAGCCACAACCAGAAAACCAGAGGGAGAAATGGGGGGAATAAGTAATACAATTTTGTTCCTGTGGTAATATTAGCTTTTTCATCAGTTTAATGACTTTTATTGGCAGGCATAATGCGTTGTGATAGTCTGAATACAGTGTGTCTGTTGCGTGTAATGACCATTACACCTGTCAAATTCTTAAATCCAAATCGGTAAACTAAATGAAAAATCCTGTGCATAGGTATAAAGGAAAGTTATATAGGTATAAAGAAATTTGCAATGTGGGAAAAGGAAGACAGACTTTCTGTTTTGCTTAGTTTTGCCCAGAGGAGGAGAGTACTCAGTTGTCAACAACAGATTCTGTAAGAGTTTTAACAACTTAATATTAACAGTGTTTCGCAGTGCTAAAACATCTTCCCTTCCTTGATTTGAGGGAAGGTCACTGTGACAATCATTTTGTTCTCTGAGATTTCTGAACTTTATCTGTTTCTAAGAAATTGGTTGAAAAATGTATTTGTTGACCTCCATTAACTAAGATGTCATTTGGCTTTTTCTTTTTGATTGTTTGTCTTATTTTGATGGTTTCTTTTTTTAAAAAATATCAGTTGTATTTTATTGGACTCTCATCTTCTGCTTACCCTACCTTCTTTTATTGGACTTTTACTAGCCTGCCACGATCTTTATTGGATTATATTAGTTTTAGCCTGAATGTTTTGCTCTTGCTAAGGAAGCTGGGGAGATGGCATGGGGAGAGCAACATTTTCAGCAGGATGAAGAGATGTGTCTCTGTCCTTGTGTGTTGGGCTCTCCTGGGGCAGTAGATCAAAGGGAAGCTGTTTATGTGAGCTTGGTAATTTCCTGACAAATAATGAGAAGTTAGCTCTCTGATGTTCAGCTGAGCACGTTGTGAAGTCCTGAGCTACTTGTGACAAGTCTCAAATGCTTCTTGCCACCAATTGCTGTGAGTTGAACTTCTCTTTCTGGGGGAACATGTCGGCATATTCCATTTAATTGTTATTTGGGAGTTAGACTAGCAGAATACTCCAGAAGACTTGAGCTGTTCCTTTACTAGTTTACATGGAGACTGATTACCTACAATTTGCTGTTGCTTTTCTGTGTTTTTGGGCCTCGTATTGGCAGAGGTGACTGAGATAGGGCCCTCTTAAAATAACTGGGAAGATGCTGATAGCAGTGTGAAATTGTGAGAGACATCTGAGTTGAGGTTTTCCTGTCCTTATTTCACCAACATCTGAATTTGTTAAACTGCCAGAACACCACAACTTCACACTCTCCCTTCTCTTCTCCCCATTTTTCCAGCCCAGCACATGTAAATGCTCTTTTCATGTGTTGTTGAGGAAGGAGTGGCTTGAGAATGTTCTTTGCTGTAGGCAAATTGCTTTGTGTTTCTACTTGTTTAATATAGTACAGACATGTATTTAATGGCAGTTTTTAATGGATTTGGGTAGCAACACAAACTTCTGAAGCAGGGAAAGGGCAGACTCCTTTCACTGTGAGAAACTGATAGTCTGGATTTGAGGAGGGGGGAAGAAGTGGCTTTCCTATCAGTGCTGTCAATCTGATGACATTTTCGGTGGGTAATGAGTGACAGTTGTTACCAGCTGATGGCTGTGTGGTGACCTGTGGGAAAGCAATTGCAATCATGTTTGGTTTCAGAGTCTGCAAGTGCCTACACTGCAGAATAAACCAACAAAACTGACAGTAATTGGCATTGGTTTCAGCAGGCTCTGTGAAAGGTCAAGGACAATCCGGCATTCCAGGACATTGCTGGGGCAGTTTGGACCTGTTGTCTGAGAAAATTCCTGTGGTATTCCCAAGCTCTAGTTGCACTGAGGATCAAGAGAGTATTGTTTTCCAGGAATGTCAGTTCCACAATCTTCAGAAAGACTGTTTTTCCTTTTAAAAACAAACGCAGTGGAAGGGAGGAAGGGAAAATTATAATCTCATTTTGAAAATATTATTTCCTTCCTAGATATTGGAATTGTATCTTTCACTTTCCATTAAATGAAATTGGAAATTAGCTTCTAATAGTGATTTCCATCTTAATTAGGAACAATGAGGAATAATAGCTGCTTTTGTGAACATGTGTGTATCTATGCATGTGTATATGTGCAAACACACGTGGGTTTTATGTACAGCAATTAAGCTCAGCATATTGTGTGTAATTGGTGATTTACAACAGAAAGTGGCACAATTAATAACAATTAAATGCCAATAAATGCTTAATTGCACCTTATGGTCTATAATTGCTCAGTAGTTTTGTTTTGTATTTACTGAAGATTCAGCTATCATGAAAACTTCTAAAATCCACCACGAGCCTGTGTGTTTTGTGGATAGAAAGTGATTTTTGGGATTTTCTTTATTTCTCTTGGGTTGGAGGGCCCTTGCTTTGAGTTTCAGTTGTGAAAGATGATTTTATGATTATTTTGGTTAGACACTAGTCTAGTGGTTTTTAGCCTCACCTTTGTTGTCTTGTTCAGTGATCAGTCAAGAAGCGATAGCAGAAATTTGCCATTTTCATATTTAAATGTAGCAATGTTGGAGTTCTGGCAAGGACACCTGGAAGAGACTCATCTGGTGTCTGATGCATCATTCTGCCTTCAGATATTTTTATTCTTTGGAGAGAAAGACAGACAGTGTAAGGAGAAGTGAGGAATTTGCTCCTCTCCATTATAAACCAAAGAGTTTGAATGAATGATTAAATTTGGGTGGTGTCTGTTAACCCAACCTCTTGCAAGATGATAAAGCCAGGGATCTTCTCAGCTGAGACAATCATCCTCTTTTCAAGGTGTTTGGATTAGAGTTGATCCTGATGGTTACAGCCCCCCCTCTTTGTGCAAGGCAGTTATGGGTGCATTCCTTGCTCCCAGAATTTTACCTGACAAAATTCATGTGACATTTTAATAGCATCAGCAAAACATATATTAATTAATTCATTATGCATTTATATTTTTCTCTTTAGTGTTGAGTACCACAAATATTTAATCAGCTAGTTGTAAGTACTCTTTAAATCAAAACTTGTGCCAACTCCTAGAAATTAAAACATACCTTCAGAAAAGGAAAAAAAAACAAAAAACCAAAAAACAAACCACCATTGGAAATAAAAGTTATATCTGTCATAATGGTTATCTTTTTTTGATTTACCTTTCCTTCACAATTTAGAATACCAGAGGTTACTGCTAAATTGGAAGGGCTTTATTTAATCCTTCTATGTTTAAGAAATTAAGAATTGATCTGTCTTTCTACTGTCATGAGTTATATTTGGTGCACTTTTTCATCACATAAGTTGAAGATTTTAACTTGAACATTTAGGATTGCAATTGAAGCAATAAAGCCATTTTAGCACAGTCTGGGTGCTTACTCAGCTTCCAAGACCTGGTATGAATTTTATTTGTTGTTTGTTTAGACAATTTAGGATGAAAAAAGTGCATCCAGGTACTTCTCACAAATAAAGTACTCACTGAAGAAGTGTGAATAGTTATTGGCTGTCAATGCTGTTAAACTGTTGATGAACCTAATTCAAGTGATTCACATCTATGTTGTCTCTCCCTTTGTCTTTCAATGCTGAGCAACATATTTTCATTACTGTGCATTTACATAGAGCCAATAAATGCCTTGTAGAAGTATATTAATGCTGTGGTTTGGAAAGATATTTTAAGACTTTGCTCTTTCCTGTTATGAACAGCCAATAAACAAAACCAAAAAGGTGCATGATAGAGAAGTATTTTCTCATGGTGTTATTACCTGTAAGAGATCTATTTTAAGATATTTGACCCCAGGGGACAAGTAGGAAAGGAGAAATGTATTGATGAATGAGGACAGAGATTTCTAGAAATGTAAAGCAGTGCTCTCAAGGCAAAATAGGTAAGGCAAATGAAATATTTGGGAACTGCATTAAAAAATCATTGAAAGAAAACTACTTTGGATGCATGTCCAGTCTGGTTTGTGTGCAGAACTATGATAAAGAAACTCCACTTCAGGGCTTAAGAGGAGGTTTGGGAAGCTAGGATGGACTGCAGGGTTTGGATGGTGGAATAGAATCCATTCAATTGCAATTCATTCATTCAAAAATAGCATTTTGAGAAGGGAGTAAGTAAGACTTTGTTGAATTGTTTTACTTAAAGTGACGCATTCTAAGTCTGTTCTAAGCCTGAATAGCTCACCCAACAAGAGAACCTAAGGCATGCTAATCTTTTATAGGGGCTGTTGGAGAAGAAAGCAGTATGATCATCCTTTGATTTCTACAGTTCAAATAACCGGGCTCTCATTCATCTGTGGATTAAAAAGGAATAGTTTTTCACGTAGGTTCAGAGCAAGGCTGATGCATGACTGCATCACCTTTCTTGTGGTGAGAAGCCTTAACTGTGTATTGCTGATAGGAAAAGTGAGTTTAAAGGTAACCCAAATTTGTTGCAGACCGTTTCTGATTGAACCGTGTTTGCAGAAATTTGTCACAAAAGAAACAACACTCTTCTGACTATGAAGTGGAATCTTATAAACATATCAGGGATCAGTAAAAGTAATACACAATATAATTTGTAAATATGTGCTCTAGCATCACTTGTCAGGGATTAAAAGAGAGCATATCCTTGCCTAATCATTGCCTTCTTTATTTTTGTCTTGAAAGTTAATAAAAAATAAATTAAAACTGCGTAACCTCTTTGCTCTAATAACCTTTTTATTTTTTTTTTTGTTTAAGTTTTCTATGTTTCTGTGTTATTTTGCTCTCGAGTCTTTGTCAGGTTTTTTTCTTTGCCAGTTTCTTTTCTGTTTCTGACCAGCTGATTTAATGCATAACTTGTAATTCTATATATTTCACTTGGGTTGGAGGAAACACAGGTGAAACTCATTTTACTGCTTGCATGCAGAGGCATTTTGATTCTTGTTATATTCCTTGAATCAGCTGTATGTTTTTCTCTGTTTGAATTTGATGCTACTTTTTACTATAATATTTATAGATGATCTGAGAAATCATTGATCAGTATCAATTTTCTTTCCCTGCTGGAGTGGATTCCACCTTCTCTGAATGTACCACAAAATCAGTCATTAAATGAAAAAGTCTTCTTGGTTTTCATTTTATGATGAGGGAAAGCTGACTTTGTCACAATTGAGACAGACCTGATGACATTGAAAACTTGATTATGGAGGATGTTTTCCCCCTTCTATTCACAGGGGAAAATGTTGTTATTGTGGAAAAAGTAGAAACTTAGTTTAAGACTAACAAGTTTATAACTTGGATGTGTTCTTAAACTGCTCTCTCCTATTATGGCAGAAATTAAGCATTCAGAGTTATGATGTTCAGAGTTACATCTTCATCTTTAGATGAAGGGATTTTGATTCAGCTGGAGCAGTCCTGCCTCTGTTAGGAGTCACCCACTTTTTGGTGATCTCTGGAGGGAGGTAACCCTTGTTCAGCTGGTGCTAGAGCAGAACAGAACAGGAGCTGCTGAACAGCCCAGAAGAGTTTTGAAGCAATTTAGGGTTTTAATAGCTGGATATTTTTCCTGTGCTATGATTTAGAAATTGGCTGCTACTTATTTTTGTTTTACACAAGTGGTTTGATTTACATGGGTCTAAGTGATATAGGGCTGGAGAGAGGAGTCAATACTGCCTTTTCTCTGTTAGGCAGCATCCTGAGAGGAAAAGCCAGACTTCTGAAATCCATTGACTTTGTGTCCAAGGTTTTCCTTTTAATTTTATAACCTATAAGCTTTATTTTTAATTTAGATGAAATGTTACATAAGAAATTTATGACAATTCCTTATCTTTCTTTATTCCGTTGTGTGAAATTTCAAGTTGATTTACAGCAAGAAAATAAATACAAGCTACAGGGGTTTATTAGGTTTCTTCATGCAGTATTTGAAAGAAAGTTTAGCAGCTCCTTGTGCTGTTTGTGCATCTGAATGTACACACATGCAAATATATATAAAATATACATATTGTGTCCTACTGCCTAAATAGCTGGAAGGCTATAGAAGAAAGTATTTTTTGTAACCTCAAGTAAAAGATGTCTTTAGAACATATAAAGATGATTCCTTATATATTTTATTTATGCCCTTGACTGTAGCATTTTATGTGTAAGGCCCTAGATCATCTTCAGTGATATAAGATATATTGAAGGTTTAGGAATTAACTCTCCTCAAGCAGTACCAGTTAAACATGAAATGCACTGCAGATATTGCTAATTAGTCATTATTATTCTCAGATGTTACTGTCTTTTAACTATAGCAATACTTTGAAAAATTGTGGTTTGCCCAGTACAGCCATCCATCACTTTTTATATGTATCATCTTCTTTCATTGCAGTTTATTGTGACATGTTTACTGGGATGTCTTAGCGTTGATTGGTATCATGCCCTACTTGTGAGATGATATATTTTATTGCACTGGAGATTTTTAGATTGGATGTTATAAAATATTAGCTTCTATTGAAATATTTCTTCTTTTAATTTCCATTTTTAATGTGAGTGCTTGATACTCTGAAGGCTGGAAACAGCTGCTTGCAGGAAAGGAAATTGCACTTTGGTTTATTTCAAGACACAGCCCTCTAACTTCTTGACATATCTGCAGTCACCCCTGCTGTGGATGTGGCTTTGGACCAGATAACTTCTGAATATCCATTCCACTTTAGTCCATCATCTTTTCCATGGCCAGAGAGCTGCCAAAATCCTTAGGGATTTTTATCTTGTAGACACTCATGTCAGTAAAAGTAAGGGCAAAAGCTGGCACAGAAATGCTTCATCTAGTCCAGGTCAGTGCTCTATTGCTCTCACTTTGAAGTATTTTCCAAGTTCGATGGAATAATTGTTTAATGAAGGAAATGTTCACACAGGAGAAATTCAGCCATTTTTTTTCTTTCATTCTTGGATATATTTGTCAGGATGCCCCAAATTTTGAGGAGGGATTGCTGTTTCACTGCTGTGATTTCTGTTTAATTTCTTGCTGTTTATCATTTCATTTCTGTCATTGTGTATGGGACTCCCAGGAAAAGTTCAAAAGCATGAACTAATGCCTGTCTTTTAGCATGCAACTTTTTTCTTTCCTGGTAATAATTTTTGAAGTTTGAAACACGTTTCCTGCCCAAAATTTTAATTTATGCCACTAAATCTTTTATAGTTGTTTTTGTTTAACTTGTTATCTGTATTTTATTTACAGAGTGGTTAATATAGCTGCTGTAATATGCTAACTGATTGAGAATATTTGAAATTTAAGATTTCCTTCATGGTCTATTTTAAAATAAAAACTGTTGGAAGATATGATGGTCACTGCAATTTATTTTTGACAAATAATACTTATCATAATGAGCCTGGAGGTCATTGTGTGTGAGGTACAATGCTGTATAAATGTCTACTATTATTTTTTATTACTGAGTAATTTACAATTCCCTTGTCAGTCAGTGACCCATGTATGAACATTTCTGTGTACCAGTCAAAGCAGATCTTTTCTTTCACAGGAAAAAAAAAAAATCCAGTCCTCATTGCCTTACAATATTTTTTGACAAAAGACATTATCAAGAAATAATTGATTGTGCTGGAGAATTACAAATGTTGCAGCACCACCAAGGTCATCTAACCCTCAGCAATGTGGGTTACCCAACGATAAGAGTGCTTTGTTCAGAAATATTGCTATTGCAAAATGGTTTAATAGAAACACAAAGAGGATGTTCGGAATTTGAAAAAGCCGTGTTTTGAGAGAAATGCTGCCCAGAAGCAAAATCCATCCTGACAGTGGTAATGGCTTAGTGGGACACTCTGGGTGATAAAAATGCTAATGACTAGAAGTCAAGTATCATATAGCAAGTCCATGCAGTTTGCACTATGATCTTTGCCTTTTGAAACAACTTGGATTTATGAAGAACTGAAGCTGTATACCAAGGTGTTCCAGCAGAAGAACACATGCTTAAGCCTTCTAAACCTCAAATATTTAAATCCAGTGTGTCAATGATTCTAATAATAGTCTGATGACACTTAAGAGGTCAGAATAACTTGGTTTAATTGGCAGGATTTCTGTCATTCCTGAGTAGATAATTTACCCTAAGTATATTGTAATAGCAATTCAAGCTGTGGCAGATTCAGCTCTCTTTCTATGGCAACAGAGAGCACAAGGATTGATTGTAGTTGTGTCATTAGAATTTAGAGATAAAAAGAAAGTGTTACAACCAGACAAACTTTGTGTGGAAAGGCATGTGTCACAGGAAGCCAGAGGACAGTCTCTCCAATTCATTTGTTTCTGTGTTCAAGAGACAACTTGTCTGCATTCCATAAACTTACACTCACAAATTAATTTAGATTGGAAAGAATATCCTTCTGTCTAACTAATACTGCTACTGCAGTGAACATCTCTGCTGGGATCCTGGTTAATGTAAAAATACATTAGCATCCAGAAATTTACACTGATAGATGGTACGTTCATTCCACACTTTCTGCAGCAGGTGCTTCAGCAATTTTGAAATCAAGCATTTATACTTAATATTTTTAGGGTCCTTATTTATGCCCTTAGGACTCCTATGCAGTGATCTTGTATCTGGCAACTAATCGTTTTCATTGAGCATCTTTCAAAGTTGAGTTCTGAGTTTTTTTCAGAGCACATATTTTTCACCTTTAAAGATCTGAGACCAGCTTTTTATCAGTATGTAATCTGCAGAATCTTTCCTGACAGAAATTATATCACTCTTTAGTCCTCATATAAGACAATACCTAAGTTTTCTGATGTTCCTTCACTCATTCAGTTTGGGATGTTGTGGGTTGTCTCTCGGCCTGTGGAGGCTTTGCTGATTGAGTTGGTGTCCTGGTGGGTGTGGAGAAGACACAAGGGCTGAGTATAACTTCTTTAACTTGGTGCTCCAAATGCTCCATTGGTTGTTGTGCTTACATGAAAACTTAAGGTAGCAGATCTCTTTGGGAATGGGATTTTTTTGTTGTTTTTTTTTTTGTTTTTTTTTGTTTTGTTTTGTTTTTTGTTCATTTATAGCATTGGTATTACTGTGCAAAAAAGAAACAAAACCAAAAGATGTCAGATCAAGCCAAGATATCAAGAAAATTACCAGGCTTTGAAGCTAAGGTGTAAACCACACGTTTTAGCTCTTTCTCTGGTATAAATGACTTAGTTTTGTTTATAAAGGCAATTTAAAGAGTTGTTTCTTTTTGTAAGCAGTGCTAGAACCGTCTTTTAAAAAAAACAGCCAATCAACAAAACCTTACTAGCTTGGAGGCTGAATTTCTGTTATGAGAGATGTGGCAAAAATAGTGGGTTTAAGTGGCAAAAAGTAGTCTCAGGCTTGAGATGATTTCTGACAGAAGTAATGTTTGTAGTGCACAGCCAGGTAGCAATGGGAATGGATGATCACACACGACCTCAGCATTACAGCAGTTATTGTTAGCAGGGTCCGAGACCACTCATTCTTCTGTTTTTTGTCACTATCCATTCCCATTGTACAAGCCTTCATTCCTCCTGGTTTCCTACCTTGTTAGCTGTGGTTTGAAATTACAAATTTTTTAAGTAAAATATTTTGATTAGCAAAATCTTGAAAATTGTGATTAGAAGTGAAGGTTATGAGTATTTGGCTCATTGGGTTTCTAGTAATATTTTTAAAAACTGCTGCTTACTGAACTACAGTGGCACATCTACTCACATCAAGCAATTTCTAGAGGTTTTACAGGTGATTATTTGAACAATTCAAATTCTGTGCTGGAGGGGGATTACACCAATTATTACCAATTTTGAAAACTAAAGGACAGAAGGGTCAAAAAACTCTGTTGTTTAAAGGACTCTGGTGTGATTAAGGACAGATCAAAGAATCATGGAATGATTTGGCTTGGAAGGGACCTTAAAGGTCATCTTGCTTTGACTCACTTGCCATGAGCAAGGACAGCTTTCACTAGACCAGATTGTTCCAAGTCCCATCCAACCTGTCCTCGAACACTTCCAGGAATGGACCAGCCACATCTTCTCTATGCAACTTCTCCAGAGCCTCACCACCCTCAGAGCAAAAAAATTCCTCCTAACATTTAATCCAAACCTACTCTCTTTCAGTTTAAAGCCCTTTCTCCTTGTCCTGTCAATACATGCCCTTGCAAAAAGTCCCTCCCTAAACTCTCTTGTAGGTCCCATGAGATAATGGAAGGTGCTTTGAGGTTTCCCTGGAACATCTCTCCAGGCTGGACAGCTCCAAGTCTCTCATCTTCAGAGGAGAACAACTCCAGCTCTTTGGTAAATTTAGGCTGTGATTGAATACTAGGCTGGTTTTCTGCCTGAGAGAATAGGACAAGTGTTTTTATTCTTCTCAACAAAAACTGTTCACTGGTTGATACTATTTTGAGGTAACCTCTAATACTCTGCTGCCATCTTCACTATGGCATTTTAAAAGTCAGTCATTTCAGTCAGTTTTAGTTTCTCACTACCAAGAATCATTTAATGAGTTTTCATTTTTTTCTGAATATTTGGCACTGTGAAGGGTAGATGCAAAGAAATAAAAGTTATGTTATCATAGGAGGTTTTTTTTGTTTCGGTGGTTTGGTGGCTTTTTTTGGTTGTTTTGTTTGTTTGTTTGTTTTTTGTGGTTTTTTATTTTTTTATTTTGTTTTCTTTTTTGTTTTGTTTTGCTTGTTTCAGTTTTTTTAATAAGCATAACAGGAGTGAATACTAATTCAAAGACATCAGTGTGGTAATGTCAAAGGGTCACTGCTATGTGCTGATAACTGCAATGGTTACATTGCTTACATATAATCAAATGTCAGATGATAACCTGAGTTTGCAATAAATGGCTGGAGTTTAGAAGTCATTTCACCAGCTGGAGCTGTGTAGTATTTGAAGGATAAATTGCCATTTTTTGTTTCTCGTCATCTTTAATTTACTTTTTAAATGTTGTTTTCCCTCATATATCATTCTTGCATAGTTCTAGAGCTACTCAAATTGAATTCTCTTATTTCTCAAATTTTAACTACAATAGAAAACTGAGGATTTTCTGGTAGTTAATTATAACAAACCCTTTTGGTATTACTTGAGGTTTATTTATTTTCTCTTGTTAGGTTCGGGTTTGCTCTTCTGGCTGTTCGTCCTCCTCTAAATAATCATTAGTGTAGTTTCACCAAAATTATTATCTAACTTCTTGAATATATGTTCATCTTTACTTAGTTTAATTTTGTCTTTTTTAGTTTGAGTTGAGGGCTCAGGTTTGAAGTCAGAGGTGGGGGTGGTCTACTCTGTCATCTCAAGGTTGATACAGGGGTTACTTTTTAACCTAATGGTGGAGAGTCTCACTCTCATTGCCATTTACCCTGGCAGGGTGAGATGAATTTCTGTCTGTTTTTATTAAACAGATGAATGGGTTTTGGTCAGCTGACTCTACAGGCAGTCCTGCATCCTTCCTCTTTGTAGGGAGGGGTGTAGGAGATTGTGGCCTTCAGTTTCCCTGTCAGAACTGCTGCCTGCAAAGCTGATCCCAAAGCTAGCTCAGCACTGTATCACTCTGCACTAGTCATTTAATGCTGGAATTTCTGGTCTGTTTTCCAATATTAGGTAACTTTTTGGATTTTGGTAAAGCTTTTGGTTCTGTCTGTCACAGGATACTTCTGGCCACAATGCCCAGCTGGATAGCAGTTGGCTCATGGGTCAGGCACTAAGAGTTACAGGGTGACATCAGACTGGTGACCTGCCGCCAGTGGGGCTCCCCAGGGCTCCATCCTCAGCCCTGTGCTCTGCAACATCTTCATAAACAACTTGGACACAGGTGCCAAAGGTATTGTAAGAAACTTTGCTGATAGTACTGGAGTGGGAAGACCTGTGAGACTCTAGAGGACAGGAATTCCCTGCAGAGAGACAACTCACGTGGCTGGGCAGTCACCAGCCTTTTGAAGTTTAACAAGGGCAAGTGCTGGATTCTGCACCTGAGAGGGGACAACCCTGGACGTGTGAATACGCTGGGGAATGAGAGGCTGGAGAGCAGTGGAAAGGGGCCTGGGGAGTCAGCAGTGCCCTGGCAGCCAGGAGGGACATCCCTCCTGCCCTGGGGCCACCAGGCACAGCATCACCAGGTGGGCAAGGGAGGGGATTGTCCTGCTCTGCACTGCACTGGGGCAGCCTCACCTCAGGTGCTGGGCGCAGTTTGGGGTTCCTCAGTATGAGGATATAAATCTTTTGGAGACTGTCCAAAGGACTGCAGCAGAGATGGTGAAGGGCCTTGAGGGGAAGCCATGTGAGGAGCACCTGAGTTCACTTGGTCTGTTCATCCTGGAGGTGACTGGGGGGAAACCTCATTGCAGTTCCAGTTTCCTCATGAAGGGAAGAGGAGGGCCAGGCACTGATCTCTGCTCTGTGTGACCAGGAACAGGGTACATGACAACAGCATGGGTCTGTGTCAGGAGAGGTCTAGGTTCCATGTTAGGAGAAGGTTCTTTATCCAGAGGGTGTCTGGAACAGGCTCCCCAGGGCAGTCAGTGGTCACAGCATCAGCCTGCCAGAGTTCAAGCAGCATTTGGGACAAAGCCCTCAGTGGTGTGGTGAGATTGTTGGGGTGTCCTGTACAGAGCCAGGAGCTGGACTTTGATCCCTGTGGGTCCATTCCAACTCAAGATATTCCATGATTGTATAATGATGTAGAGCTTCTCTTTTCCTGTTTTACAGATAATTTTTTTCACATTTCCATAGTATTTCCTGCTTTAATTTTTTTACAAAACCTTTACTTTTGGAAAGTCTTTCTCTGAATTGTTATTCTGTCATTTTTCTTTACCGTGATTATAGATATATTTCTTTTAACATCTTTACCATGTAAGTTGAATCTTCATATTTGTTTTACATTAGATGTTTAATCTTATTTAATTATCCCAAATATCATGAATCCTTTTTCAGACACTTCCTACTCTTGTTTTTCTGATGAGATAAAATTGCTAGAAGATAAATCTCTAGAGACTGTTCTTTTTAGTTACTATATGTGTTGACTGATCATATATTATTTCCTTTATTGTTATTCATGGCAGTGCTTGACACCAGTTACTGTGAACAGTGAGGGAGCTAAGCCTATATTTTAAGTGATGACCCAATATAACATATGCCTTCATATGTAGTGATCCACTGGAGTGGAATTTCGTCCTCTAATATTCTATGATTACACAGCACTTCCCAGGGTGTTTTGCACTTTTTATCTGGAGAGTTCAGTGGGAATACAGCCATGCTCATTGCCCTCTCCCTGGAAAAGCTTTCAAGTGAAGATGGCTTTTCACAACAACTAACAGAAAGCAATATTGCTTTTGCCCTCAATATTGCTGAACCCCTGGCAAAGAATCAACACTTCTGAGAAGAGCTGCTGAACATGCTTTATCTTCTGCCAGAAGAGGAAGGGGAAGGGTAGAAACTTGTCCAGATTGATTGAAGCTCCTTAGAAATGACGTCCACATCAATAAAATTGGGAACTCTCCTGCCAGCTAGCAGGTGGTCAAAGTCCATGCCAAGCCATCCAGATGACCACATGGATCCACCTTTACCAATGCCAAGTCTGTGTAAGTTTTGTGGAATTAATCCTGTGTTTATTCTGCAGTTCTTAAGGGGGATCAGCCTTTGCTGAGTCAGACTCCAGGTTTCTGAATAACAGCCTTTGTGACCTCTGTCAATCAGTTTCATATCAACACCTGTGGACTTTTGCCTTCCTGTATTCTGACTCCTCAATCTGCCACATCAGACTAAAGCTGTCCTTTATGGGGAAAAATACCTCTGAATCCACTTACTTAAACAGTGTTTCTTTTCTCCCAAACACATTGGAACTACAAATAAATGCCTTTTCAGTAGCTGAAATCTGTTGCTATTGTGCAACAAAGCTTAAGTCTCTATTGTGACTTTGCTTTTCCCCTCATCTTTCTCTTCAAGCTGGAGGGAACCCGGTTGGTTTTGTTTTTTACTATCTAGTGATAGGCCACCATCCTTCCTTGTGGAGGACCAAAAGCTCCCACTGCAAACCTGTCACTTGGCCATTCACTTGTCATGCTTTACTAAGCTTGTGGTAAAAGGAGAAGTTACCAAAACACAATGTAGCTCCTAGCCTTGAGATTAATTCTTTTGCCCACAAAGTATTTTAGAGCAAGAAAACCTTTTTGAAATAGACTGCTGACAGTTTTCTTTTCTTATTGCAGCTTATCTCTTCCTTTTTCAGAGACAGTGAAAGGTTTAAAAATGTTTGTAGACTGCCACAAGAAGTAGTGTTAAAAATGTTTCTCAAAACTTGAAAAGAATCTTAAAATACTCTCATTGAATAATATAAAGCAGAGAGTGACTTCTAGTACAGGCAGCTTTTCCAGAAGTGATAGTGTATCTGTTGTTCATGTTCTCTGTTATGTTAATGTGAGAACTATCAACTTGTCTTAAATTCTTCCTTTTACTTAATATAAGTGAGAAAACAGTGACAAAAGGTATTGTTACATTCATATTCATGTGTACCCTACCTAGAGGGCAGTAATTCATCCCAGAAAGAGAAGTACTTTTTTGTAGAATGTTTACTCAGTAATTGATACTCAATTTTTAGAGACTGAAAAACCTAAGAAATACTAAAATTAAAAATATAGAATGCAATTTTAAATCTAATTTAAATGCTAATCAGAATTACTTTTACTTTGGCAATATACTTAATTTCAGTGAATGTGGATAAAGATGTGTAAGACCCATTCAAGGATTTTTTTTTTTTGTTACATACATTAAAATAATAATCTCTTGAAGCAAAGATTAGTTTCTCAAATAAAATTCGTATTATATGGATATAATAGCTTTCATCCAAAGCAAATTATCACTTGTCTAGAGAGGGGGAGAAGAAAATGAGACAAAAGAAAACCTGAGATGTAGGCAAAAATAGCATTTAGACCATTTTAGCTGATTAAGAGAATATGAGAACCTGTTTCCTGAGCTGAAATCTGCCATCAGTGAAATAAAACCCATGAACTACACATGAACTGGAGGTGCATCCCCAAAACTGTCAGATCACATATAACACATATAACTTCCAGATACCTGGTTCTCAGGGAGCAGGGGGAAGTATTTATTCCAATTTTGCACGACAGAAGTCAGCATAGATCATCATTTAATTTAGAGCACACATAATGAAAACTTACTGATGCAGGAATCCTTAAGATTAGGAGGGAAATAAAGCATTTTTCTTTCTCCTGTGCAAGGATCACTCCAGACAGGTTTTGTTCCTGTGGTCTTGAAAAATGAATGTCTCTCATGTCTCCTTTCTTCTTTCTTCTGTCTCATGGTTTTGCTTATTTGACAAAAAAGAATCTGAACTTGCTAGTCCTTTTGCCTTGTTTTTGTTACTTCAGCCTTGGATCCACTAAGTATTTTGCTCATTCCCAAGATATCTGTAGTTTGCACAAAGGGACAAGTTTTTCCTTTCTCAGTGTATTGATAAATGAAGCCTGTGAAGAGAGGACACGATTCACTAGAAGAATGGGCCTTTGGATTCTGACAGAAATTAGCTTTCATCTTGAATTGCTTTTGGATTATGCTGCTGCTCCCAAGGAGTAATGTGGGAGCACTCAGAAAATGTTTGTGTAGTGTAGTCCAGTTAAGGACCTCAGCTCTTCAGCCAGTTTGGGTCCCTTTGTTCCATAAAAGCCTGAAAACAGCAGGACTTGCTGTTGGGAGACACCCATCCAGATAAATGCCTGTTTGTAGAAAGCAAAATTCCCAGAAATAACTCCTACCCCAACCGTCCCTCAGTGCTGCTAGAAATGAAGTTGTGTTTTGCAGCTGTTGGAAGTCATTTTTGTGTGGAGCGAGGCTTACTGCAATGAAGTTCATCCATAATTTAAAATTTCTTGTCTTACTTCAGTCATAAAGTCAGAATCTAAAAGAATTAGCCTTTGGGTTTGGATTAGTGAGCATGAAAAGGAAGAGAAATGAGTCAGCAAGTAACACTGGGATAACAGTAAAGCTTCCCTTTTTTACTGAAGTTGTAAACATTTCACATTAACTTTTCACATTAAGTTGAAGTACAGCTGGGTTCTGTATTATTTAGATGCAGAATTTTAATTCCCCTAGCTCCAAAACAGCAACATGTGAAAGTCTGGTTTCTGTATTATAATTTGATATCATGGACAGTTTTTAAGGAATAAAATATAATTGAGACAGGTTCTCTCATGCAACATGGATCAGTTGATGAAAATATTTTTTGTGCATGAAAACTTTGTATGGCTCACAAAAAGGACTAATTTAGTTTTTTTTTTTTTCTCATCCTGTGACTGACACATACTGAAAAAAATATTGTGGAGAGTTTTAGGGTTGTTTTTTCTCTAAATTTTATTTATTTTCATTTTATTTCAGAAAATAGCTAGTAGAATTTACCCTAGTGTATGAAACATTGAAGCTAGAAAAAATACCTAAGGGAAGAAAAAAGATATTTTTTTCCCATGTACTTTAATTATTGAATTTTGTACTCAATATACTGTCACATGATGAAATTTTTAGAATATAAAGTGGTGGAATATTCATTATGTGGATGTTCATAAGCCTTTGTATAATAGACACGTAATTTTCTCCATGCATCTATTTCTTCATGCATCTCAATTCAGAGTTTCACATATTTTATATCAGGATAAATTGCCCAAAATAGTGATTTACAGCCTTTACTAGCTATGATTTATTTTCCATAAATTTCATTTCAGCGGAATGATGTTCTGTAATGTGGCATTTAGTGTTATCTGAAAGTTGTGCTTTATTTGGGTTAGAGAAATAACATTTTCTGCATATGAACTTCCTTTTTTTAAAATTTTTTTTCTTTTGCAGTAGCTTAAGTGTTAAAGCCTGAAAGGATTTAGAAAGCTGCAGTGAATGTGTTAAGACTGTTAATGAAGCCTCTGAATCTAAGGACAAAATTAGCTCTCACACCCACACTGTGCAAAGTACAGCAACTGTCTGATAGAATTGCATCATGACTTTTACCTGGGGACATGGGTATTATATTCACTTGAAATGATGAAATTGGGAAGACAGATGTCCCCAATGGACACTTTAAGGAGTTTGTACCTACATAAATTGCTCAACAAAAATCCCTGAGATTTGAACATGAAACCTATGTAAAAATGCTTATTAAGTGTGAGCAGTGGATAACACGTTCCATCATGCAATATCTGCTTTTAAGTGTGTACAGGAATATGCTTTTGATACAGAATAACCTGAGAAAGGAAGAGAACAAAAGCAGCTTTAGACAGCAAGGACTTTGAACTACTTAATTTTGTTGGAGTGAAGGATATAGATCAGCATATGAGATTCAGATTCATAAGAATCAAGCTCTGGAGAACAAAAAAGGGACAGCTTCTCATTTCCTCTATTTCAGTGAGTGGGAATGATGCCTGTGGCTGTAGTCATGGAGAAGGAGAATCTCCAAGATCTAGAATATCGTGTTCTTCTCACCTCTCAGCCCACACAAGTTCCTTCTTTCAGGTGTAGCAAAGACATCAGGCCCAGGAGATCTGTGAAAAACAAGACCAGGAGAACTGCCATTCCCTTGAGAGCACATTGCTGGTCCTGTGTTGCTGATTCCATATATTTCTTCTTGGTTTTATACTTGTTATTTATATGAATTGTTTGTGCAAGATCATGACTGAATAGCACTTGGCACAATCCTGCAGTGTTGGCTTGGAATAGGATATAAGAAGCACTACAGAAGGAAATAGAGCAGGGAGGAAGGGAAAGGATCAGATTCCCACAGAGAACATCAAAATCAAAATATTCTGGATGGAGGTCAGTGATGGAAAATATATACAGATATTCCAGTGGATGTAGCTGGCAGTATAAAAGCACAAAGTGAAATTGCTAATTACAAGAGCAAAAAATTACAATGCAATGTGTAAAAATGTGTAAAAAAAATTGCAATGTGTTTGTACCACATATTCTTTGCAGTAAGTTAAGTGGTCTCTCTTTTCATCCACTTTACCCAGAAATACAGGGAGTGATCTGCAGATCAGATGTTCACCAGAAACACAGTGGTGCTTGTTGTCCAGCAGAAGCTCACAGATAAGCAGAAGTTACAAACTCAGTTTTTCCCTTCTTTTAACACAAAACTTGTTAGAATGGGAGTCTTAAGCAGGCAGTAATTGAGAAGAACATTAGTATAGATTTAAAAAAAAGGTTATTTGTAGGTACTTAATAAAACTAAATGACTAAGCTTGAAATCTTCAGCCTTCAAGAGTAAGTATAATTTCTTCATAATGGGCTACTGAGTGTGCTGGTGACAAGAAGGAAGCACTTGATAAAGAAGGATTTACATGTTTCTTCATGAAGTGCATTGATTCCAATAGCACAGCACTAAACATTTCTGTGACACACCTCCTCTCATATCTCTGACTTCCACAGCACTGAAAAACCCACTGCCTACTTCCTCCTTGGAAAGGAAAACATGTTGCTTTTGATAAAACTAGTTGTATTTCACGTCCATTATTTTGTTAATTCTTATAGAGAGAGTCCTAGTATATCAAGATAATATCAGATCTTTGCTTTATTAAAGTGAATATTACTGAAACTATATAGCCCATCATGGTAAGACTGGAGTTTTATATCTGATTCTTGTGGTTCTTCTTAGAACCCTGTATAAAATTAAAATGTGTTTGGAGCTGTCTATTTTTGATCATCAAAATTCTGGGTGATTTTGCATAATATAGTAATATGAGGACATCAAAGTTTAGAAATTTATTTTGGAAGAATTTTAGAAATAAGGAACTTAAGGCACGTGAGAATAGTAAAACTCATATTCTTGAAAAAAGTTGTAAATTATGACTGTTATCACTGCTTTTTAGATGTAGTATTTTAAAACATGACAATAAGGTGAAGTCAACTAAAAATCTTCAGAGATATATTTTATAACTATGGGTTCAGGCATGTGCACACAAAATCCTAAACCAAATATAGGAGGTCAGTTGCCTGGGATACTGAAATCAATTTTAAGTAGTACTCTTTGAGAGGGTAAATTGAGAAAAAGCATTTATGATTAGAAAATTAGTAAGGTAAAATCCTGTAGAATAATTCATAATTTACAGATAAAAACAAGAAATTGAGTATCTTGAAAATGCCTTTAACTGCACATACAGTCACAGGAAAAAGTGCAGATATTCCTTATTTACTATTTACTCAGCAATTGACATATATTATGACTTTTGATATTTATCTTTACAATTTCTGTCCTAAAGGCTGGATTTTGTTTATGTTTAAAATGGATTAGTTTGGTCTTAACTCCATTTCTGTAGAACTACAGTATCCTACAATTTATTCTGAAATGCTGACAATGGTCATGCAGATTAATTTCCTAGATAAACCTACTTGTGCTTTCTCTGTAGAGCCTGAGGCTGTGCTCCTTACCACTTTTTAGTCATCAGATCAGTACTTGGCAAGGCAGTATCTACTACAGCACTGCCTATCATTTCTGAAATATGAGAAGCTGTGGAAGAAATGTAAAATACCAGAAAAAAACAGATTTATTAAAAAAAATTCTACACAAATTCCAAAGGATATGATACAACTAATACATTGCATATAGCTGTCAATAAATAAATAAAGCTTACTGTTTTAGTTGATTCAAAAACCTACAAAACTTGAGGGAGGGGAACGTGGAAGAAGTCAGTGTCGTGATTTTGGATTTTTGCAAAAGTTTGGCTGTTGTTTTGCTATGCCTGACTTGCAAAATTAATTCAAATTGGCTTGGATAAGAGCACTGTCATGTGGATTAAAAGCTGGCTGAAACACTACAAACAAAGGGTGTCTTGAGGGTACCACAGGGATCACTGCTAGAACCAGTCATTTTTAATGTCTTTATTAATGATCGGGGAGAGAGTGTTCAACAACACGCTAATAAAATTAACGTGTAATACCAAACTAGGAGGACATAGAAATACTTGGAAGTTCAGAAAAAAGGAAAATAAGCAGGGTCCACAGAGAGATTAGAAACACTGCAGAAGTACCCCAGTGAGCTTCAGCTTCAAGGAAATGGAGTCCAATTAGATCTCACAAGGAGAATTTGGAAGATGAATAACATACTTAAAGAAACTTGGAAGCAGTTAGGTAGGGGGAAAACAAGAGGCTGAAAGGAAGAGTGGTAATCAACAGCAAACCAAATGTGCACAAGCTCTGGAAAAGGGTGGCAAAAGAGGGTGATGGCAGCTGGAATGGCCCAGGAGCCCCTGGGGCCGTGGGTTGGGCTTCAGCAGCTAAATTGGAAATTTTAAAGTTTCTTAGACAGGCAACTGGTAAATGCTGCAGTGGGGAACAGCCATGAAATGACAGATCAGTTGTTTATGTGGTTTCTTCCTAATTTCTTTGGATCTGACATATTCTGAAAGGGCACATTGCTTAAATATTGCAGATATTAAATATGAACATTTGAGCTAATACTGAATAGTGATGGAGCTAAATTATTATTCCTAAAGTACCAATGGTAAGTATTTGGCAGACTTTTCAAGTAATAAATGCAATCACAAATAAATAATGGAAAATACAATAGTATTGAGTACCCTTGGGAGTGAAACTAATTTTGTGCATATAGAGCAGGAGCTAAACAATCTTCAGATCTCAAGAATTTGTTATTTCTGTGAGTGAAATATAAACATTTCTTACATCAGAATAATGCTGACTGAGTCATGATTACATGACATACTTGGTACTAATTTCTTGAAGAATTAGATTTGCTTTCTTAATATGTTATTCAGATCACCTCAACAACTAATGAACTGCTTTTGGAAATCTTCATTTGCAGTTTACGAATTTACAAGTCTTTAAAATTGTATTGTAAAAATATCTCCTCCCATTTCAACTGTATTAGTGTGAACAATCAGCTTTTTTTCTATTTTACTACGTTTCTAAAATTTTTATTTAGAATTGGGCAAAATAACCTCGTATTTTGGAGACTTAACTATCATATAAAAACATATCTTATAAAATATTATATCTGCATTGATCTTTTAACTAATAATGTCTTCATTTGAGACCGTAATTTTTGTTTAAATGAAATTCTGTTTTGTTTTCAGCTGCAATAGCTTGCACACACACTGACAATGTGCTTTGCTTGATGGAAGCAGGTGCTTCTTGCTGGTTATTTGCTTAGTCATGTTTAAGGAATGTTTTCCAGGCTGGTTGTTTTCTCTCACAGAACTCCACGAAAGTTTGAGCATTCTGGATTCGCCGTATTTGTAACCTTTTTAAAATCAGGGAATCAACCTATCTGTGTTAGGAATCTATCACATAAATGTTTTAAAAATACTCATGTTCTTATTTCTGTTTGAAATAATCTTCCTAACAAATTGTAGAGTTGCTGTAACAAATCTGTATAATTCTCTAGCAGGGTTCAGTCTGGTTTTCCAGCTTCCAACAGCTGAGGAGAGGCAACATTTGTTGTAGAAAAGTGAGACACAGATAGCAGATCATGTTTTCCAGCTGTTTCTTCTTGCATATCTGCTTCCAGTTGGCCCACACTTCTTGTTCTGGACATCACCAAACAGCCCACATTGTTGGAAAAACATTTTTGGAAAAGCATTGATTTTGAAGCTGTTCATTCAGGAAGAATGTTTGAAGCAGCAGCGATAGGCTGGGAAACCTTTACTGCCTTAATTGTTTGTGGAACTAAAGGGGAAATTGGAAAATTGACCTGTCTGAATTGTAAACATTTTTTTTTTTTTTCATTTTAAATCAGTTTATGTAGCATGGTTATGCATGAGATATGGCCTCAAAAAGAGAGCATCTCTTGTAGCTCTGTTGCTTTATTGAGGAGCTGGAAGTGTCTCTGTAACCTCTGATCTGTATACATAGCATACATTGAGTCATTTTTGGGTACAAGGACGTAATTCTAAGGATTTTGTTACACATGCATTACTGTGAATGGCTAACAGAACCTAGAGAAGAAAATGCTACAAAAAGCCATTAGTACTAACTCATTTATCAGCTCTTTGTAAAATAACAGAAGTTTCCATCTTGTATAAAACCCTGAGAAGGAAGTCGTCACTCCATGGTGTTGGTTGTGGTTCCAGTAATCTGTTTAGTATTCCACTGAACCCTGGGGCTGTCTGAGTGCTCTCTATCAATAACAAAGGTTCAGTTGTTTTATTTGCTTAGCAGTTTGCGCCAGCTTTAGTCAGCACATTGAAATCTACATTTTGAGTGTTTTTTTGAAACATTTGTGAAATAGATTTTTGCCTTCTGTTGATGATTAAGGTAACATGGTACAGTTCCAGACTGCAAGAAAATGCAGTGGGTTTTATTTGTGATTAAATAGATGCAGATCTGCATATATACTTTTTTTTCCTCATATTTTTTAACTTCAAACTGTGAGGCTACTTGGTCTATGGGCATATTTATTCCACTGTAGTACCGGTATAAGCAAATAAAAAGCTGGGCATGAAATTAGATTTTGATCAGAAAATGGAGTTCTGGTTATGTATTTTTTATGTGCACAGTAGTATTATAGATTTACAATATTTGAGGGGACAAATATATTATGCATCCTAATTTCCAAAGACTGAAGTATATCTTTGTCACACCTGTAAACATAAACCAATTGAGTTCATGAAGTGAAGTTTGTAAACAACTCAAACTTGCAAGGTGACTTTGCAAGTCTTTTACAAGTTTTTAATCTTTTAAAGGCTTTAAAATATTAGCTATCTAATCCTTTCAAAAGCTCAGTGAGGAAAGCAGTGAGTACAGTCACACCACTGAGCTCCAGGCCGCCAGAGTGAGGTTCCCCCACAGCACCCAGGAACTAACTCTGGATTTAAGCCCCGATTCTGGCTTGGTCTAGGTTCCCTTTGGCATGGCATGGTTTTGAGGAGATTGCCTGGTTCTGAAGCTTGCCTGACTCTGGATTCAGGCCTGTGCCCTGATTCTGAGTTGGTCTAGGCCCACTTAGGTTTTGAGGAGAATCATCCTCACGGATGGCAAAGACCTGGAGCATCCTCCAGAGAGCACCACAAGCTCTTCCTGCCCTGGAGCCTCATCCAGGCTTAATGTTACCCAGAGCAGATCAGAGACAGCCGGTGAAATCCAGTGTCATTATTCCTGTTCCAGGGGAGGGACTTTTTATCCAAATGTTTAAGCAAGGAAGCAATGATTAGAACGTTCTGCTTGTTAGCAGCAGTGATTGCTCTTTCCTGAAGACTGTGTACTGCTTATACTTACTGACATACTCTACAAGTATGACCTGGTATTAATGAAAAGGCACTCAGCAGAATCAATTAACGCAGATGTTTGTTTGATGTATTATTGTTGCTCTTTGTTGTTCCATCAGTTATTTGTTGAACGTGGTTGATTAACCTCTTCTCCTTTGTTTCCATTTACAGTGGTAAAATCCTCTGAAGAGTTTGTTTAAACCTTTCACTTTGGCACATAAAGCTAATAAAACTAAGAACATGCACTGTGCAAGATCTTTTCAGAAAACTCTCTGCAGTGCTGTAGTACAGAGTTGAACAAGGCAGGTTAAACCACCTGATTTTGCATTTAATTCATAAAAGAGTGTGCCAGACATTGGTGGTTGTCTGGAGAACTGGTGATAAAAACAGGATGATATTGCAACTGATGTGCCAGATAAAATAAAAAACATAGGAAGACCAAGACTGGCATCTCTAGAAGGGAATACAGATTACCTAGTTTATCACTGGAAAAGACACCATCTGTTTTCTCTTTTCCCTGCAAAGAGGTGGGAACATTGTACTTGTGGATTGGATTTTTATAGTTTTATATATGTGAAAAGCTTTTTTTCTTTCTTTTTTTTTAATGTGAGGTAACATAAAGCCTCAAAAAGGGAAGAGAAAAAAAAAAGACAATTGCTTTAGCTGAAATTGGTAATAGAGCTCTGCTTTGATCATTTCTGTAATGTGAAGACTTGCACTGCAGGCACACAGGTGCCACAATGGATTTGGATTTAGGGAATCTCAATGACTTATCCATTTTGTACAAGGTATGTTGTTGCTTTTAAGAAGTTTTCATAGGTTTTTCTGTTTGATAGCATTTGCTAGTCATTTCCTATGGTTGAAAGAACTGTGTAGAATAAAAGCACTTCATATTGTATCCTTTAATTGACTATAATCAACGATTTACCACACATTGTTTGAAAGGGACTATGTAATCTCAGCTAGGAATATTGCTTATAGAATGAAACTCCGGCACAAATTGCTTTCTGAAACAAAAAACTTGTAATCAGTTTTAAATATCTACAACAAATTTTATGAAATTAAGTGATGTTGTGTTCACTGTATTACAACAGCACGTTATTTAAATGAGTGGGATATTTGAATGTTGATAACAGCTTGTGGGGAATTTTATTACAGAGTCGTTGAGAACTTAGATGGTAAGTGGTATTTCAAAATAATGATTAAGATACTGTCAAAAAACAATGGCTGTGTTTGAAAAACAATCCAAGTTATCTACATGGATAACTTGTGGACAGCCCCGTTATCCATAGGCAGCTCAGGCTATGGTTTATGTGGGATGGAAATTTTCTTTTTTAGTCTCCAGCCTGTGTATGTACCTCCTGGATGTTGCTGGGTGGGGACCAAGGGGCACCAGGCCTGTGCCACCATCCTTCCAGGTCCTGGAGGAGAGAGCTGTGCTGTTCCAGGTGGCTGCTCCCAGGGGTGAGCAAACAGCAGATGAACAAAATACTCCTTAAATACGCCTAGGTTTGAAATAATGAAGTGCAACAGGATTTATGTTGGTGGAGAACCAGGGCAAGCCCAGCATTTTGTGTTTCATTCACTTTGGAGGGGTGTTGTATTCTTTTTATGTGGGTAGGTAGTTGTAAAACAACAGACTTAAAGAGGGTGGGTTTTTATTACATGTTAAGAGGAAATTCTTCACTGTGAGGGTGGTGAGGCACTGGAATAAGTTGCCCAGAGAAGATGGGGATGCCCCATCCCTGAAGGTGTTCAGGCCAGGTTGGATGGAGCTCTGAGCAGCCTGGTCTAGAGGAAGATGTCCCTTCCTGGAGATGGATGATCTCTGAGGTCCCTTCCAGCCCAAACCATTCTATGATTTGTGTCCTGTTTGGATGATGGCTGCTCTCTAGCTCTTGGTGGCCAGTACCAGCGTAATTTTATAAGCAGCACACTGGAAATAAGAAGAGGAGATTTTTTTTTTTTCCTTCAGGTCTTTGTTTAATTGATTCCATTGGTCCTATCATGCCACAGCAGGCAGTTCCATAAATTTATGTCTGTTCCTCTCATGCATGTCTTGGAATAAGATAAATAATACTCTAAAGCCTAGATGGGAAATTATTCATTGCTCCTTGCCACCTCCAGCAGCCTTTGGTAGAAGTGTCATGTTGCCTTCCCCATCCCCTGTATCACTCCTTGGTGCTGCATTCAATAACAACAGATTCACCAGTGACTTTTTCCTTCTGTCGTGTTCAGCAGCGGAACAATTAATGCTGACTTTTAAATCGTTACCATTTTGCATTTTCATTAGCAGCTGCTTTGACAGAGGGGATCAGTTCACAGCTCAGAGTGGCTGTGTCAGCCTGTCTGCAGCTCCCTGCAGCTACCACTGTAAACCAAACCCTGTGGTTGTTGTTGTCTCTGGCCTGCAGACTGGAGAAGTTGGGATTGGTGCTGCTAGGACTGTGCACTGGAGCTGTGAAAGAACCTAAACTAGAAAGGATAATTACTCAGGGCTTTTCTGCAGCTGTCTAATTGCTTTGTACAGCAGGTCATGACTGTGCTGCAGTAATAAATTGTAATGTTGTCCATGCCTTTTAAAATGTTATTTTTGCTTTTGCATGCGAGGAAATAACAAATAAGATGTTATTTGTAATATATAAGATGTATATTCCAGTTTGCAGGTAATCCAGCTCATTTAATTCTAGTTTTCATACATCACATTTTAGTAGAATTTATCACTGCTACCAAAATCACCACTTAGAAGGCAAAGTCTGACTAATTCTGACTAATCTTGACAATGGCACAAGCAATGCTTTTATTTGAATTTGGTTTTGTCGCCACAACTAACTTCTCAATTTTTGTAAAAAAAAAACCATTCATTCAAGATTTTTTAAAATTTATTTCTGCAGCTTATAGAATCAATCGTCGATTCACAATAAACACTGTTTTCTTAGCACTGTTTTTTTTAAGATATTTGGAAGCAGTTCACTAACAGACTGTTAAAAACAAAAACTAATAAAGTTCCATGCCACCCTTGACAGCATACTTTTAGCTGTAAAAAATTCACTATAATTTGAATTATTTTAATACATATTTTAGTATAGTCTTACAGACCACTTCTGTGATATTTCTCTTTTCTAAAAGGGAAATTATTCCTTTTATTTTAATAGAGTTTTAACTATTTAACAAATGCTTTTTCAGATCTTATTATTGAACATTTGATTCAAAGCTTTTGCTTCAGTCTCAAAGTTAATAAAGTCCTGAAAGAATTGAATTTAAATGTGAAATGAAATTTCTTAATACAAGGCTGTTCAGTTTTCACTGAAGAACCAAACAGTGGAAAAATAAAATATGCTGAGTTATCATCTGTGATTTAGAGCCAAATCTAGCTCTAAATGTTGTCTTGTGGCATTTAATTGTCAGAGCTAATGTCTGCATTTCCCTTGGCAAGCCATATCAGAAGAATCAACAGGGACTTCAGTCCAAGCATGCAGGAAGTGTTTCTGTTGAGAGGGGCAAAAATAGGGCTTTGTGTTTTGTTTGTGTGGTTTTTTTTTTTCGGTTTTTGGGTTTTTTTTTTTGTTTTTTGGTTGTTTTTTTTCTTTTTTTTTCATGTACATGTCATCACTCTTTTCTGCGCCATTAGTAATTTCAGGTCCTTAGTTAAATTTTTTCTGTTGTTGGGTTAGAATGAGCTTTTCCCATAGCAAGGGAACCTTATTGGAGTGAAGACAATATATATATATATTTGATTAAAAAGAAGAAATAAAAATCCCCAAATTGAAATGCAAGCCTTTCCAAATGGATAAATTATTGTCTTGGGGTAAATGTGAGTTTCTTTGCCTAAATACTCAGCATTGTGTGGTAACAAATAATGATAATTTCTGCATTTTGATAGCATGAGTAGGCATATCACTGTAAGATGTAAATGTGTCACTGTCTTGTCTTTCTCCTGTACCTGTGCTAAGTCTTACCTCTCCCTTAAAAATTGAATTAGACAGTAACCCAAGTTACTTTTTTGGACTTCAAGGAAGCTCTGGCTTTTCTTTGTGTCTCCTTAGTATTAATGTTCAAATGTTTTAAGTTTGCATGTTTTCACTAGGCAAGTGAAAAGCAACTTTAATATAAAACATGAGATTTTGTGTCCATTCTTGAAGTACTTAATGGATTTAGCAACTCTGCTTCAAACTGACTGCTCACTTTCCAGTGACTTCTGTACCAACTTTATTTTCCCTTCAAAGGGCAAACAAACTTTCCTTTCTCCCTTGGCGAACACTGAAGTGTAGGTGCTTAGATTCAAACCCTTTTATTTATTGTTTATTTGCTTTTTCTTTTTTTTTCAGACATTTTAATAAAAGTAATGTCTGTTTGAGGTCTCCTGCCCTGCTGTGGTCTCCAGGTTTTCCCAAAAGTTGGCAGATCTCCCTCTTGCCAAAGATATGCTCATTTATGAAATGGATTTTTAATTTGCTTGCTTTGTCACAATTATTTTAGAAAAACCTGTCTTTCTATAAGGTCTTTCTAAAGGGTGAGGGTCAAATCAAGTTGCTACTCTGCAGGTAAAATCATCAGTTCCTAATGGCTTAAACTTTGTTCAGTTGTAATGGTAGGAGCCCACAACTGTGAAAGAAAACAACATTCTTTTTGTCCTCCTGTTGTTACTAAAACTTTCTGTTCCTGTATCTACTCACTACACTATTTCAGATGCTGAATATAGGGTACTGTCTTCCTTCACACTGAGAAATAAACAATTAATTTTTTGCAGTTTGTATAGTGACTCTGTCACTGAGTAAGTGAATCTGAATTATTCATGTGCCAACTAGTGACATGAAGTGTGTTACAAGTTTTCCAAGTATATATAAAATATTTTTTCAAAGCTGTATTGTATTAATTTGCGGTGAAGGTAACAAATTCAATTTACCTCACTGAGAAAGCAAACCAGAAAGTTAATTCCATTTTCAGTTAGCATGTGAAATCAGCAGAATAATAAAACATAGAAAAGAGAAGCCAATCTGAAAACTTGATTCAAAACTGGAGAAAATACCTGAGGGAGCAAAACTTCGGGGTCACACAGCTGGAGAAAGTATATATCTGATAAAATGTGTGGCATGTAATGGGGAAAATAAAAATTGGGGGGAATCTTGGGCATGGCACTTGATGCCTGTGGTGTTGGGGTTGCAATATTGGGGCACATGGAGAGGTGACAGCAGCCCAGCCCATCTGTGTGGCTGCTGGGGCTCGTGTGTGGTGGCCAAGGGATGCTGAAACAGCACCTGACAGTCCTAGGCTGTGATCAACACAAGTCAGGGACTGAAGCTTGAGGCAAAAATTGTCTTGTCCAGAGGAAATGCCAATAATGCAGGTTTGGAGACCACTGGTGTAGATAAATGTTATTTCAAAAATTTGGTATAAACTCCATTGTTGCAGCTCAGAAATCCCCTTTTTCTCCTTAATAAAACCTTTTAGGGGTTTTTAAAGACCCATCTCTTTCATCTCTTCCCACAGCTTTGTTGAGACTAGGATTTTTGTTGTCTTAGTTTCTTGGACCAAGTGAAAGAAAGGGATAGTTAACAACGTGCAAGAGTGAAATGGACTTTCTGAACTAACAGAATTGATACTGTAACATACACTGAAGGTGGGAAAAAGGGAATCTCAGTCAAAACCAGTGAAAGTCTGACAAAGAATCAATGCATGTGCAAAGTGCTTCAAGGACTAAGTGGATCTGGACAGAGGGATCCATTTTTTCAGCTAAAAAACAGGACAGATTGCTCCAGCTTCTGCTGTTGGGGATCTGCAAACAAATCTTTTGGAAGGCCTGTAAGGCCAGCTCTAAGAACAAATGATAATTTATATCCAAATTGTTTCTTCTTCAGATTTCTTTCTTGAGAAATTCTGGGGAAAAAAAATAATTTAAGCCATGCTAGGATCTCTTTCATGACGATTAAAGAGAAATTCCCAGAGTAAAAAACCTCTGGTCAATATTTATAGCTGTAAGTGTGGTTTTACACTCATATCTAAGGAAATATTTGCTTTTGATAAGTGGACAGCAGGCTGTTAGGAGAGATAGTTATTTAATAAGCAGAAAGTTGGAAACATTCTAAAATGGAGAAAATAACTGCTTTTGTCATCAATGAAATCGAAAATGTAAATTGTTGCAAGAAGTTCTTTATTTTTCTTCCTGTTTGTCACTTGTGAACCTGAAACTTTACAAATGTTGCAATTTTCCTGTCCTTGTAGGTGGGTAGATATTTAACAGAAGTAAGAAATTAGGCAAAACAAACTCATTCAATACCGGATTGAACGCTTTTGTGTCTGTCTCCTCTGCAGCAGCTGAAGTAAAACAAATGAAGTGTTTCTGGTCACACTCAGTTTGTCAAGCATAACAAACTTGTATTTCAAGTAAAATAAAGCTGGCACCAGAACACCATAAGCCAGGATGGTGCTTGTCTTGAGCTCCATGACATTAATTCTAGTCCAGAAGCATTGTCAGTTCACAGGTCCTTAAAATAACCTCTTTGCTTGTGTCTTTGACTAGATAAAACTGCATCTGCTTATTAGTTTCAGCACAGCAAAGCGAACAAAAGCTCAGCCAGAATTTGTTTTGGTGGTTAGCTGTGAAACACTTCAGCTATATTCTGTCTTCTCCCCACCATGAGCACTGCTGGGAGCTGAGGCATCTTGATTGCAAAACTCCTGAAAAGGTATCAGAGGTCAGGTACACCATCACATCAATTTCAAGGGAATTAGAATTTAAGAGGTAATAATTTTTGTAACTGCACAGACCATTTATTTGTTTTGTCAGCGGCTCTATGAGGTGTACCAGGTATTTAAACCATCCTAGAAATTGAATGTGATTGACTTGACCTTATTCTACCCTGGTGGCTTAAGTAGAACTTTAGTTCTGTACCTTGACAGGCAGTGACTGATGGGACACACGAGCTTGTCTGAGTACAAGCAATGTGCCCGTAATACTCAAGGCAAGGTAATTGGCATTTCCCTCTGTCTGCTCAGTCTTGTGCCTGCTGGGCCCAAAGATCCATCAGCACCAATGCAATTAGGTGAATGCTTGGGATCCTTTCTGCCCAAAGTGGTTTTAGTCAGCATGCAAATAATGTAAATAAATGCCAACGTGAACCGGTCAAAAAAAGAAGCCTCACCTCGCATTTTTTTCTGTTCATTTATTTTTATGCCTGCGTTTATGACATTATGTATCCATACCATTCCTTTATTCTTTTTTGATTTTGAATGCTTTAAATTTGGCAAGACAACTTTGTGCACAAATTGCAAAACCAGTATGACCTGAACTAATAAATTTTCCATGAGTTGGGCTCACTTTCTTATTTAGCTGTAAGAAATCTACTCAAAATATGCTTTTTTTTTAGTGTGTGTTGTGCTAAATGTAAGCCTTTGATCAGACAGTACATGAATAAGAAATGTTGTTTTTCTGAATTAAGTGGAAATGAGGCCTAAGGCAGCCTGCTGTTAGGATCATAAGTATTAAATAAAATATAAACTAGTTAAACTTTGCAACCTTCCAAGGACAGGCATAATATCATATTGAAAGAAATCGTATATAATGAATTAAGAGAATTGTCTTACATCATGCATAGTTACAGTTTTAAATACAAGATTGAAATTTAAAAATGCTACAGTCTTAGAATATTGTTGTTTTAAATCTACTTCCTCTCTATTAACATTTTTTTTAGCTATCACAATATTCTTTTACCCTTGTATTTTGCTCCTCTTCAAATAAAAATGCTTTGTAGTTCTACTTGTATTTCCTTCTTCGTGGACTAAAGGCATTAAAAAAAATAAAATTACTCAGTACTATTTGTCTTTCACTTTTTTTTTCTTTTTTTTCCTATGGCTTGCTACTCCAGCAAATTGGAACAGATATGTGTCTTGAAGATGTGATGACCAAAAATCAAATGCACAATTTAGCAATATTTTTTCACATTCTTGAAATAATTCTTGAAACTATCATGATTTTCAGTCTTTGTTGGGTATTAGGGAACCATTCAAAGTTTTTTCTTTGAATCCATCACCTTTGCATTCTTTACATTTTCTTAATATTCCTCTGCTGTTGGTTTTCTTCTTCCTGTTGGTCTTCATGTTTCAGTTTTATCACGTCTCAATATATCAGCTATATTGTATGCATCTATATTTTGGTCAAAAATGCTAAGATTTTTTAAACCTTGTAAGTTAATTTCATGACAGTGACAAGAGTAGAGCAACTATTCTGTACAGATCCCCACTCTTTCAAAACAGACAACAACTGTTTTGTTTTGATTTAATTTAATTTAATTCTATTTTCCCAGGCATGGTTAGCTGGATACATGCCTTCAGTGTCTGTATAGGCTTACACAAAATGAGGTGTCACTGAAATCCCTTAAGACAAATCTTTCCGTTTCTTTGGCTACTCAGGTAGCTAGAAATATTCTGACCCACTCTTGGCTGCCTTTTTTCTCTGATGTAGTGTTATTGTATCTTGTCAGTTTTTCACTTAATGCATTTTAGGTGTAGTTTGTAATTTTTTACCAGCATTCTAGGTATGTTCATTCATTAAATAATTCATTATAAATATTTCATTCTTAGTACAAAATTTTCAAACTAATAAGTAGAAGCTGCGGCAGGTGGTCTGGTTCAAAACTTGGGATAATTGTCTGTAACTTTGTCTCCTATATTTTTTTCTGTGCACTATTTATATAAATTATTGCCCGTTATGCATGTTACTTTAAAAGATCAGGAAAAATGTGTAGTATTTTCTTTTGCTTTATTATCAGTGGCATTTCATGGAAGCCATTTCTCATTTCATATTGGAGCTTTTAATGTTTCGGCCTCCCACGCAAACATAGCCCATAATATTGTAACACATATTAAGTTTAGTTTTTCTAATGGCAGAGACGTTAAAAGGTTTTAATTTGCACAGAAGCTTTGTTTGCTTAATCTAATAATCCCACATTAATAAAATATAAACCCATTTGAGACAGGGCTTCATCACTTAAAGTAAAATAAGATAGCTTAGGTATTGATTAATTTTCCTGTATATTTGTCAATAATGCCATGAAATGAGTACAAATTATCTTACCATCTTTAGGTGTAACTGTCATTTATTATGTTCTCTGAAACTGCTATCACAGCTGTTTTATTTATTTTATTTTTTATTCTATTTTTTATTTTATTTTTGTTTTATATTTTATATTTTATATTTTATATTTTATTATATTTTATATTTTATTATATTTTATTTTATTTCAACATTATTGCAGTCATGGGAGCTTTTCTGGAGTATAAAGAAAAACCACACCTGGTTGCAGGGGTGGTGACTGTGACAGGGCTGCCAGAACTTTCTGCCCAGGACCTCTCCTGTTGCTGCTCCTCTGTGGAGTTTGATACTCTGGTGACAGAACAGTGTGGGGCAGGTGATGAGGAGACTGAAACCTCCACAGATTTGTGTTAAAACCTGAAATACTGCCTTTATTAATTATTTTGATCATGTTCAAGCCAATACAAACCAATTTAAACCATTTAAACTGGTTAGAACAGTTGGATTTGGTAGAAACCTGTAAAAAACTGAATTGATCTGGTTGAAACTGGATTAAACTGTTCAGAACTGGTTGGATGTGGTCTGAACTGGTTGGATGTGGTGAAAACCTGTAGAACGGGTTGGATCAGATCAAAACCATTTTGAACAGTTAGAACTGTTTTGAATTGGTTTCAACCTGTCTGAAGCAGTCAGAAATGGTCAGATCTGGTTCAAACTGGTTTCAACCAGTTGGAACAGGTGGGCTGAAGTGCTTTGATCCTGTTTAAACCAGTCTGAACTTGTTGACACTGGTCAGAACTGGTTGGATCCGCTTGAAACTGTTCAGTTTTTTGTTACTGATTCCATCAGGGAGGAGAGATGCAGTTCTTGGTCGCTGTTGCTAATTTGTGTCTCTTAAGGAAGGTGTTCTGGAGTGCAGCCATCAGCTCTTTCTTCTAATTCATTATTTTGTAAAGTCAAAAGGGTGAAGATGCAAATCAGGCTTCTGGGCAAGTTTATCTCATCTCAAGCCACAACTCTGCATGTTAACTATAATCTTTAAGGGCAGGATATATGTCAAGCACCCTGTGTTTGTGTGGCCTAAAGAAACACATTATATATGCAAAACCAGCATTTGTTCTTAATCTCATTAAGGTCTTAAGTCTACTCAGAGAACTATTTGTCTTGGTATAATGATATTAATTCTTATATAGGCCAAATTATGCAACTATTCCAAGTCATTTCCAATAATGGGACAATCAGAACTGATAGAAGCAGACATTCCATATGTAGTCCTTTCTGTAGTGTTAACCTTACCTTTTGTAACAAGTTTTGGCACTAAGATTGGTGGTGATAATTCAGTAGAAAAGCAGTGTGGAGTTATGGGGAGTGCTCAGCACCTCACCATCTACACCAGAAATCACAGATATTGATCATCATATCTTGGTTGGGAAGAGTGGGATGTTGGCTTAGAGCGTTTCTTCTTCCACAGCTGGAGACTGGTTTTGTTCATTTTTATTGTTTGGCAGACACAGTTTATTCGTTTGATCTTTATTGACTTGTAAAACCATTCTTTTTTTTTTTTTTTTGTTTCAGCTCACAAACCTGTGCTCCTTTAGTGACTATAACTGCCCATTTTTGATTTGTGTTTGTAGCCCTGGCAGCCTTGCCATCATCCTGTGCTCCCTCTCTCATGGCTTTTGATGTCATCTGGTGTTTGTACTTTTGGGAAACCTGTTCTTAAACTGATTTTCTTCAAGGTGTGGTTTTCTAATATCATGAGTATGGAGTCATTGTCACAAAATAATCACTGTACATCAAGTGGCAAGGGGATAATTTTGTGTGCGTGTGTTTATGTTTTGTTCTTTATCTAGGTCCATATATTCCTTTATGCAACTAGGTAAAACTGTACTGTGTTTCATAGCTGTTGTGTTTTCTTTCACACAGGATCTAAAGTAGATATGGAACAGAAGTTCTTGTGTATTATTAGAAATAAGGTCAACACTGGTCTTGGAGGCCTAAAACAGTTTTACTTTTGGACTGCCTTCCTGTCAAATATTAATAGTCAGATGTCACAGCCAGGAAATTCGCCAAGAGGCTCAGGGATTGACCAGGGGGACAGCTTAATATAGTAATCTTGCACACTGTGAGACAGCTTTGGTGTTGGAGGCATTGTAGCTTCAGACGTTTTATCTTCAGACAAAATTATGAGTGTACATCCTGAACTAAGTAGCCTTGCTGGCAGCAGGGCTTGCTGGTTCCTCAGAGCCCTGGAAGATGGCATCATGCTGAGGCCTGACCATTCCTGCAGAACTTGTGTGGGAGTTGAAAATTGGCAGGAAGGTACACACACAGTGCCTGCAATCCACAGAAACTTCAGCAACTGTGTGTATGACATTGCACAGGAACGGCTCATCCATCTGCTCTTTCTGTTAAAAGGAGAAAAAGAAACAAAGGTCTTGTTTGGTTCTGCTCAGTGCTTCCAGCTTGTACAAGTTCAGCCAAAGGTGGCTGCAACAGTGCAGTTGAACTGTGTCTTCAACCAGCTCTGTGTAAGCTTGATTTGTGACCAAGGAGTGTTTAAACATGTTTGGGGTACTTGTTTTTGCTGAGGAATGTATTGGGTGCTGGTAATTTGATTTGTGAACTGCAAATTGAGGTGCAGCTTGAGCTGTGGGTGTGGGAGCCCAAGACAAAAGAGGGCACGAAGATGGGTGTCACCAGCCAGGTGGATGAACACTGGGAGAGCAGGAGGGGGAAACTTGGGAAGAAGAGTGAGACCTTGACATGCTTGGACTATGAGGGGATAAAAGCCCAGGGGTTCCCTTGGCATGTCATCTCAGAGGAACCAGCTCAGGCTGTTTCTGTCTTCCTGCAGCTTAATGGAATGAGATGTCTGAGACTCTGAGAAACCTGAGATCGAGCTGGTGAGGAAACCTGGCCTGACTGTGTGTGTGGGGAGTCCAGGGAACCTGCCAGGTCACTGGGGCCACCACTGTGAAGTGGCTTTGGTCACAGCAGTGAAAATCTGTGACATTGGGAGCGCAGTGTCAGAGAGTCTTGTGAACAGTCACACTGGGAAGTTTCCTTTATAGTTTCATTGTTTGTTGGCTTTGTTGGGTTTTTTTTTCAAAAGCGGAAAGATTTTGAGCATTTTTCAATGTCCATGTAATCTGAAAGTTTTTCTAAAATCTGCTCCTACATGAAAATTTGAATTATGTGTGAATTATGTGAAGTGACTCACTTTGGACAGCCTGGCTTGTGGCTGTCCCTGTGGGACAGAACCACCAGTCATTATGGGTCACAGTGTGGACACCTAACATTATAACTGTCTTTGCATGTAGAGTGATTATAACTAAGTCACAAGTAATGCTGGGAGTGTACTGGAATATTTTTGTGAGAAAACAACAAAACAATGTCTGAAGGATATGTAAGGAACCTTTGTTTTTACATTTTGGTAAATTCTTCCACATTCTTTTTTTTTTCCCCTTCTTTTTTCAGAAAATTAAAAAAAACCTCAGCATTATTTTTTTTTTTGTTCTCCCTCAATAGCTTTCAGGCAAAGGTTTTAAAGAGCATCACACATTTGTGGCAGAACCCATGACTGAAACTCAAATTTCCTGGCACATTTAGCATCTAATTAGTGGCCTTGGTTTCAAGTGGATGCATGTGGGTAGGTCAATACACATGTATTAAACTCTGTAGAGCAAAATAGAACTGAGCTGCATATTTACGTTTGTACTTGTAGGAGCAGGTTCCAAATTTGCTTTTATTTTTGTCAAATATTGTATAACAGCCACTGAGAAGAGGAGAAGCAATTGAATATGATTAACCTGTCATTGTGTTAATTATATACGGTGCAAGGTTGGGATGGCAGCAACAACTCATCAGTTTTGTTTCAAACACAAATCTTCCTGGCAAGTGAGGATTTAGTGAGTTTTAATTCCATCACACCATTCTGAGGTTAAGCTCAGTTGGAAGAACTTTATCCCTGAAAATTTTAGTCAAAGCTTAATCACTCGATTAACTTCCTGAAACTAGAGGATTGACCTCAAATCCTCATCCTTAATAAGAACTTTGCAGTAGATAAGATTCAGTAGAAAACACTTTTCTATCTCCAAAGGCTTTTCTTTACATTTTTTAATGAAACTAGAAGGATGCAGTTACCCTTCCATTATCAAATCAACCTTCACTGAGATTCAAACTCCATGTCTGGTACCACTGAAATTGAAGTCCACTTGTTATTTGACTTTTCAGACTTCTTACTTCTTCTCAATGTGAAAATATAATTAGTTGTTTTCCAGTTAATGCTGCCTACCTTGGTTCAGATAAAGGGATACATCATCCACACTTCCCTTAGTCACCAGTTTCTTGTTGAGACTGAAACATTGATATAAAGGTTCTTGTGGTGCCCTACAATATTCATCATGACTAAGCATTGGGATGCTTTTTGTGGGGAAAAAAAACACCAAAAAAAAACTATCACCCACCTTCCAAATAATGTGTCAGAATAGATATTTGCATGTATTTTATATTGTTGTTTCCTCAGCTGAACTGATTCTCCAGGGTCAGATGAGACTTTACTCAACTGGAGCTTTTCCAGTTTTGATGGCATGACTGGGGATGCTCCTTCAGATTGAGAATTGCAGAGTAGAACGTTGGAGTTCCTTTGACAGTTTGGTAAATTATTACTTTGTTTACAAATAAAGCAGTAGGGTAGCTTGACTTGGGTTGACAGTTAAGTAGTTTTGTAGTATTATGCAGATTTTCACTCTCCCTTATCCTTGTTGGTTTTGGTTTGGTTTTTACGTTTTTGTTCAGAATATTCTTGCTCTTTTACTTGAAGTTAAAACTTATTCTTTCTTAGAAGTACTTAGTTTACAATTGGTTTTAAATGCACTTATGTTCCCTTCTTTCCCCTCTCTATAAAACTTTTACTGAGTCTTTCAGGTTTGATGATCTGTTACGTCTAAAATGCAGAAGGGGAGAGCAGGATCTTCATTTACTTACCCTTCTTTGGAGTTTCACTGGCAGCTTTTCATGTCGTCCTTCGCAATGTGGTGTAACATTTGGAATGATCAAAATCCCTAGCTGTTGGGTACTTGGATTCCACTTAATTACAGTGAGATTTGTATTCCTAAATCATGTAGTACAGATTGCCATATTCCCAGGCATTAACCCAAGGCAGTCAGCATACCTGAAGAAGCATCTACTGGGCAAGAAATTGGACTTTTTCCAGCCAATTACCAAATGCTAATTAGAAGATGAAGTAGGTCAAATGAGAATGAATAACTTCTTGTGCTCGTCTTTGCTTGAGTTCTTGGAGTGGGCTCACAGGCAAGGCTTGGGAGGAATCTCAGCTTCCACAGGCAGATGTTTTATGTGCCCTGGCTCATTTCACTACAGCTCTTCTACACCACGTGCTTCCTATCACTAGGGCTCGTCTAATTTTTGTGTGATTTATAATTCCTCCCAGGGTTTCTTAATTCACACTTCCTTTTGGTGTGGTACTATAGGTCATTCCTAAATGCCTCCTAAAAGTTGAGCCAGACCAGAACTGGTATGGGAAACCAAATCTAGAGCTGGTAGAAAATAATATCTAAACTTACAGGGTAGTAAGTGAGATAAGGAATACACTTCTATGGTTTGTGGGCTATGTACAGTTTTAGGAAAATCTTCCTGATACATCAAATTAATGATATTCAACAGAACAATTTGAAGTGTATAATCCTGAGGTTGCCATAGAATTTAGGGTATTTAAAACATTTTTATGTTTACAGGTGGTCTAGTTATTTATAAAAAAAGTTTGAATTTCACTTCTCTGTATTTATGGAGTGAAGGAGTGCAGAAGGTGTCAGAGTTTGGTAAACAACAGATGTTGTCTAAAAAGTATGTTAAAAAATTAGAGTACATTTTTAAGCTTTAGTTTAGATTTCAGTATCTGAGTTTTGTTTTCAGTGATATTAAAGTTGTTTTCCACTAAATGCTGCCTATGTAATACCATTTCAATGAATTACAGAATTTCTACAGTGTTCTCCCACTGCTATTTATGATAAATCTTAATACTCCTCAGAGAGGCCAAGACCTGCCCCTCCCAGAAAGAACACAAAAATGTAGATTTTTTTTCTTTACCCCACTGCTGTTCTTAAATCCTGATCTTATGAATTCTTTTGGGGGTTGTGGTTTTGTTTGGGGTTTTTCATAATTTTTAAATGTAGTGGTTCTAACAAATAGAATTTAAACTTGATCAACTTTATAGCAATATTAAAAAAGAATGGCTTTGAAGGGAAAATGAAGCAGACAAGAACACGTTAAATTTCAAAAATGAGATAATTTGACTTTAATTTTTTTTAAGAGAAAGAATGACATCTGCTAGGTGCCTGGATCTGAGAAGAAATCTCCCCTTGAGACTTTCTTATATCTTCTGAAACACCTTATTATGTCAATGTCACAGATGGAGCATCCTATTAGGCTACTTATACTGTAATTTTTATATTTTATCTATGAAGTGCAACTCTAAAGAAATCGTGGCAGGAGAAAGAAATGCACATCTTGAAATACAATGAGCTCATCAGTGAGTAAGCCTTTAATAAGATTAGAAATATGCCTAAATATCTTCCTGAATAAAGTCCATGGTATATAGAATAATGCAAAAATCCTATTGAAATCCTTCCTGCATGGACAGTATGAGAATATTTTTTTATTCAGTGCTTGGCACTTTTTTTCTTTGCTTGACTTGTTGAAATATCTCTGTTTTTTAATTTGAACAGTTTTTAAAGGGTAACATTTTGGAACATTTTGTTGTGTTAAAGTAGGTGGGGAAATTACTCTTCCTACAAGTTCTGTCACAACAAAATTATGGGTTTTTTTACATCTGGAAGTCTAAAAACAAGGACTGAAGCTTTCTGCTTTTATGATGAAAGGCAAATGAGTTGTTATTCTAATTATAAATTTAAAATATCAATAGAAGTACTCACTAAGCAGCAATAAACATCTCTCTTTAAATTTCCTGTTCTATCGATTGTATCTCGTATGATAACCCATTAACTGATTGCTGTTGATCAGCAGAATGAAGTGAGATTATATTTATTACTTTTCACTGACAGTTCTCATAATAGATTATTATGGTAAACGTGAAAGGCAGGAAAGAGTAATTGCTGCTTCATTTATGTTAATTATTCATTATTTCTAATATCAAACCCTTTTAAAACATATATATGGAATAAATTAAATCACCAGTTTGTTGTTGTACAATTAAAATGCAACAATTGTTTGCTTGTTTGAGGCTTCGAAAGCAACTGGGTTTTTTTTGTAATTTTACTTCCTATGGTTCTGCAGCTCTCACATTAAAGGATAATTTAACTTTTTCCTATGTCAGGAAACAAATACTAAGGATGATGGTGCAGCTGCTGTGCATAGGTGTAATTGTTGACCTTGGTGACACTTCAGTTTTGCATTGACAATCCTGGCTTAGAAGGTCAGAGTGCTAATTTCCAACACAGACAGAGCATAAACTTACTCTGAGCTTTCCCAACTACTTTATTAGCAGGCTGATTTGTGGAAGAGGCTCTGTTGCCTTGATGGATCCATTTTTCTGTTTTGCTCAGTCTATTTTATGTGCCATTGCTGTCGTTACAGTCTGCAGAGATCCTTATATTACCCTCACCTCTGTCACCTGAATGTCACCAGTCACATTGCCAGAGTAGCCTGTTTTCCAGGCACTGAACTAATGCAAAATATTAAAATATTTTCATGGCTTTCTGTGTTTGGGTCAAATTCAAATGTCCTGTGACTGGCAACAGGAAAATACATGACCAGGCCATAGTGAATTTAACTTGTGATTTCAGTGTTATGCACTCATCCTCGTCTGATGTATCAAAAACCATTTTGTGTACTGCAAATTACCATGTTAATTAAGATCTTTTAGAACTTAAACCAGTAGGTAGGTGTTCATTATCATCTGAACTATTTATGAAGCTTTTCACAGTGAGCACTAAAACTGTTTCTTGTGTCTTTATCTTCCATTGGAACTAGATGACCTTTAATGTCCCCTTGAGTTGCATGCAAAAGTGAAGCATAATTCCTGGATTTCACAGTGTAACCGGTGTGCCTGTACCTTTCTGACAAACAGAACAAACAAACAAAACCCTCACTTATGTTGAATTAGCACTTACCCCAGTAGCAGCTAAAGGTAAGTGTAGTTTTATGTCAGCTTCAGGAAATCCCTCTCTGTGTGAACAGCAGTACACAATGGGCTGTAATGGGAATTTTACAAATCCCTCCCTGCAGGGATTTACATTGTCAGTAGTCTCCCACATATAATGCACTATAATTGAAAGTCAGGTTTTTCTCCTCCTAATTATACAATAATATTGTTTTACATGTCATGTAAAAGTACATATTTTCATGGTTTGGGTAAATCTACTTTCAGCAAATCAGAAAGTGGTGGTAATTTTTTTGTTGTTTTGTTTTGTTGGGTTTTTTTGTTATTCTAAGGCTAAACACCGTGTTCCATGCCACAAGGTTGTTTCCCATAGCCCAGTGGCATTCTAGCTCAGGCAGAAACAGGTACAACACCGAAACCAAAGCTGGCTGGACTGAAAAGAATGGACTGTCACACAGCTAATTTTTAGTGAAGTGTGAATCCAGGTCTCTTACCATGCATTTATTTCTGGCAAAAATGGATATTTCAGAGCCACTGATGAAATATTTCAGAAATTCCATTTCTTAAATAGCCTGAAATACATATACTCGCAGATGATAAAGGTGTCCAGAAAAATGGGGAAACCAAAATGAGAATTAAAATTTTAAGAATTGACTGTAGAGGTTAGAAACCTTGACATATTTGTGGTGATCACAAAGATTGAAATCTTGGTTTGGTCTATCAAGGCAAAATAATCTTGCAACTTTAATAACATGTCCTGAAAATCGAATCACTGGTGGGCCACGTGGCCCTTGTGGTTTGTCATCAGTAATTTCTGTAACAGGTTTTTCCTGCTGCTGAAACCCCAGGATAATGTGAAATTTGCTCAGCCTCCAAGGAGGAAGAAAATTTCAACAGAGCAACCTATCCACATAGCTCTGAGGACAAAATATTGAGACCCAAGCACTGGGAAGTCATCCCCAGTATGCTGTGGTGGTCTGGAAGCGTTCAGGTTTGAGGGACACACACTGGAACTGTCCAGGAGGGACACAAGCTGGGCAGATGTTCCACAGCTCTGGGCAAAAACCCTCTGTGAAATTTGTTTTTGCAACAGCAGTTAGGACAGGTGATGTTGACATGATGTCATTTTAGTGTGAACCTCCCCAAAGGCAGCTGAAAGGGGTTTGGGAGAAAAAAGACACAGAAGACCTGAGCAGAAATCTAAAGTTTTGATCTTGGCATTTTGCTATAAGAATTACTAATTTAAAAAAGGACAGATCTTGGATTTTTTTCCTGGCTTGTCAATGAATGGTATGGATGACAATAAAGGAAAAAAAAACTTCTCAGCTGAATAGTTTACCCCTTCCTTTCTGAGTTACTCAGCACCTTGTAGTCCCATCAAATGTCTCATCCAATGAGGAAGGTTGTTACTGTTCTGCTGGATGTCAACTTTAACACAGCTTTAATTATCTGATATACAAGCTGAAGGCTGGCAGATGGAAACTGGGAAGGTAATGTTGATTTTGTGGGTAGCTGCTAAAGCAGTCACTGTCATAATATACCTCTTTTTCAGTATCTACTTTTAAAAGTCTTAGGAAATTGGGAAGGTGACAGAACAGGTTACAGGATGTTTCAGGAATGGAATTCATTCAACTGCAGTCTATGAAAACTTCATACTCGCAGTTTATCAGGGAGGGGACAAAACATCCCTTTTGTAACAATTTTTCTGTGTAATCTGTGCTGCTGTCTGTATAAACTGCAGTTGTCTCCCCTGGCTTTAAGATTTTCTGAATTTTATTTAACTGAAAAAGACCTAGTGGCAGAAAGGAGATTGTATAAAACAACCTGGGAGTGTTTCTTGACTTTTAAGGTGGGTTTTAGCTTGTGTATCGAAATAGCCTGTTGAGTGGAGGTGTTTATAAGTGTATTAATGGAATAACATTGGAATTAGAAACATGCTAACAGAGGGCTGGAAGCTGCAAAGTTTGGTCTGTCATTCCTCATCTGCTTCCCTGGATTTCTGCAGAACTATGTTGTTTACCCTTAAGAGCAACATTTCAGATTTTGCACATAAACGGTCATATTTTATTCAGCAGTTTATTAGTTGGTATTACATTTTTAATTTTCTGCCTTTGCATATAATATTCATTTTAATGCAACACTCAAGGCAAAGAAAATACAACAAGGTTTTTTTAACCCTTAAGAGTTCAGTTTTATTGAATTTTAGATTCCAGTTCGTGATTCATGAAAGGGAGATATTCCAAAAAGTCCTCAGTCAAAATGGATATTGCATCTGCTATAAATTTCCATAATACTTCTCCACAGGGACTTGTTTTTAGATTGCATTAATCTCCTTTCAAAATAGGGAATCACAGAACCATAGATTCATTTGAGGTGGCAAAGACCTTTAAGATCACTGGGTCCAACCATTAACTCAGCATTGCCATGTTTGCCAATAAACCATGGCTGTGACATGTTTATACATATTTTAAATACCTTCAGGCATGGTATTTAGGACCTCAGGACTCATCTCTCTCCCTTGGCAGCCTCTTCCAATTCTTGATAACGTTTCTAGTGAAGAATTTTTTCCTACAGGTTAGAGGAATTCCTGATCTAAGTTTCCTCTGGTACAACTTGAGACCGTTTAGTCTTGTTTGTTACCAAAGCCCCACCCAATGATGGAAATATGAGTGTTGAGCAGTGAAGCATGCAGTACAATAATTTCATATTGGGGGAAAAAAAAGTACAAATTTTAACTCAGCTGCATATGACTTACAAAAGCAATATATCTGTTCTAAAAGGTATTGTGGGATAATTGGATTCTAGGCATTAATTAGATAAACTTCACTATAAAACAAAACAAAAACAAAACAAAAAAAATGGTTAATAGCTCAGATAGAGGCTTATAAGATTTAAAAGATGAGTTGGCATATCTTGTGCACTTACCTCAAGATTTGTAGTCCAGTAAAAGAAACCCAGTATTTTTTCCCCAAAGTAAAAATGAACCAGAAGTTGTGGCAGGTTTTTAACAGTGTTTTATAATCTTATAAATAAGAGGATTGTGTTAAATTTTTTACAAAATCTACATTTCCTTGCAGGAAAGTTTTTAATTCACCAGAGAATATTTTATATAAACTCATTTAATGTAGGGATTACTTTAAGCACAACACAAAATGAAAATGCCATTCGTATTTCTTAAACACTGAAGTATTACAGATTTTATTTTTAAAGTGGTATTAAATGCATGCTACAGGCAGAAGCAGCTTCTAAAATGCTGAAATACACAATCACAGGAGAAAAAAAAAATGCACACGTTTATTTTAATGTCCAAATCTTTCTTCCTTAATGCCAGGATTAGCCAAATTATATGTGAAGGAGACCTTTCCATATTTTTCCCCTCACAGTTTGCAGTTTTAGGGCCAGACTAGTGTGGTGGCATGCCAGGCAGTCAGCAGGAAAACAGCGGATAATGGAAAAAAACCTTGAAAACACCCACACTGTTGGGATGTGCAGCACAGCCCAGCATGAAAGCTGTCATATGGGCCCAGCTTATTAGTGCTGGCTCCGTTCCATGCCAGCAGGACCCAGGCTGGCTCCTGCTGGCTCATCCCCCTGTTCCCTCTGTGTTTTGGATCCAGAAGGAGCTTATTAGCTCAGGTGCACCGCCTTGCAGGGCCAGGTTTTGCCTGGGATCAAGTGGAGGCTAATAGGAGCCCGGAGCTCCCTGGAGCCGGCTGGAGCCTTGCCATGAGCAGCTGTGCTGCTGACCTGGCCCGGGCATCTGCTCAGGGCTCTGCCCGAGCATCCTCCTGCCCCAGGGCTGCCTCTGCTCGCTGCCAGTTCTGAGACCTCAGCTCCTGCGGGCTGCTCCATCCGCGGCCCAGAGGAGCTGTCCGTGGGTGTTTCTGGGCTGAAGGTGTTCTAAAGAGTGACCCCGATGCCTGGAGAGGCTACCTGGAGCAGAGGCTGGACAGAGTTCAAGGAATAAAGTAGGTATTTATTAAAAGGCCTTCAAAGGATACACCCTGGGCAGTACAGGAGCCAGGCCAAGGCTCCACCCAAGATGGACACCCGGTCACGAGTGTTCACACTTTCTAAAGTTTTGTTCCATTTACATATTGGGGTTAATTGTCCAATTTCAGCTTCAGGTAATGAAGTCCCATCCTCCCAGACTGCCCTCCTCAATTTGCTGTTTGTACTTTTTTGGGCCTGAAGCTGCAATGGTGTCCCTGGTATTTGAGCTGGAAAAGGATTGTTTTGTCTGGCCACACTGTGAGGAGAACTTGCTAACACTTTATATAAAGTTCAGAGTTATACACTAATGCACTACAGAATCTGGCAAATACGAAAGCTAAAACTTAAGCCATCAACCCCATCACTAAACCATCTCTGACTCTTTGGTGCCTTCCCCTTTCCCTGTGTTTGCCATTTGTAGCTGGGCTGGAGGGCAGTGAAGGTTGAGCTGGGATCAAGCAGGCACAGGTCAGCACCTAATTACCAGCTAGTTCATAATTACTGCAGGCATGTCTCCAGCTGGGAGCACTTGATGTTGCTTGACTGTGACTATGTTTGAGGCATTTTGGAGGCTGAAATTCATGCCTGATCTGGATATTACCGAGAGCTGTCTGCTCCAAACCATTTTAAAGTCAATAAAGTGAAGGTGTGTTCACATTCAATCTGCTAAATCATGCACAGTGTGTGAATTAATGTATCCACATATCTTTCTGTACATTATACATTGTAGTAGTTTAATTATTTCAGGAAATCTGTGATTTATCTCAGTTAAATTAATAATCTTATCTTTCCCCCTTGGTAAACTGGTCAGCTATCAACTTTGGGTGTTAATAGTAGGGCAAATAACAGTTTTGCATTATTTCAGTAATGACAAGATGGGGAAACTGTATGTCTTCTACTCCTTCAATGATTTAAAATCTTCCTGTCATAACATTATGTATTATTTTTGGCGTAAAATAATAATATTGTATATAATTATAGATGCTTAATAATAATTGCTAAAGCCAAGATAAGTTAGAGAAGAATAAAAAAAGCTTGTAATTATGTTAAGAATTAGTTTTGTTTTTCTTTTAAATCACTATGAAAATCATCTGGAACTTACTAGTTAAGAAGTACAAACAACCATTTTTACTCTCTTCCAGATACCATTTTTCTCTTGCCTTTAGGGAACATTAGCTTTAAGAGTGATTTGCTCATTTTTCTCTGCTTTCTGTGCTTTTGAGAGTACCATGAGACATTAAACACAGGGCTGATCACAGCAGTTAACATTTATATTGGTGGTTTCTGTTGTCCTGCCAAGTCTTGCTGAATCCACAGGTGGCCTGAAAGTTTGGACAGTTTTCATTTTTTTTTCCAAAAGAAATATTTTATACTAATGAATTCATAAAATATTGTAATTAAATATATTTTGTGATTTATTATAAGCATCCTGCTAATTATTTCTGTTTCCTCAAAAGATACTTACATTTCCAAAAGCATGTCTAAAAATAGACATGCCAAAAAAGTATATTGAGGGGACCCAAGTAATTTTTTTACTTTGATATGGAGATTTACTTTGTACAAAGTGTTTGCTGTTTCTGGTCATAGCCATTAGATTCTTACAAGAGGAATCATCTATTTCAGAGAAGATGGTAAAAAACTGTCCCTTGTTTTTAAAATTAAATTTTATTATCCTAGACACCAGTACAACTCTCATTAGCAGATTTTCAAGCCAATTTGCCCATTTTTGTTTTGTGGAATCCTGTATGTCCTAGTTGTCATTATAAATAATTTTGGAAAACAGTCCTTTGAAAAGGAGGGAGGAAAAAACAATTTTATTTTAAAGTGTGACTCCTCACCTGCAAAAGCAAACAAAACATTTCTGTGGGGTTTTTCTTTCTCCTTTTCTTGATATCTTCTGATGTTATACACTTTATGTAATCTGAGTGCTGTTGTTGCTTCATTCTCTTTTCTCTTCCTTCCACCTTTCATTATCTAGACTACTTTTGTGAACATAAATTTCCCTCTCTGAAAAAGCAGTCATGTCAAAACACTTCCTACTAGCCACTGATCTATGGTGGGATTCTATTATAATCCAAGGGATTGCTCTTTTAAGAATCTCATTAAAGTCTGAACAAACAATGTGAAATGAAAAATCCTTCCCCAAGGCGCAGGGGCTGTAGACAATACTGCATTGCAAAGCTAGGTAGGTGAGATGATATTAGACAGGCGATAATGAAAATATCAGAAAGATTTCATAGCTAAAAATGTGTAACAATTAAGGTCAAGAAAGTGGCCCATGTTCTGATTGAAAAACTTAAATATAATTCACAAATGAGAGAGCATAAAGACAGAAAATCTTTCCTTATAAGGCATTGGTCAGAGGGGATGTTTCTCATAGAGTTTTTGTATATCTACTCAAAATTTTACAGCGATCTTCAAAGAGTCCCACCAAAAGGATACCAAAAGTTGGGTTCTAATGTTATTTTTTAAGAAAAATAGTTCAAACAAAATATGTAGTTATACCAGCATGTTTGAAAATTCACATTCTATAAATTTTAATAATTAGTGTACTAGTACTAATTTTTCTGAGACATGGGCATATTATAGGAGATCTTGCCAATCATTAATCTGTGGGTAACTTCTGTTAGTTTTTAAAATATTTGTATTTAAACACATAAAGACTGGTCTCTAACTGAATATTTAATAAAATTTTGTCTGCAATCAGGGTTTAACTCAATTTGTCTTTCTGAATAGCTTCTCTTATGAGAGCTGAGCAGCTTGTTACTGTAGTTGTCTCCTGTGAAGGAAAGAAGAGCTTGAAAGCTCTTCTCCCTGGAAGAGTGATGGGATTAGAGGGATGCTCCAGAGGCAGTAGTATAGGGGAGGTAGTATTTTCTAAAACAGACCCTTTGAAAATTGTTGTCTTCTCTTGGTACGAGACTTTTAGCTGTGGGGTTCGTGGCAATTCCTGTGCTCTCCTGGGTGGCCAGAGTCTGGCACTGTTCAGAGCAGACTTGTGAGTTGTGCATTTTTCTTCTGTTTACATTTTTGGGTGGAAGGCTGAGTGGTTTTCTTTTTGATACAGAGCACATTACAAGTATTCATTGCCTCTATCCGTGTACAATCTGCTCTTGTTTCTGTAGCTGTGTATTTGCCATGAAGACCCCAAGGGAAGGTAATCTAATGTCGTTGTCCCTGAATTAAAGCTTGAAAAAAGAGTTAATTAATGTTAAAATCCACAGCTTTTGAATAGAGATACATGCAACTTGCTTTTGTGTGCTTTGGTCAGTTAGGATTTTTATTTGGGGCGGGGTGCACTTTGTCTCTGTATCCCACTAATGTGTAATTTCTGGATTTACTCTTAACACATTAACAAAGGGTTTATCAACAGAATTCATTCACCAAAAAAAGAGGAAGGTTCATCTGTTTGAGGATTACACACTGTCAATTAAGACAAATAGTTATTGGCTGGTGGGAAGCTTGTGAGCAAGTAATTACAAGAGATGTTCCCTGTTGAACCACCACATATAATCCATCAGATTTCACATGATCTGGATTAGATTGATAAATTGAGTTGCATCATTTGTACCTTTCTCCACTGAGGGCTTTTGCACTTTTAAAATTTTGTTTGCTTTTGCAGGTGAGGAAGAAAAAAAATCAAAAAGTCATTATGAACTGAGCTGAGAAAATTATATGGAATCAAAGTTCCTGCTTAACACCTGGTTGGAGGCTGGGCTGCCCACGTGTGGCTGGGAAATGCCATTTGCTCCCATCTCCTGTAGACCAGAGAATAATCAAAATGTGAGGTGATTGCCTCTTTCCAATTAATTATTTACCACGTAGCACAAGGCAGGCAGTCCAGGGAAGGCAATTCCAAGAGAGGGGCCATAGGTGGGTCAAACCAGGCAGTGACTTGCTCAAAATCCCTGCCAAAGTGGTTAATTTTTGTCTGCTATTCACAGAGAAAAGGTGGAAGTAGAGTTTTGAATCTGGAATGTGAAGACACCAGTTTTGGTACCACATATCAATTTTAAAATTCTATGTTTCACACAACCAAATACATTCAAATGTTTTTTATATCTTTAAAATAAAAAAAGAGAAATATTTGAGATATTAAAGACACACCAGTCAGAAAAGTCACTGAAAGTGCAAAATTATATTTTTTTTCTATGCTCAGACACAGGTTTGTCTATTCAGATAAAAATCACTGGCCATATAGAATTTGGACATAAGCATATCAACAAACATTGTCAATCCCGTAGAAAAGGGAAGATATGATGACATTAAACGCTTTAGCACAAAGGTGATTTCTTCAGTTTTCATTGGTATAAGTAGCTATAAGGGGAAGTAGAAATGAATTTCTGCGTGCATTCATGTTGTGGAATAAATAAATTAAATATAAAAATATAAATATAATAGAAATATAATATTAATTATAATATTTTCTATAAATATGAAAAACCAGAATTTTAAAAAAGCAGAGGACAAGAGAATCAAGTAATAGTAAATGGATACATCTGAGCCCTAATGGGTTTCAAGTAATTTACTTTTGTTTGCTGTTGCGAGTTCCGTGTGACTGTTGCCATACACATCTCACACCATGTAGGAACACAGCACACAGGAAAAGAAAATATATAATTATATGGTCAGGATAAGAAGAAGCCTTAGGCCAGACTGGAACCCTTATATTTATTTTTTTTCCTTTTTATTCAGTGTTTAGAGCTTTGGGGACAATATGGAGAAGAGAAACACGGGCAGAGATTTGTAGCACACCTCTTGGCTTCAAAGGGCTGTTCTATTTTCCATAGATATATTGGGTTTTGCTTTACTGAAGACAAAGTCAGCTGTGAGCTGAGCTTAAATTCTCTGTGGTTCATTCTTTTCTTGAACTGGTGTGAATAGTGAAGATGGGCTTGATTCAGGGTATATTCACCCAAATTGCTGGGGCTGTTAATCTTTAATGGCCTAATAATAAAGTTTAAATTGTTTCTGATACTAACTAGTCCTCCTGTGGGTTTTGATTTGTTTGTTTGTTTTTTTTTATTTTATTTTTTCTTTTATTTTTGGTTTGGTTTTTTTCCTTTTTTTTTGTTTTTTTTTAAAGGGTTATTTTTTTATCTGGGCTGTTCCAATGCCAGGTCAAACTGTAGTGTCTTGTTAGATGCAGATTTTTCTGCATATACCTGATTAGGAGCACATGAATAAGGACAAATACAGAATTCCCCTTATTCTACTAAGTCGATGCTTTTGTCAGAAATCTGTTTTAGGAACATTATTCTGAACTCTGTAGACCATATAATACTGGATTATCTGCAATGGTATACAAAATATCTGGATTTTTCTTAACAAGACAGAAATCCTCTAGGCTGGATCAGCGTGTCACCTTTGATTTAAAGGAGTGATTTTCTAAAAAGAAAACTTACAGAATGATCCATCTGTGTAGGCATATTTTGCGTCTAATAATGCAGTACAGTATCAATATATCTGATTTTTAGTGAGGATGAGCTGTACTTTGTGTTTAGGCCAGTCTATAAACATACATTTATTTTCTAAGATGTCCTCTTTACTATGGGAAATTGGGTTGCATAAATGCAATGCAGTGGATCCACCAGCAAGTCATACTGGAGCAGTTTGTGGCTCCAGGTTTTGGTTTGTTTATTTGTTTTTTTTTTTAAATTTTTGTTATTTTATTGCCTGGATAAACTTATGGAATTCAGTTCAGCTGTAGAAACACCCAGAACTAAAAGGCACCACACGCTGGATAACAGAAATGAGGGTTGTTCATACCTCTGAGTGAGATTTAAGGCTTCATTACAATGTTTGCAGTGCTTTACCTGAGATTTTGGGAACCTCAGCTGATTTTAGTTCTGGAGAATCTGAAACCAGAGCCTTGTTACAGAGGAATCTGCCACACTGATGATTAAATTTAAGGCACTCTGACACTGTCCTAGGATGCTGAACCACCCCACCACTTTTCCCTCCCCAAGTTTGGTTGAGTACATTAAAAGATAACCAAAAATGTTTTCCCAACATGTCATAGCAATAAAATGTCTCCATTTACTGTAAGTATTTACATTTTAGAAATATTTTATGTATCTCAGGCTACTTTTCTTCCCCTTATCCACACCCCAGAAGTTATATTGTAAAATGAATTTGGGTATGAGTATGTCATCAGTGTGTTGTTCAGTTTTTTAAATTAAAACCTTAGTCAGATCTCATTAGGCATCTTATATGTCATTAACTTATAAAGAAAATACTGCCTGTATTAAAATGTAATTTTTCTTAATGCATAACAACTAAAATGATTAATTATCTTTTTTTTTTGATAGGCATTACTTTTTAAACATCTTTCTCTGTGGAAATCCACAGCAGCTGAAGTAGCAGCACACTGTGTGAAGTACAATATCTATCAGAAATTACTGAGATGTACAACAACAATGACCCAAACATTTGTGGTAAAGCTCCACCATCTCTGCTTCAGCAAAGCAGGCAAACATCTGTACCCTGATTTCAGTGCATTTATTTAAATGTGTATGAGGGCAGAGTGCTTTGCATGTGGCTGGATAGGAATGCATTTAGGAAAAACAGATGAAACTTGGACTGCAGTTTGGTGGAAAATAGGTTGATGGGGAAGTGTGCAGATAAGGAGGAAATTTTTCTATTCCAGAGTGTTACCATCATAGTTCACTCTGTGAGGTGTAAATTCAGTTCAGATTGAAGCTAACAGCTGCATAGATAGAAAAAGATATAAACCCAGCTTCTTCCAGGCTGCATTCCATTAGTAACAAGTAAAATACAGAATATCCTGTCCTTTTTGTGTAACCTCTTGGATTGTTTCAAAATTTTTCACTGTTACTTTGGCCAGGCTCTGATCTCTACATCCTGCTGGAGATGTTTGTGACATGGGCACTGACTTCAGTAGTCCAAGTGATGTCTCCTGCCTCCTTTTTGGAGATAAAACATTGTTCCAGCCACTCACTTGGAACCAGGAGATTGCTTCTGCAAAAACAGGCTATCAGCATTTATTAGCATGGCATTCTTCACAAGCCTAAGAGAAATGAAACATTTAAAAGGAGTGGAGAGTGTTGGGTTGCTGGTTCCTGTTTCTCCTGACAGGGAGAGGATGCTTTTCTCTTCTACTTGTACTTATATGTATCTACATCTATCTATCTATCTATCTATCTATCTATGCTTCCGTGTATGTGTAGACCATGTAAAACTTAGTGTTTACAAATTCAGGTTTTCTTTTTAGTGGGTTTTCCTAACTCAGAATTGTTAGATTTTTACGTGTGAGCACTTCGAGGTTGACCGTGGTTTTGAAATTAACAGTGCGTAACTTTTGGAAAGGAAGCAAAGGGAGTTTATTGCCTTAATTACAGTGTAATGTTCATATTAAATATATTTATATTTTAAAATTCCAGTTTTAAGGAGATTTTAATAGAAGCTGGAGCTGATGAGGCAAAGCAATGCAAAAAGGCTGTTCCAGATGGCATTCATCCAGAGGGACACATTTGTGTATTGACAACGGTGGAAATATATGAAAAGAGAAATAAGCAGTGAGTACGAGACTGGCGAAGAGAATCCGAGTGAGAATAGTCCAGGACTCAAACTGTTGTTGCAAGGGAAGGAGTAGCAGTATTCCCTACATGCTGTAATCTGATCCCAGGGAAAGATACTGAAAATAGTATTTCAGTCAAGCAGTAGGGGTGTGGAGAGTGAGTCAGCAGGACAGTCGTAGCTGAAATCCCAGAGTGGGAGAATAAAGTTTTGCTAAAATGGGAGAAAAGAGGGAAGATGAATTTATAGTGAGGGTCAGTCTTGAGGTGATGACAGAGAGATGAAGATCATTTTTCTGGATTAAAAACCAAAAATACTCCATTTTGTGGAGCTTTAGATAGTCTCATGGGTAATTTGGTGAACCAGGATCTAATCTGGCATAATAGTGATTCTTCCTTGTGTCAGAGGATACTTTTCTTCAAGGGAACCTCACTGTGAAGCAAAATGTTTACATTTGACTAACTGCATGTAGTTCAAATATTAATTGAAAGAAATCTAAAAAATACATTCAGTGTTTAAAGTCTTTCCCTTTTTGATGTTGTTTAAAGTGACACCACCAATTCTAGGAAATACCTTATAACTAGCTCAGGCAAAGGTTAGAACTAAATATTGTGTCAAGGAAAGCAGGCTTTTCAGTTAAAAGCAAATGCCAGCTGCTGCCTTTGATTTTAGAGGAGAGCTTTTCTTGCTAAATGCCTCATTATAGTGTTGTGTATCTGCTCTCCTTCCATTCAACGTTTGCTCAGGCTCCTTATTCTGAAGTTCCTTTAGAATTTATTATGTAGTTCATGTAGCCCAGTTCTATTTGGATATTTTGCTTTAGGTATTAATTTCTTCCTCATGTGCTTATTTTCCTCTGTTCTGTACAGAGTCTTCAGTGTCATGCCATAGGCACAGTGCACCAAGGGAGGCATTTTTTCACCTCCCCAGATACCAGCCAAGCAAAGGCTCCCTGGGAGGACTCCTGGGAGCATGGAGAGCTTCATAAATTGCAGATTAATTAAGAATTGCCCTGCCTGGGAAAATAGATGTGCTGCCTTGTACTTCATAGCTTCCCCCTCGTATCCAGCAGGGCAGCATCCTCATGCTGACTCTGCTGCCCAGAATATTGGCCCCTGTTTGGCTGAGCAATTGTCATTTGCAATTCAGATTGAAGGAGAACATGGAGATTTTGTAGCCACCTTCTGCAAGTAATAGAGGATTTTGTTCTGCAGTGGAAAACAGGTTGACTTTGTTGAAAATTTAAAAGAGTAAATGCAATGAATTAAAGTCTGGTGTCTGTAACTTGGAACTTAAAAAATGCCAGAGCTTCTTTTTACTATGCCAGAAAGAGTAACAGTTATGTCCCTGATGAAGTTAAAGCAAGTCTGTTTTATAATGAAAATTGTTATGAGATGGTAGGGACATGGTTCAGTGGCTGTATCATTGCCATCTTATCAATTTTCTGAACGTGCTATCCATCCATCAGCTGCTGATTCATTTTCCCATATTAAAACCACACACGATGCAAAAAAGACACTGATACATTAAAAAAAAAAATCTGCTGTGAGAGTGCTTTTTTTCAAGCAAAAAATGTTGGCTTAGTGTTATCCTAGTTTATTGTAGTATATATTATATGTATTCCTGGATTTTTTAGCATGTTTTTTTAGTACAAGAAATACGAAATGCAACAAGATTTAGTTGCCAGAGTTCTTGCAGAGAATGAGCTGTTTGAGAAACCATTCTGAGCCGTAAGGCAACGTGTGAACTTAAAGCACTGAGATTTTGAAGGGGGAATTTTTCAGGGGCACAAAGGGAAGGGAAGGTGCCCCTTCCCTGCTCTGCCATCAAAGGGTGCTGGCTGAATGGTGTGGGAGGGTTTCAGGTGCTGCCCCAAGTCCCACACGGACAGGGAAACTGTTTCAGCTCCACTTGGGAGTCCCAAGGCTGCTGCTGGAGCAGACATGGGAAGGAAAAATGAGGCTAGGAAGTAGTATCCAGTATTAGTGGAGAAAAAACCCAAAGGGAAATATTTATGTTGATATTTGCTTAAACAGAGCTGTTTCTTAAGAGGAGGATGTCTTCAGTGTCATGGCATGTTGGATATGGATTTCAGTTTACCCTGATGTAAGCTGCAGGGGGGAAATTATTATTACTTCATTGTACAACCAAGATGGAGCTGCCCTCTGAAAAGAACCTGCTAATACAAGCTTGTAATTTCAATTTTTCACACATTTTTCATTGTGTTTCACTAAAAATCTAATCTACCCAATCGTTGCTTTAGGCTAATAGCCTGTAATACAGCATAGTGTCAAAAATGTCTAACTTAATGAAAAAAAAAAAAAAAGGGAGGAATTGTAAATGAAACCTCTTCTTTGAATACTTTTTTCCAGAAGATTTAGGTTTTGTGGAATATGTACTAATCAAATCTGAATTAAAAAGGGAAAGCTGTATAACCATGAGACTCTTCTATGGCTAAGGTATGTATTCAAGCTATAAATCTATTAAATATGTTTTTTGAGAAATCATTGATAGAAAACCTAGTGGAAGGTTTTATGCTATGCATGTCAGATATATTTGGCTGTATCCTTGTTGAGACTTCTGCTTGACCTTTTTCAAATGAAAACCTGAAGTTTTCCGTCATCTGTTGGGCAAGGTGGTCGAATTCTTTGCCTTTAAAACACTTCAACATTTCTGTTGGAAATTTAGGAGAGGAATAGATCCTACAGTATTCGTGCTATTTAATTGCAGTGAATAGTTTAATTACCTGACTCAGCCGTGTATGACAAACCCCTGAAATCTCTGAGGTGCCATAATGGCCCATGTGAGATGAAACACCTGCATGCCAATAGTTGGGTCGATTTGCATAACTCCCTTAAACAGGGAGGCCATGGAAAATCGGCAGCAGTGATTTAACAAGTCTTTGTGTTCATTGCTGTCCTTCCATCTCTCCCATTAATACTTGTTTTGTTTTTCTCCTTCATGCTACAGCAGTAATGCTGATGATGCAACCCCAGACAGTCATTTCTGTGTAATAGCTTTGGGCATGAAATGCTCGATTCGCACTCCTGAGCAGCTACCACGGGCTCTGCTCCCCAGGTTTGGATGGATGAGGCATCGCAGAAATGAGGAATTTTCATAAACTTAAGGGTGGAGGATGTAATGCACAGAGTAAAAAAAGGAATAGAGTAAACAAGTAGTGCAACTGAAAACAGGAGTAAGAACCTTTTGCTAAAACTAAGAGATTTATTTGATTCAAGTCCTGGAGAAAAATAACCAAGAGTGCAATATGAAAAAAAGAAAGAAAATATTTTTAGTCTACCCTACCATATCTAGACTCTTAAAAACAAAACAAAACAAAAACAGACTGTACAAAGTAATAAAGAATAACTTTTTATGTTCTGGACAAAGACTGTCTGGACTTATGGCAGCTTTCTCTTTAGTTATTTAGGTAGTAAATGCAGAAGAGATTATTATATGCCAATACATTAAATATTATACCTTTCAAAGCTTTCCAAAAGGTCAAGAATTATAGCATTGACAGTTCTGGTTTTTCTTTCATTTAGAATTTCACAACTTCCTCCCCTTTCCCCCTTCTGCATATGTGTTCAAGAGATTTTAAAACTTCCCTTTAAATCCTCTGTAATGTTCTTACCTAATACAATAAATGTCAAGTATCTTTGAAAAAGTTCTGAAAAACTTATGTCACAAAATGAATTTTAGGCTGAGCAATTTGAATCTTTTTTCTACTTCATTTAATTGAAACTTCAGCAGAAAAAAAAAATCCATAAATAAAAACTAAATTTGCTGTTGCAACATATAAAATCATTTAACCTTGGTGAAAATTAGTCCATGTGCAGAGGAAAGAGCACCTGTCATTTTGCTTGTGGGTCAGAAATAAGGCATGGTGACTAAGTGTGTGCTAGTAAAAGATGTTACTGCCTTTATGCCATTCTACTCCTATACCAATAGACTGCAAAATGTGCTGTATCCCCAAATGCCCGAATCAGCATTCAGTGAAATTTAGTTACATTTGCCCTGTTGTTTTCATTTTTTTTGCCAAAAAGTAAAGGGTGGTATTTTGAAGAATAGAAATAAGTGAAAATGTTCAGTATGAAGATTCAAGCCATGGGAGTAACAGTGTACAGACACCAGCAATGCCAGTCTTCTCCACTGATGGCATTTCCAAATACACTTTGTTTTTATTTAACAAGGCCTGTAAATTACTATCTTCACTTTTCTTGGAAGCAATGTCCAGAATTTGGTCTGGAGCTTTGGTTTATGAGCTTTCCTCCAACTCCCATCCCCATCATTAGTTCATCACTGATTGGGAGAGGTGTGAAAAAGGCAGTGATGAGGTTATTCTTAACCATCTGCCCAAAGTGTCTGTTCCCTGGAAGCTCACATGTGCATGCACTGAGACACACACCACAGTGTCACTGTCCTTCTATAACAAGCTACTTAGGCACAACTGAATGAACAGGATTAACTGCATTTCTTTACAGACATTTATTCATGCTTGTAGTTAAATGTAAACTCGTGTCTTTGTGAATTTAATTCAGTACTACTGGATTTCTACAGTGAAAAGTTTTTGTTTGCTTTAAAATAGAGCTGGCTGCATTTTCTGTAAGTTTAGAAATGTTTTTATTTGGTTAAGGGCATACTCTTTAGGAGCTTTTTGGGGGAGGGAATATTGTTCCACGACAATGTTGCTTCATCATGTGAAGGTAACCCACCTTCTTAACCAACAGGCATTCACCTGTTAAATAACTGTTTATGGTCAATAGCCTACCAAATAAATTGCCTGGTTTTCCATTTTAATGACAGATTTCCTTTAGCCTTTGCTAAAAAGGAAGGGGGTTGATGCAATGATTTCTACATCGTTCAGTCTATTAAATTGTTAACAGCATTACTCAGGTACCGCTTTCCAGCGTTACTTATGGTGGTATCAAAATGTTATATTCATGAAGAGCTGCTTAATAAATCCCTTTGACTCAGGTGAAGTCAGGGTGACTCAGCATCTGTGGCAAACTGGCTTTAAAATGTGCCTGTGGCTGTGTGTTTATGTATGGGATGTCAGAAGCCTAATCCATGAATCATTACATGATGGTATTTTAACCCTAATTAGTACATGAGCATTTTTGCATTAAATGCATCTTTCAAGTGAAATCAATCTACTAGAGTCTATTATAGACTGTCAAAGGGGAAAAAAAAATACCAAAATAATTGGATACTGTGGGGTTTTTAGTTTTAGTTTAGTTTAGGTTTTGTTTGGTTGTTTTTTGGATTAATTTGTGTGGGGTTTTTTTTGAGAAATTTTGGTCTAAAATTAAGAGCCTCTTTCCAATATAATACTTTGTAGCAGGAATGGGAAAAACAAAATTGAAAGAACTGTGAGGTTCATGTTTTGACTGGGCCAAAACCTTCACGTTTTCTTAACAACAGAACAAAAAAACTAGTGTGAATAAAAAGGAATTTGATCCTAAACCAAAATCTTAATATTATACTTTGAATACTTGCTTTTTAAAACATAAATTTAAGAATATTTCAAAAAGAAGTTTTATTTTAAAAAGGTACTTGTCATTTATCTTATGTTGGTTTAAAAAATTGATATGAAAGGTTAAAAGCAAAGAGTAACTTTCTGTCTGTAAAGGATAACTTAATTCTCATCAGAACTATCTTAGTCTCAGGAGGCAAATATAGTTAACATTGAATTCCTGTCTGTACAGTTCTTGACTAGTATTGATGCTCTTCAATTTATTCATAGTTCTTTCTAGTTCTTCATGGAATTTCTTTCAGGTATAATCAATGTATCCATGATCACACCATACACATATCTGTGGCAATGTAGAAAAAAGCTGAAAGTAGAAATATCAAATTCCTTAAGTTTTCCACAGCTGTGAACAGTGGTAACAAAACAATTAAACTGTGATATCTGTAGTGTATCCAACAAGAAAATCAATCAAAGGTTGATCAGCACCAATGTGTTTGTGTATATATTGTCAGTGTTTCAATTGAAAAATAAAAATTTGTTTATATATATATATATATATACATTTATATTTTATTTATATATTTATATATAAATTATATCTATATCTGTATCTCCTTACACTATGGGGGCATTTTTGTGTTGCAACCATTGTGTTGTTGGGAAGAACATCTGAAATTAATTTGGCAAGTGCGGAAGTATTCAAAACCTGAGCTAAGGAAATAATTTTCCTTCTCAAATAAAAAAAAGCAACAACAAAACAACAAAAAACAAAAAAAAAAGCAAAGAAAAGTCAGAACAGTTGGTGTTATGTTTGTATAAAGTACTCATTAAGTCTCCTTTTAAATATGGACTCAAATGCAGCTTGAGAACGTCTTCAGTCATTTTTCTGAAATCACTATTGCAAAGACATAGATGTTTCCTACTGGTTCTTCTTCTGAAAAATATTTTTGAGTCAATTTCTTTCAGAAGGGTGGGATTTATTCTTAGATCTGAATTAAGTTTTGGGATGAAGAGAAGGAAAGTTGATTTTCTGCCTAAAGTACAAGATGCAGAATGGAGGTTCTGTTGTTTTTTTTAATACTAACTTACATGATATGGTTTAACTTGATAGTCATGCCAACAAGATGCCACTTACAGCTATTTAGAAGTCACTTTATGATACTAAAATCTTGGTTTAGAACAACATCATTTCAAGAACAAAGGCTCATAAGTGTCGTGGAGTGTTCTTTTCACTATGCATGATGCATAGAATGTCCAGTTATAAAACTGTATGCATTACAAAGTATATGTAAGAAAGTGTAAATTATAAATACACCCTTTTAAGGTATAAGTGTCATGATGTGGGTCTGTTCTGGAGGATCAGTGATGATTTTTTTATTTGGTTCAGTGGTGATCACTGAGTGGGAGACTTGAGGTGAGGATAAGATGCTGCAAGGCCTTTGTGCATTTTGGGGTGCTGGAGACTTGGTTGAGGTGTTGTCACCCTTGGATCAATTGAGTTATTCTCCTGCAAAAGTGTTGGCAGAATATGAGTTTAGAGACAGGCTGAGATGTGTTAAATGAAATTGCAAGTAATTGTACCACTACTTAAATCAATTATCAAATCCAGTGGTTGTGAAATTCTGTTCTTCTATTGATTTCAGGGACATTGGTGAGATACTATGTTCAAAATAACCTGGGAACAAAACCCCAACATATTCAGGTGCTTTTCACTATTAAGGATAAAGCATTTTGTAACTTGAGGGATTAAGGCAAAAATTTCTTTATTTCTCTCAGGTCTTCACTTGCATCATCTAAGAGAGAAAGCATTATAAATTTATTATAACTGTGAAAAGGCATTAAATTTAACCAGTAATTTCTCTCTTCTATTACAATAATTTATCTATTTCTTTCAACTCTGTTTAAACCTTTAATTTAATTTTTGAATAAGTAAATAAACATAGTTTTTAAAGATTTTTAATTTTTTGGGTGCTTGATGTTGTGTTTAATGCACTGTATTTCAAGCCATTTTGAAAGGCTTGAGGTTTTTTAATTTTTATTTTTCCAACAGTGCTTTCAGAAATACATGTTACATGCCCAAATGCACATAAGAAATGGATGAGAAATATTTTTACTTTTTAATGAGAATGGGTTGTGAAATATTTATAGTTAAAATTTTTATACCAGACATGCACAATGTGGGGTGTTTTTTTTTTTACTCTTATCAAATATGTAATGCACTAATTTCCTGGTGTCAGGAATTACAAAAGACCAGGCATCATTATATTGTTAAAAATGGCAAATTGGGAAATCTTCAGTTCTAGGGAGAAGGATCTTCTTTACAAAGAACTGGAGCTTGTTCTGGGAAGAATGAGCCAATTGTTTCTTCTCTCCTGGACTTTCACTGTTTGATAGTTTGGGTGATCTTAAGAAATTAGAGTCTGCATATACAGCATTAGAAGTAGGGAAAGAAATGACAGTATTATAACAGCATTAGAAAGCCAGGGGTGTGTGTGGGGAGAAAATGTTAGATTAAGTGAAGAAACTCAGGATTTTTGCCATATTCTCAATTTTATTCAGTCATCTTCTCAAGTCTGGTATGTCATTGCTTCTCAGGTGTTCCTATTTATTTATATATTGTTTTATAAACATAAGGGCTTGGTGAAAGTTGCCTGAGAAAAAGAAGATGAGATTTAAGCTGGCACAGAGAAAGCATAAGTAGATTGTAAAGGATATTTACGATAAATAAACATTTTATGTGCTCTAACATTATATATGTGTAAATAAAGTCTGTGTTTCTGTAGCACATCTATGAACCTAAATAGTCAGAACAGCATTGAATCATTCAGAGACTAAATTTTTCCTACATAACAATACCCTGTTTTGTATGAATTCTCATTCTCCCTGTGACCAATGCATGCACTGGTGATTCTTTTTTTGAGATTTAGCTGAGATAGAAAGGTATTGCTGAGATAGACAGAAATGAAAGGTGTTAGAAAAATATGTGGAATTTCAGGGTTATAGAACAGCCTGTCTAAACTCCAGGAAGATTAAAGTTGAAGAAGAAATATAAATCCTAATCAGATTTCATCTCAACATTTCTTGTCTATGGTAGAAGTACTGAGAAGCATTTCAAAACAATACTTTAGTCTTTTGGTTGCCCTCTAGTCTCCTAAAGATGAATCATGAACATTGGTGGCTCTTGCTAAAATTAAAGTGTTGGTGCTATTTTGTTCAACAAAGTCATAGTTTGGACATTTTCTTCTGGTTGTAGATAGTTTAGAAATAGCATGTTCAGGCTCCTTTCTTCCTGTACCCCAAGTTTGCTTATAAAAAAGGGTACAGAACAATTTTAAACAATGAACTCGTAACATCTGTTGAATCTGTTGAACTTTTGTTTTTTTTACTGTCTTCTCTACCTCCTGTTTTCTTTTTTGTGTGTTTGTTCTTTTCCTCCTGCACATCCTGGAGGTCAAGCTACATTAGAGTGTCTGCTAGGAAACATCAGAAGAAGATTTTTACTGAATGCTTGTTGAGTCAGATTAAAGATTGTTTCTGTGGGGCTGCAGTAGCCTCAGGTCAGCTCCTCCTGATGAGATTTATAGGAGGTTCTCCTGCATCCTCCCATTAAACCCGCTGTGCTGATGTGGTGTCACGGACAGAATCAAATGTGGGTGTGTGAGAGCCACCACAGCTGTTTTTTTTCTGAAATTCACAACTCAGCTGACCCTGGGCTTCACTCCTACACGCTCATGAGGTGTCTGGGCAGCGTTGACAGAGCACTGCTCAGGCTGTGGCCATTGGGTTTATTTGGCAAGGAGTCACTTGCTCTGGCTCCTGGATGGAGCAGTTTTATCTTGTTTCAGCTGAAAACTTTCTCTTGTGCTTGCATAATCAGAGTAATTAACTGGGTGCCCGCTTCAGAGTTTCAAGACTCGCTCTTGGAGTTCAGCTATTTTAAAATCTGAGAACTTGCAGAGGGACAAAATACCAGCAGAAAGCGGTGTGGTTACTGCTGTGAATGCCACCTCAGTTGTCATCATCATCATCATCATCATCATCATCATCATCTGGTAGCATGTGGTCTCCAGGTTTTGTGAAAGCATTTTTGTGTGGGGTACTGAAGTCAGCACCACATGAACTGCAGCAAGAGATAATTCTAATGAAAGGGTGATGATGATATGTCTAATTATGCCAGTAGTGCTGTCTGTAAGAGAACTCGTGAGGAATCTTGTCTTCTTTGTACAATTTTTTAATGTAATGGTTATTTCTAAAATGCAATCTCATAGCTTTATAAATTGGGGATAGCCACTTGGTAGGATTAGCAGAGAGAATTTTTACATCAAAGGAGAAAAAAAAGTCTGCTCTTAGTAGCTATCTTCATAACAGAAAATTCAGTACTTGGACCATTCTAGTTTCAACCCACACCCACTCAATCTATGCCCCATACCCTGATAAATAGTTTTCTGTGGGGGTTTGCTGGTTATGGTTGTTGTTTTGGTTTTTTTTTTGAGTGGGGGCATGTTTGTGTCTTTTATGGATGAAGATTTTTAATCTTATAAAATATGTCTTACATCAGTTTTGCATAGGAAAGAAATTTTAACTGTAAGAAATCTGGGCTACACAGTAACCTGCAAGTCTTGACAGAATTAAATCAGCTGGCTGGCTGACATTCGTAGTGAGGATTAACATTTCTGTTTGCCATGAAATAATTATGTTACTTGCAGAAAAGGAATTTTACTGTTTGCATCTCAAAATGAAATACAGTATGTATTGTAGTGCTAAGCTATGTTTATTTTTCATTCCGAAATTTAACATGGAAAGCATTTGTAACAGTTAAGCATCAAAACATTCACGGAAGCTGCACATTCAGATCTTGTCTTTTCTCAGTAGGCTGGCATCAATGGCAAATCCCACAGATATCTGTCAAAATGAAACTTTCACAGGGACATGAGTCATTATCAGCCAAGAATCTTTATAGCCTTTGGATAGTTTGCAGTCATTTGGATCTGCAGTCTTAGTTCTGCATTTCTCAGTATCATACATATATTATTTAGCATATACCAAACAATCAGATCTCTGTGTTAATTCTTTGCTCTCCCCAGCTTCTCATTTTCTCTGGAAACAAAGCATTGCAGGGAAAGTCTATGAGATAAAATAACTGTTTGGGAGAAGTGATGCCAGGTAAGGCCAAAAGTGTCTTCAGGCTAACAGTACTGATTAGCATTTTTAGAGTTTGATAGGTAATAGTTTAGCATTTTTTTTAGTACAAATCCTCTGACTTAACATGACAGCCACATTATTAATTAACATAAATTGGAATGAGTGACTTCAACCAACTGCTAGATGCATAATTTATTAATTTATATACAGTATAAATAGTTCTGGGTGCATGCCAGAGGAATTAATAATCATAGGAATAATATCACGGAACATTCATATCAAGGAGACATGGTACTACTTTATTACAGTGTTTGAATTAATGTGAAAAATTAACATCCTCGCTGTATGCTATGTTTATTATAATTTAGAGAGAAACTGATAGCGTTACAGACCTGGAATTGGAAGACTGCAACTCTGGAAAACACACACAGGTTTAAAGGTTGCCTTTCACTCTGCAATTGTGGAATATGTGTAGTGGAAGGAAGCCTAACATTATGTTCTTTGGTTGGATGCTTGATGATTAAAAAAGAAAAAAAAAAAACCAAAACCAAACCAAAACCTGCTATGAATGGCCTGTATTTATACCTTATTGAGCTCCAACATGTCTCATCATTTTGTGAGTATTAGGGAAGAAAGTTAATATTTTTCCACACATGCTTAGCTGATAATTATGCTAATAATGTTTTTTATTTAACAGGGGGGAGATTAGCATATTTTTGTTGTGTTTTGCATTCTCTGATGTTTGAATCTGTGACACTTGAATATTCCAATGAGTTCTGGTTGTTAATTTCTGCTGTCCAGATTTAAATAACTCACTTTTGAAGTACTTTGCCCATTTAATTATTCCTTCTTCAAATAGACTTTATGTAGAAACAGGACATATTGAAGGCAGACATCACCTGGGCTTCTACTCTGTGTTTTGATACATTAAGTCATTATTTTGCTCTCCTTTGATGGCACAAAACAACTTTTCACATTCTGATTTTGTCTGCTCTGCCTCTGGGCTCTCTAATACGGCCACACCAGAGGCCACACAATAGAATTGAGACCACATATTAAAGTTGTGTTTCTTCAGCATCAAAAATAATGGGAAATAAGGGCTTCCAGAGCAGTCCAAGGAGGTTATGAGCTATCTGTGGTCAGAACAAAGTCAGTATATGATAATAGATTGAAAATTTACTTTTCAAAAGTTAAGTGCATATTACTTCACCAGCTGCTACATAATGGATGGGTGAGGTTTCTTTGGAGGAATGAACTTTGAAGTTTTTATATTGAGTTTCTAAGAAATTCCCATTGTGAGACATCTATGCAATCTTTTTTCTTTGTGAAAGACTTGAGAAGTCCACCCTTATTAGGTAGATTTTCTTTTTCAAATGCCATTTCTTCTGTAGAGCATGACTTTTACCTTTTCTCCTATTATGCTGTGATTTTACTGTGCTTTTTAATAAATTTTAATTTCTCTCTATAGATGAATTACTTTTGTTTCAGCCATGTTTAGTGCTGTATTTTAACTGCATAATTTCCTTAGTATTAATTAAATCCTTGCGTGAAGTGTAATTGCAGCAATTTTATGTGAAGTTTGTGGGTTTCCAAGAGTAACAAATAAAATTGCTTTTGTTACTTGGCTATCTCTTAAATTCCCTCAGACTGACAATATTATAATTCTTGTAAAGCACCAAAATCCTACAGTTTTAAGGAAAAATTTTTTTAAAAATATGGAATTTTTAATAAAGAATCTGGTGTTGGTTTTTTTGGTTTTTTTTGGTTTTGTGGTTTTTTTTTTTCTGGTGCTGAAGCTGATAGAAACAAAGAGAGAGGTAGAGGCATTCAGAAGGCAACAATTTATGGCTCAGCCAAGTTGGGAGCCAGGATAGAGCACAGGGTGATGCTCCTCTGCATGACTCACTCAAACCTAATTATTAAATCATCAACAGCTTTGCAATTAAAAAGACTGTTTAGTTAATCCTCATCCAGTAAGGAACAATGCTGAAAGATTGTAGAGTCCTACCCTTCCTCTTATGGTTGATTTGTTTGGCTTGTGCCTCCTGGTAATCTCAGAATCACAGAGGCTTGGAAGGGACTCGGAGCATCGTCTGCTCCAGCGTTTCTTGGCAAAATCACGGTCTAGACGTGTTGGCCCAGCCCCTTTTCCAGCTGGGTTCTCAGGCTTTGGCCTTGGGGAATCCAACATTTCCCTGGGGAGATTTTTTGCAATAGCTGATTGGGCTCTTTTTGAATAATTGGCCTCTTGTTCCCAGGTGGAATCTCCCCAGATGTAACTCACATCCAGTACCCTTCATCTTCTCCGTCTTCTTCTCAGGCACTCTTTGAGCACGGTGCCAAGGTGTCCTCTAAGCCTTCTTGTCTCAAGGCCAGTCAAACCCAGTTCACTCTCTCATATGCCAGGCTTCCCAGGCCTTTGCTCATCTTTGTGATTATGCTTTTATCTTTGTGATAATGGGATTTTATCATGATCAGGATAATGATTTTATTTTTGCTCTAGAACAATGGTGTTGACTGAGCCTTCAGCAAAATGATGTGTTGTCCATGGCTTTATGTTGTATTGCAATTACTCATTTTGTTCTGATGAGAATTCTGAAGCTGTGAACATCAGGTTTGTAAGTGAACATTGAAATTAGGTTTATAATTTTCAAGGGAAAATGGAAATGTTTGCAGTACTACTTCAGTCTTCTTTTAAGATCAAAATATTTAGTCCCATAGTTAAGCAGCCATGCTTTTGAAGTTAAAATTTCAAACTAAGTGCCAAAGGTCAAGAAAAATACCACTTGGGTAGGGAGCAAAACATTCTCAAAGTGCTTATAAAATAGTGTATTGTATATAAGGGAATATACTTTCAAGGAAAAAAACAAACCACAAAGAAACATAGTGATTGTTTTCCTCACTTTTTAATGGAGATATTTAATCATGAAATACGTTTTTTGAAATGTATATAACATGTAAGATAGATTTTTTTTTTTATTAACACTTGTAGAAGTAAGTGTCATTGTGGGGTTTCTCTCTGGTTATTTTTTCAGTTGTAAAGAACTTGAAATTGTAACCTGAACTTTACCTCTTCTTCAGTATGTTCTGTGCTACTTTTAGACAGGTAATCACAGAAACAATTAGGATGTTGTCCTGAGGCTCCTGTACTGCAGGTGCAACTGAGTGATTGCTGTTTTGTAATTACTGTATAATTCCAACCACACATATGCATCAGATAAATTGTACAGTGTACTTCAAATAAGTGAAAGCCCCTTTTCAAGCTCAAGTAAGTGCTTAATAATGTAGGTTTCTCTGTTATTAAGCCTCAGATCTACTCTGTGGTATGTTATTTGGCTTGTGAAACTCAGAGCTAATGGAGAATTTGTCATGCAACTGGTTAAATTGTTGCAGAAAACTGTTGAATAACAGTGCTGATTAAAACATTGAAATTAAAATTCCTTGAAATATGCAAAAAAGGTTTAAATGATTACAGAGGCAATGCCAACTTTAGTATTTTTGTTTTTGAAGTCTTTGAAGTCTGACTTTGCAGAACAGATTGTGAATCCCTGGCCCATTACACACCTGCAGAGATTTTGGTGTTTTATTTCTCTTGGGTGAAACAGCAGAAGCCCAAACCATGTTAATCACTGTCAGAACCAGTTGTATAAAATGCCAAAATGCAATGAACCAGGAACTTTATAATAAATATGACAATACAGTTTAAAGTGTTGTTTTGTTAGGCTTGCAATTTGTTGTAATTTATCACCTATGATAGTGCTGGAAGGGGAAAATATCTGGGACTTTGAAGTGATCCTTTCACTTGGAAGAAATGTTCCTGTACCTGTATGCTGTTTTAAAGGTGAAGGAAGGAAAAAAGAAGTGCAGCTATAAGATATGTAACACATGTATTTTAAATACATAAAATGAAATGCATTACAGTTGCCTGTTAATATCTACTTAACACATGGGTTCTATTTAAGATGAGATAGATAAGTTGCATCTTGTTTCTAGAAAGGGGTCTATATTCTATTATCCTTTTAAACACGCAGCAGCTTTACCATATGAAGACATTGGATTTTATATTACAGAAATGACGCTACTAAAACCTGAAGAGAGGAATGGTTCTCAGCCACCTGAACAGAATCTTCTCTCTTTTGTAGTTTCAGTACCTGTACTGCTCTATTAATGAATTGTTTTATCAAAAGTTACTTCTCAATATACTTTCTGAGCAAATTTATCAAATAATTTTCAGAAGATTTTCTGGAAAGAAAAAAATAATTCTCCATTTCAGCTACCTTGACAGGGAGTGACAGTGTTGTTCTAGAACAGGATTGTTTTATTTTACACTACCATACATACAAGTGCAGTTCTTATGCTCTGGTGAATTCCTGAGTTACCCAGGGGTTTACCCAGAGTTTTCTCAGTTGTAAGTTATCCAGGGGTAACAGATCCCTCTGAAACAGATTTAATTGAAAATACAGATGCATTAAGTCTAATTCTAACAATTTAGATTCAGATTCTGATCTTTAAAATGCACAAGTTTATGCAGATGTTCAACTTAAAGCACAAGAGTAGGCAGGTTTACTCCACTGGAACTATATCTGGTTAGGTGAAACTTTGCCAGAATAAATTTCTAACATCCTTTTCCCCATGCCTTTTCTGTTTGCCACACTGTAGGCTGTTTCTGTTTGTAGGCTGCTGTTGAAGGTTCTTGCTTTGTTCCTGCAGGAAACTTTCACTGCTTCTGGCGTAGTCCTAGTGGAAGTGCTGACCACAGAAGAATTGCCTCTGACTATGTTTGTGGTTTTTTTTTCCTCCTCCTGTGAGAAGGAAAAGCAGCTTCTTCCATCATGCAGCTGTATTGTGCTCCTGCTGAATCCCTCTGATGCCTCTTGGCATCCTTGTAGCCCCTGACCTGTGTCACTGGCAGTTTAAACATGAGGGTGTGGCATAATTTCAGAGGTACTTGTAGCTCCTGCTCTCAAATAAAGGATCAATTACATGTTGTTTTTAAGTAATTTTCAGCAGGGAGTCCTGACACAACAAGAATAGGGGAAACAAGTCGTGAGGAAGAGTGCACATGATCTCCCTGGGAGGGAATCAGAAAAAGGAAATCACCTAAAACCTACCCCTGAAATATATTATCAAGATGGATGATTTTCCTGGGGATTTTTGTTTATTTATATTATTTATTTTTTTTTTTTTTTTTGCCTGAGAGGGTTTTCCCAATCAGTGGTAAATCAATTGATATTTTTCTCTGCAAAGCCAATAAAAAGATTTATTTTATTTTTTTTTTAAATTGTTAGAATTAATTGTCATTTGCCATACTGGTCATTTCCACAGATTATATCCCAAACAGAGGTTTGAAATGGATACAAATGATTTATTGTATCCTGAACTCACTAGGAAAGATGTGTCCCTTGGAAGGGTTGTGGAAGTTCCCATATCTATCATACTTCCCTGTGGATCTGTATTAGTCATGTAGTAGAATCCATCACTCTTCAAAACCTTTCACAAAGAGCCATAATATTATTTATGATACTTAACAGAGTGTCTTTCTGGAGCTCACCTGAAATCACTGGTATTTGATGACAGCATGGATAAGAGTTTGCACTAGAGCATTCTTGTCAAGTCCAAATTCAGAATTTTAGGTAAAAAGCAATGTAGATTGAACAGTTGGCTTCATTCAACTACATTGAATATCTACAACTTTTTCAGATATATCTCTAGATTAAAATAATCCATTTGGGTTGCTGTCTAACAGCTCTGGCTTTTAGTGCAAGAGTGACAAGAAATTTGTCACACTCCATTCTTGAAAAAATTTTCTCCTTATGAGAGCCTAATGTTCTTGGGCTTGTTTCCCAAAATTTTCCTGATTTTTGAATGTTGCTAACATCAAAACTTTCTTCTCCCACAAGAATAATTGGAACAGTGCTGAATTTCTTTAGGTCAGTCCCTAGAAGAGCCAGTCTCTTTTTACTAAAGCATGGCTCAAGGAATTCCCCCTAAGGAAGTCCCTGCTGGTGATCTGTCTGAGGCATAGGGCTTTTATCCAGTCCCCAACTTTAAGTGTCAACCATCATTATAACTCTTAATAGTTTCCTTCCTTGATAAATAAGTGCTTTCTAAGCCTATGATTTGTGACCAAAAGTATCTGAGTTTGGTCTGAACAGGCAAAGTTTTGATTTTAGGAAGCTTTCACATTCGCAATCCTCTTCTCCGTTTTCCTACAAGGGTGAGGCCTACCCTTTCTTCATTCATGATCAGACTAGTGAAAGTAAATTGCATTGCTGTTGTTTCACTGAAAATCTTCATCCTAGCAGAATAATAGGGTAGAGCATTCACTTATTACCTGAACATCTGTTTTGGTATGGCAGGTTCTTTGTGATTTCTCCTGAAAGCCAGAGAAGATTTTGCTGTGAAGTGGATCTCTGCTGAATGGATCTGAGTTGTAACAAGGTCTCAAGATAGTGACTTTAATCTGGTTCCCTGTTTGCTTCTTGTTATCTACTTTTATCTCCCATTTTGTCAGAGGTGTGATTTTTTTTTCCTTTTTTTCTGTTACATCTGCTGCACCTGTGTGATAAGGTCTCTTATGTTTGTTTATCTTTTGATGAATGAGTTCTAAAAGTCTTTTGCTTGAAAGTCAAACAACAGTCTTGTTTGAAAGTGTCTTGTCTGAAATACCATTTTGGGATCCTGCTGTTCTCTTTGAATTTGGCTTTAAATGAACTCAGGAAAGGATTGAATTTCTATGTGAATGGCTGACTGACTTTTTACTTGCTTTTTCTGAACCTTTCACTGTTAAAATCCCTCACTTCAGGGGGGTTAAAAAAAGCTCTGTGTGATATGCTTATGAAGTATGCATGCAGTCTAGGATTTACATGTTTAGAGAGTATATGTGTATGACAGAAAGCAGAAGCCTGCTAGGCTCTAAAACTGAGAAAATGAAAGGGGAAATGGCCATAAGGTAATGGATTTACCCAACCTGGGCTCCTCTTCAGGATTCTCCCTCTTTTCAGAGGGTTCTCTCCTCAGCATGGGCTATAAAAGTGAAGCTGAATTGTAACTCCACAGCAGAAATCTATCTTTAAACCAGTGCAAGGAGCTCCTTGCTGTAGGATTTTGAAGATGCGGAAAAGTTTGTGTAAGCTAAAAAGGCAGCAATTGCGTTGGAAATTAGAAAAGACTCTCAGAGACATTAGATTGAAAGATACCAGCACAGCATATCCTTGAGTGACACCTTTCTGCAGGATAGCTGAAAATTCTGAGAAAGCTTAAAAATTTAAATTCTTATCCAAACAAAAGGCATTGTTTTCATTTTCAGGTGAGTATCCCTGTGTACCTCTAGAAATCTGCAATGATGGTGGGAGTGGTCATGCTTCATTTTCAATTATCAGTTTTAAACATATGACCAATTCCTACCATTATAAAGTCTGGCTTGTGTTCCTTACTCTCCAATAATAAATCAGTAACAGTTGAAAAATGTAATTATTTACAGTGCAGTATGTAAAAATTGATTTAATTTATTCTGAGTGAATTAATACATGTGAAAGAATCACACAACTGAAGATCAATTTGAATGTATCCCTAAATGTATTTGCATCTTAATTCTGACTTTCTAATACAATATTCAAGTGATTATTAAAATATAATTTGTCATTTGGTCCACATGTCTGGAACACAGTTAATGTTCAGGTTTCTCACCTGTGCTCAAGTCAGGGGTTATAAATCTGCTGTTGAGCTGTGACAGGACAATTGTGCCCTTCACAGGCCACTAGCTCCTGATAATCTCATTTTATCTTCAGTGCTTGTGTACTAGAAGGATGAAATAAATGTGGTGCTACTGAGTGATGCCATGGTTGTTGTGAAAGAGGTGTTGGTGCTCCAGCAGAAGGATGGGGAGCGCTCCTGTGGAAGGAGAGCTGAGATGGGAGGCTCTCCAGTTGCTTTTTCAGAGTTGATTGTTTCACTCAGGCTGTCTCCCTGTTCTCCCAAAAGGCTTCCCATGCATGGCCCCTCTGATAAACTTCACAGCCTCTTTTGGAGACAGCCTGTGCACCTTTCCTGCAGTAATGATGGAGGAGTGTCTGCTCACGTTAGTCTGACGTTGTTTTTCTCCTTTCTCAGACGAGGGCAGGGCGCTGCAAGGAGCTGCAGCCCAGGCTTGGGTACAGAGAGGGCTGCTGAGTCAAGGGGAGAACAGCTTGTCAAAGTGTAGGCAAGGGCTTAAGGCAACTAAAGGTAAAAAATGCAGTTTACTTGGGTGGAAAACTGTACTTAGATTAGTTAGAGCATTATTCAAGAGAGCGGAGTTGTGATGTACTCAATTCTTTTTTTGTTCTCGCTAATCCTTTGCCAAGCATTTGTGTAACAAAAGTGCTGTTGGTGTAGATGAATTGTAAGAGCTGAGCACATGTCCACATAGACATTGAAACACTGGTGGCAGGTCAAGTCTATCTAATCCTGTGGTTTTAAAGGAATATTTGACAGTGTATGGTAGGGATAATTTTATCTAGTTCTTGAGGGAAAAAATAAAAAATGAAAGGCATTATTGTGGCTCTGGGATCAAAAAGAAACAGGAGAGCGACCTCATATGCCCTCAGTCTAGAGGAAAAATAAAAGACTTAGGGGAGAAAAAAACAATGAAGAAAAATAAAAAGTAATAGGGGTAAATGCAGACCGAAACCAAATTTTACCCGTCAGTTCTGGGTAAAGCAGAAAGCTGAACAACATTTTACAACAAGGTTGTAAAATAGGTGATGTAAATATCTTTCAACCTTGAACTAAAAACAGAGCAAAGAAAAATCCCTATTCTGTAAATATTAAATGTTGAGTACATAATATATTAAACCTCTCAATCAGGGAATTTTTTTTTTAATGTATTTTTCTCCCTTGCACCCCCTTGACACTATAATAATGAACAAGTTATTTAGTTAATGAAGAAAGCATCTTGTATTTAAAGATCTACATATTAATGTGACCTTCCTTTGTTCATAGCTGTTAATATTTATTGCCTTTTCTCATTGAGATTTTATTTGGTGTTCTGTGACAAACAAGAGTATGATTAGTGAAGCTGTAAAGTTCTCATGGTGGCTGCCTGTGTTCCCAAGATAGCAGCATTAGTGTCTGCAGAAGCAGTTAATGCTGTTTATCATTAGTGACAGAGGCTGGGAAGGGCCTTCTGTAGCTTTTATCTTTCACCTTGCCAACAGAAGTTGATGAGCTCTGTGATTTAAATGCATAGGTAATATTGTAATATTGATACTCATTTCACATAGACAGGAGCACAGGTAAACTGATCTTGTTGATGGAGATTAATTAAAACCATGTTACTGAACAACTGGACAGGGTACAAATTGATATACTTGGGAAAAAACACCCATCACCACTTCATCTGCTTTTCCTTTTGATTAATCTGATGTTTTCAGAATTTGTAAAAAAGACATATAGGTTAGGATTTTATACCTGTTTTTCCATCAGTTTTGAGTTTAGAATCTTGAGCTCTCTTAATTTTAGCAACTTGTTGCAATAGACTCTACTTTGGAAAATAGACAAAATGTCATGTGAAATTATGTGTCTTATGGGCCTTCATATTCAGAGCTCCTTTTGTATGTACATGCTTGTGTATCGTGAATTTCCTCTATTTCCAACTGCATAGAGAATGTTTCAGCATTTAGCTTGTCCAATATTTAAGTGTGCATATCTGGGAAAGATGTTGTGCCAAAGTCTCATCATACAATTCTTACAGAAAAAGCTGGCATTTCCTGAGCCTTGTATTTTACTCCTGAAATTCCATTTCCAAGCAAAGTAAGTTGGCTCTCTACATTTTGTAGGATTTAATTTATAAATAAAAACTTGTAATTAAAAAAACCCAACAAAACAACAAAAGAATTTGGAGAACAAAAACTGTTGCATTATTTGTATACATGTTAATGCAGACTTTAAAACAATCCTCTAGCTGTTTCAAAAATGTTTATTTGGAGAGGAAAGTTCGAGAGGTAGTCTTTCAGGACTACTGCCCAAAGGAGGTACAGACTGCTAACTTTACTGTGATCCTTATCTATGTCTTGGGAAGAGCAGGAGATTTTATTGGTCCCATAGTAATGTAAAAAGATAAAAGGTGATATATAGGTTAGAAAAGGTGACACTATCCATGGGAAATGTTCTGAGCTGAGCTCCTTACCAAAGCATAAACCTGTATGGAGTACCTAGGCCTTTCCTATCAGCTCAGAGAAAAAAGTGCCAGGGTATGACACCACTTTGGTACAAAGTACCTTTTTCTGGTGATAGTTATCCTTCTTTTTCTGGATGCAACTGCTTGAAGCATTGATGATTTACAAGTTTTTATACTTTGGTGATTATAATAATCCAGAGTATGTCTAGTGTTCTTTTTCCTAATTATTTTAAACAGATTACAGATGAATTATTTAGCCACATAAATAATGTATAGTTGCCTATAAAATTTTTGTGTCTAGCTAGCTGTAGCTGCTTTGATGGTCAAGGTGAAAAGGAATGAAAGGGATCTGTGGGGTGCAGGATTTAGTGATATATGAAGCAGCAGCTACTTAAAAATGAAAATTACTATTAATGTTTCCTGCCAGTTTACATTATTGCAGTATTTCTGAATTTGTGTGAAGGACAAAGTTTAAGGACCAAATATTACATCTTTTTGTAGCAGCTCAGTTTCACTAGGCAAAGTATAACAAAACAGTATTGCAAAAGAGAGGCATGGGCTGAAATATACACCTAAATATGCTTGTTTATGCACTAAGTTATTACAGATACTTTGTATTCATTTGTTCTTGATTCAGAGTGTTAATATTTTAAGAGTTTTCATTGTAATTGTCTGTTCTATGATGGCTTTCATAAGGTAGAAATCAGGCTGAGTGATCTAGGAGATCCCATGCCAGCTGCAAAGCAATGCAAGCTTTCCAGCTTGACATCCATAAATCAGAGTCTGATCTTTGCTTAGACAATAAAACTCTTTTTTTGGGGGGAAAAAAAATAAAAAGTTTTGTGATTTTTTCCTTTTTCTGTTAAACATTTATGATTCTACACAGTCTTCCAAGTTTTACATTATTTGTAAGGATAGCTTAGGCAAGAAGCAACAGAATATTTGCAGAAGCTCGTTTCAAACACTTGCTGCACTCCTCTTGCAGTCAGTGGTGAAGAGGAAGCTTCTCCATTGAATTACTTAAAATATGTGAGTTATGCCATCACCTGGATATTGTCTGGAGTTTTTTTTGGGTTTTTTTTTCTTTTTGGGGAAGACACCTCAGTTAACCTGTTACTGTATTCAAAACTTATAGCCAAGAAGGGAATGATGCTTATTTGTCTTAAATATGTTGGTAAAGAATGTAAAGGCTGATAAAATGCATGTAAAACAAAGAGGGCACTTACAGTAATAAAGATCTATTACTACAAAGGCAATCAGAAAAATTAAAAACTGTATTCTAAGCTTTGAAATTTACCTGGAGGATTGCTGCCAGATGACCACTCTGTTAAGGGAAGAAGTGATACCAACCTCACCTGAACTGATAGATTAAGTTGCAAAGAAGGTCTTAAAGTATTTGCAGATGAAAACTTTTGCTTAAATCTATTTTTGATGCAGGAGGAGCAGAATATCAAGGGAAAGCCTGTTTTAATGATCATGTCACTAATATGAAATTGTCTAAATTTTAGATACAAGGGAACCCAATGTTACTAAGAGATGCTTTTTCAATGAGCACCTTGGCTCAGTCAGCTTTCCTATAGAAAATTCCCATCTGATTTTCATTTTGGTTCTTTTGATTTCTGAGATTTTTTCCAATGTTCATTTTTTTTCTCCCAAGCCATCATCTGTATTCCTTTTAATCTCTTTCCAGTGTTATTTCATGCTGTCTAATAAGCCAAAGATGAAAGATTAAGGTTAAGTTCTATGCTACTCTGCAGTTTGGTTTTTTATACTGAATCTTCTTCTAGACAGAAGGTGAGAGGAAAAAATCTTGGTCACAGTTGTCTTTTTTTTGAGTACCCCCACTTGTGGGCTCATACTGTCACGAGTCCTGTACCTACAGCAGAAGTAATTTCTTTCCAAGTGGTAGAAGACCTTTGATCACTCCAGCCACTTCCTTCAGCTTGCATGAAAAGGCCAGTATTGATGGAGGATGTCCTGTTCTTTGTTTGATATAAAGAGGACTGGGGATTCCTAATGGCTAAGAATTAAAAGACCGTTGTGATAATTTGTTAAGCTTTGACTGGAAAATGAATTATTGGCATTTGCAAGTTGAGAAAATGGTTGAGTTGACTGAGGATAAATAAATGTAATAAATTTGCTGCATAACTCTAATAATAGCTAATATATCTAATAACTAATATAAAATACCCATCTGGAGGAAAAAATACCACGGTCTTATTACATTTTCTCACAAATGTTTTTCATTAAGCTGAAGATAAAAGTCTGCACCCATATGCCACAATACATTTAGCTGCCAAAGATTCCAGGTATTTCACCAACCAGAGCAGAGGCAAATGAAAAAGGTCATTATTCTCTGGTCTAATTTTTTTTTCCCTATTGCAAAATGGAAACATTTGATTTTATCTCTGCCAGTGAACTGGATTAATAAGGGTAATTATTTCATAAAACATTTCCATGATCTGTGTATTTCACCTCCCTATTCCACACAAAGAAATCTTTCTTTCTTTCCTTGCTCCAACATAGGAAATCACCTGCGTGGTGGAACACAGAAAAGGACTCTAAACTTTGCTCAGTCATTTGACTGAGGTATTTATGGAAAAAAGTTAGTAATTTGGTTTTCATGTAGAACTCTATAATCATTTTATATTCCATTGTTGTAGCATGGATTTAAGGTCTTTAATTATATAAGCTTTTCTTGAATAAATTACTTCTACTCTAATCTAGTTTGATAGACTTTATGTGGTAGATGGGGAATTCACAGATAACAATTAGTCTAGGTAATGTCAGATTTAATGGTAAGAGGAATGGAATTCTTTAAGGTCAGTGCTAATGCCACATTAGTTATGCCTGAAATTGATACATAAGGGGAAAACACTGATTTAAATGAAATTTTCATGTCAGTTACCACCAGTAATAGATTGATTGTTGCTGATGCTCAGTGCAAGTAACAGTGAATAGCAGAGAAGTCTGGCCTAAAATAATTTAACATCAGTTAATATTTCAGCATGCTGTATTTGTTTATAACTTGAGAACATCTTAAACTCTAACCCAAATATAAGCAAATTTTACTACAGCAAGGAGAAGGGAGGGACTTGGTGCTTAACCTTCTCAGATGTACATTTATTTAACTATTTTTAATACAATCAGGATTATAAATAATGGTTCAAAGACACTTTTCTACATCATATGAGAAAATCCATTGCTCTGAAGGTGATACTTGCATTTTTATTTAAGCACTAGCCTACCCTTTCTCCACAAAGAAACCAAGATGTAGCTAACTCTGCTTTGTTTGAAATGATCTCATTTCTTCTTCTGGCAGTCACTTTGGCAGTACATTGTAGGAGGAAATTTCATCTTATTCATTTCTGTTTGTTTTGTGAGCACCTCTGTCACTTTTCCTTTCTTGACGAGCTCTGAAGCTATGCTAGAGTCCATACAGCCTTTTTCTTGAATATAGATATATGGTGCTTTTCGTGTACTTTCTACATCTCTGTTTTGCATGAGATGTTATTTATAACATCCTGCTGCTCCCTAGCTGTTTGAAGGAAGGCTGTGTGGAATCCTCCACCATCTAACCTGGAAGAGTTTGTGCTCACTTCCCTGTGTGTTTGCTCAGGTCACTGTGCTGTGGAGCAGATGGCAAAGCTCTTCTGTCCCAAGAAGCTGCTATTGATATAAATGATTTCCTAGCTAAAATGCAGAAAGGTGCTGGTAAATAGAGGAGCATTTGTGGGCTGGAGTCTAAGGAAGTTTCTTTTTAGTCAGTTTTATCAGGATTTGGTTTTTGCTCATGTTTTCATGGGAGCTGACTGTAGCACTTATTTAAGGAATTGGGGTAGAAGGAGGAAAGGAGCTGTCAATTTTTGTGAAGTTTTTAAACATAAATGGGAGAGGAAGATGGTGTCTCAGTGAGAAAAATGCATTGTATATGTGAACGTACAAAATTGCCAAATTGTTGGTGTTTATGGAAGGATGTGTTCTCTTTAAGAGGAAGCTTTCTTCCATGTTGAACCAGTGTCTTACATTTTTTCTGCTAATTTTCCTCAGGATACTCTTGGAACAATGATGAACTTCATTTTTCTGTTAAGTAAACAATTTCCTTTGTGCACAGGATTAACAGAATGCCAATTAGAAAGAGTTCTTCAGTGGGAATCTTTTCTTTTTCCCTCTGCATCTTTTGAACCTGTCATTGCCTAAACGCAGCTGCTTTTTGATGTAAATACCTTTTGTTTAAAACGATTGTTTAAAGCTGCCAGTCAGCAGCATTGTGATCAAAGAGTAAACCTGAGCTCTGGGTTTTATTCCTGTCATCTCTTTGAATGGCAGATATGAGTAGCTCCAACCAGTTGAGGATGCTGATTTTCATTTGAGAAATCTGCTTCAAAATCAAATACTTCTTAATTTGCTAAAAGTTACCATTTAGAGGAGGCTTTGTATTAGCACACATTAAATTAAATAAAATCAAGGTATAGTTGTATTTAATTTAGTTATATCATGTACTTGACTTTGTCATGTTAAGAAGCAAGAAGTTTTCAGAACCATGTGAGCCTCTTGAGGAAAAGAGACTGCAGAATTGGGTGTAAGATGAAGACTTAATAAATGACTGTAACCCTCTGGTCTGCATGGAGTATAACTCCTTTTAGTCATGAGACTATTTCAGGAATGCCTATAATTGATATACATATAACCAAAGCTGACTCGTTGGTTTGTGTTTTGAAAGTGAAATAAATTTTTAGTACCATATGGTTCTTCAGAAGCTGATACATTATTTGATGTTTTATCCAACTATTATTTTAATGCAGAATTATAGAATAATATCAGTTGGATGAGGGAGACCTCAAGAAGTTTCCAGTTAAATCTCCTGCTCAAGGAGGGTTGGTTATGGGGTCAGACCAGGCTGCTCAGGGGTTTCTTCAGTCTGGACATGAAAATTTCAGGCTGAAGGTTGTACACCCTCTTTGAGTAACTGCTTCACTGTCTCACTGTCCTCAGAAGTGATTTTTTTTCCTCACTTCCAAATAGAATTCCTCAATTAAATTGATGCCTGTGGAAACAAAAAGCAAAGCTCAGACATCATTTAAAAATCTCATATTGAAAGTGTTTCTATTTAATGTAGAAATGAAGAATGCAGGAATCAGTTCTGAGGATAAGTGGGGTTTGTTCAGGGTTTTTCTTTTTGCTGTGTGTGGTGGTTTGGGTTTTTTGTATGTTTGTTTGTTTGGGGTTTTTGAGGGGTTAATTTGTTTTGTTTAGCTAGTTGTGTGTTTATATGGAAGGGCAATATTATCCTGTGATCTTCTAATGTTTGGTAAGACTACAGAGTACAAATATGTGGATGTAGATTTCTGTTTGCTTAATGGAATGGCATTTTGGAACTATTTCCTCAAGGTTCTTGATGACCTAAAAAACACCCTCTAAAACCATTTAGGAATGTCTTTCAATATCTTTTATTTTGTATTGGTACAACTAAGAGCTTTACTGATTCACTAGAGTTCATAGGCTGGTCCTTCCATGTTAGAAGGTTTTGGTGCATGTGGCAGAAATTATTAATTTGAAGACAGTAAGCATTTCTGGGATCTCAGTACATTTCAGGATTCCTAGTGGAAATAAAATGGTAAGTGGAATTAAATGAGATTAAGCTATCAAAAAAATTCCTTAGAAACTCATGAATGAAATTTCTGGTTTTTGCTAAAAGGTAGGGGGAGAGTTTATTGTGATCATATTAGACAGAGTTTTTTGTTTTGTTTTGTTTTTCCATTCTTTGTGGCAATTTTTATTTGTTTTCTTATATTTTATTGTTTGGGAACATGTATTTGATTGTGATTTAATATTTGAAGCAGAAGGCATCTCTTATATAATTAGAATTTGGGTTTTTACTGTGGGGTGTGAGGAGGTTGAAACAAATCCAGACTTGCATTTTTTTTTTTCCTCTCCTAATAAAAGGGTCGTGATATATTTTGGGTGAAGCTAGCAGCTATAATTCTCTGACATTAGTTCATTCATTTGAAGCCTAAACACCATCCTAGTTTTTCATGATGATCTATTAGCTGTCTATACTGTATTTTATTTCAGTGTGTATTTTTTCTCAATTAGATTCAGATCATTTGATCTTGAATAATATTTATGGATCTGTGATACCTATTTCTGTCTGTTTTATGGAATGCATGTCTGAAGACTAACCAAAACAATTAAAACCACAGGAAAAATAAGTACTAGCAGTCCCTCTGAATTTGAATATAACTGTTGAAGGGAATCTCACATTTAAAAGTGTTGTCTTCAGGAGAGAAAAATGTCACAGCTTCTAAGTAAAAATAAGTGTATGCAGGTTGTGGGAAACAGAAGAATGGAAGCTTCTACTGACAGGGAAGGGTTTGATTTACAGATGTGTGTACATGTGATCTATCAGTTTATTGGCTGAAAGACAGACGCAGTGCGGCAGAATTAGGCAAAGGCGATAGGTTATTGAGTAGGAACAAGTTTTGTGTTAACTGCCTGTTGGGCCAAAATGTTCTATATTCCTGTGTGAAGAAGAAACTCATGACTACCTTGAGCTGTGGCTGTGGCTTGTTGCTCCTCTCCAAATCTCACCCCTTCAAGATTGATATCTTATCTGGCTTATTTGAGCAGTAAATCATCTCAAATGGCACAATGGTCCCATCCCTTGTTATGTTCATCTCGACAGCAGATATTATATATTGCCAACAAACAACTGCTGAATGTTCCCCCTCACCTCCCAAATATGCAGGATCCTGCATACACCTGTTATGGTGAAATCCCTATCCAAATGTAGAGGATGCTTAGGAAATACCAGGGAAAACCAGTCAAACTGGCATCTGTTTACAAGCTCAGGCTCCTGGGATGCTGCACTCAGCATCTTCCTGAGGTAGAGGAAATTTGTGTGCACCGTGGTCTTGGACAGATTTTTGTGCCATGACCTTAAGTCAATTCTCTTATGGAATCTGTGCCTCTTGTTTGCCATCCAAAGCTGTGTGAATGACAATGACTTCCAGAGTTTGGCTACACATTGTGTAGAAAAAGGACTCGCTTCCACACCCCATTACTTGCTGATTTCTCGTAATGGCTTCCAGTTTTGCACTGTGACCGATAGCAAGTTGCTTATTTACTCATTCAGTAGTAAAGATGATATACTCTGCCATATTCAACATTAAAAATGTTAATAAATAAATAAGAGAGACTATGTTAAGCATGCCAGGCTTTGAAGTGAAAAGACCTTCATCATATGAAGGCTAAGTGTAAAGGAAGTATGCTTGATTATTTTTGAAAAAACAATTTATCTAGTTTAATATTATTATGCTTTTTTTTTTTTTACACAATGGTGATCTCAGCAAAAAGTGTGATTAGCTCGAAGCTGACAGCCATTATTTATGTGAAAATCTGCTTGTATTCAAGAGTGGTATCATCTCTCATTGTTCCTGGGATAAGTGCTGCTTCAGCAAGACTCAGCAAATGAGAATTTCCACAATTTTGTAAAGTATCAAATGCCCATTGTAATGGTTGTGCTTTGTTTCTGCTTGCTCTAACTGTTGAATTAAAGGAGTTTACATTTGGAACAGGATGAGATCTTTTTGTACCCCATCAGTTGCAGAGCTCCAGGTGACAGGTGGTAATTTCTGAAGCAATAAGAAGTTGTGTGCCTTTGATCCATAACCTTTGCCTCCCTAACTGCTGCAGTCCTTGTTAGAGCCCTCCTGGTTTCAGATGTCTATAAAACACCCATTTCTCACAGTAAAATCACAGTCTACCTTTCCCTGTCCAGCTGTGCCTGGACTGCAAGTCCTTATGTACTGTGCAAAACATATTCAGAAAGTCTAATTTTGGTTCAAGACTGCTTCTTTCTGAAGGATTTCATTAACTCAAAAACTCTTCCAAAGGCTAATATATGTGCTAGAAAGACAAATTATTTTGGAGACAACATATCTTGAAAAAATAAGGGAAAACCAAGAAAACCTAAATCAATTTGACACCAATGCCTAAACAATGATCTCTTCTACATGAAGAAGCTGGAGAAATCAAACTACAGGAACATGGGGTAGTAGGATATCTAATATAAGTAGAATTAAGAGACACTTCTCATCTCATGATGTCTTAACTTTTTACAAGCTTTTCTTCAGAGTTTTCCCAGGTCAGCTCTTCATTCTCAAAACTCACAAAAATGTCCTTGAGAGGTAACTCTCCTTCCTTCACAAGGATTTGTGTACTTGAAGGTTTCTCCATCCTTATGCTTTCAATCTAACAAAGCAACCTATCAGTTTAATGTATAGCTAAGGAAAATGATGTTGTCTTTCAAATCTGTGCCTGTCAGTTGTTTTCTGGAAAGAGGTGGCAGTGTCTTCCTGAGCAGATTGCATTCATTTTAAGAATTACAGGCATATGGTGAGCATCCCAACTGTTTTAGCATAACATACTTAAACCAAAAGTGTTGGTGCCTCATCATAGTCATATAGTTAGCTCACAGACTACATTCATAAAATTGTTATATCTCAGTATTCATAATGCTGCTACAATTTCCATATCCATTATCTTTCTATATAATGCAGTTTGCAAGAATCCTGTTTTCAGTATCAGTGGAGAGGCTTTTAACATTTCTGATAAAAGTATAAGTGTAATATGGAAGTATAGAGATTTATCTTCATGGAACTATGCAAGACAGTCAAAAGAAATCAACAGAACTAAGAGGAATACAGATTATTTTTCTTTTCAAAGAGAGGGAAATTTCTAGACATTTACAAATGCCATTTTGGAGAGGGAGACAGTAAAATCATCGAGCTCTATTTGCTTTTATAGACTGGTTTTAGTAATATTTCTTAGGGGGTGTTTCTAGTTTGAACTAGGACTACTGAAGCTTTCATTGCAGTGTCACCCAGCCTGTGGCTGCTTCTCTGGAAGGGCTGGGAGGGTGAGAGCTCCCTACAGTCCTTTTATTGTGGACATGAGAGGGCAAATCCCAGGCTGGTGTAGGCACAGCAAAGGGTGGTTGATTCCTGCAGTTCAGGCAGCTGAATTCCATCTCTAGTACCGCTTCAGGCTGTCAGCAATTCATCTCAAGAACATTGCCTTTAAACATTTATTTTATTATTTTTTCATGTTGATGGTTGCAGCACAACACAGTCCCTCCCATCCTAATTCACTGCAGGAAAACAGAGAATATTTCAGCAAGTTACTCACTTGTAACAAATGTACACAGCAGATGCCGTGTGAATTTTCACAGAACAAAAAGTGGTTGTCATGTTTGTACAATCATAGTATCTTGTAAATGACCTGTAGAAGCATGGGTTCAATTTTAGAAGTGTGTATCAATTTTAAATACCCCATTTCTTCTCTATGGAATAATGCAATAATTCTGTTCTACATTAATTGCCTCTGGTTAGTAGTTTCTGTGTTGGCGACCTACAACCTACATTAGGATTAAAAAAAAAAAAAAATCAAAACAAAAAAACAGGAAACAGGAAAGGCTTTTGTAATTCTAAGTCCTGTAAAGAGTATGCAGACTTTGGTGTAGTCAAAATGCTGAGCTACAATATTTGGAGTTCTTTTAGGACAGGTGCCACCTCTGACTGGTTGATTTAAAGGGGTCAGGAGCAGGGATTCAACACATAGAACAAATTGCAGTACTCTAGTGCTGGGACAGAGAAGAAAACTTTAAGACTGCCAAGATTTGCTGTGGAAATGAGTATCTAAAGGACCAAGGGGATGCTTTGTTTCATGACAGCTGCTTAGCATAGATGATTTCTCAAAGCATGCCTCATCATGTAAAGCATGATTGTTGAGTACATATTTAGGCCCTGTAAAAATAAGCACAGTTATTGCTAGGTATGTATCCAGAAGTGGATCACACCAATATTGTACCTGAAAAGCAGGCAGACTGTTTCATTTCTTGTTTCTGTGCCCCTTTGAAAAGCAAAACAGTGCCCAAGTTTTAAATGAATTGAATCCAACATCACTGTCCATCCCCCTTTTTCTCCTTAAGTCCAGTTCATGTGAACTATTGATGTTCAGAAAGACCCTGCAGTTTTATGAGTTCAAACATTTGTAAAACCACTACAGAATGCTTTTTCTTTAACTCACCCAGAACCTTCCAACAGCAATGCAAAGGCTATTTGAAACTTGGAACATCAGAATTGAATTAAAGTTCTGAATGAGGTTGATTTTCTGAATCTGTGGTTGCTTTCCTTCCTGCTTCATCACTGGGACATCACCACTTCTTTGGTGACTGAGCAGAAGTTACCAGCATCCTTCTGGAATTAGAGCAGTGCTGTTGAGCAGGGTGCTCTGAAATGCACAGTCTCCACTGGTCTCTCAGGGATGTGTTTAAGAGAAGGTTTTGTTGGTGGTACTTACCACATTAATATTCTATTCCTTTAATTTTTTCCAAAGGTATGACACCAAATCACTGGACTTTGTTCATTAGTGAGGGAGGCCTTTGAGCTGAATGGAAGAAATGAGACAAAAATTGTTCCCAAAGGATTTCTAAATGGGAGAGGATTTAGAAAAATAGCATTAAAGGTTAAGTTCATACCCCAGTGTCCTCAGCTGACCATAGTGCTGTGAATTAACACCATTCAATTAAGATGAACACAGACGATTGGTTACATTATTTCAAACTTCTCTTCTTTAGATCTCCATCATTGACATTTTGTAACATAGGGAAGTTTAAATGAAGTTTAGAATCAAAGTTTCTGTAAGTACATAAAGCTAGATCCTACAAGAATCCTTAGAGGCGTACAGCTCTTGCTGTCTGGAGTCCTGCTGCTCCCTTGGTGGCTCCATGGGACAGTAGCATATCTCCCATTCAGAACACAAGATATAATGTCAAAAGATACAATGTCTTCCTTTATACCAAAGGATGTATGATAATTAGCATGATTTATGTCACAATTTAATTTGACCCTCTCAGCTGGTGGGGATAAAGCTTTATTCCATTACAGGAGGGAATTTTTAAAGTGAGACAGGATTATTAACCTTCTTACTACTGCTGTGCTAAGGGAGCCACCCTCCCCTGTGTCACCACCACTTCTTTTTCCATTTCTCCTTTTCTCCAATCCCAAGGAATCATCACCTTCAGCTTCCTCCTCTGTGTGCAGGAAGACAGAGAATCCAAAATCAATCAATCTGCAACCAAAAACCAAAACAAAATCAAGCCAAATCATTCAGTGTGGACTCTGAGTGGGGAAGGAGGGAGAGAAAAGGGTAAGGATTAAAAAGGAATATTATAAAGGATTCTCCTGTTGAGTTACAAAATTCAGAGTAGACCCCTGGGCTAAACTGAGCCCACACTTGACCAACAGTTTGTGCCTAAAGTCCCGACAGCACTTAAACCTTACCAGGAACTGGGGGGGTGTCAGCCCAGGATCCATTGATGTCAAAGGAAGGTAATGCCTCATTTATGGAATTTGATTATTTCTGCAAAGCATTTCCCGTGCTGCTGTTCACAACTTCCACTTAGCTGGCCAAAATTCCTTCTGACATGGCAGTTTTAAGAAAATAGCTCTAAAATTCAGTTTATAAGTGGTAATCTCTTCTGGTCTTTCTTGGAAGACTGGTCCTAGCAGCTCATTTGAAAAGACCCTGAGACACAGATGGTGCTTTGAAACTGAGAGCAGAACTTTCAGATGAACTATTTAGTGTGATAGGAATTCATTTCATTATGTCAGAAAAATAAAACTTTGAAAAGAATACATTGCAAGAGGCATACTTACGAATTCACAAATTGATGAATTATTGATTATGCCTATCAATGCAGAAAACAAATTAAAGAGAAGGGGAAAAATATTTGGCAAGCGTTTTCATTCCAAGTGCATGATAATCATGGTGTAAATACTTAGAGAAAAGCTCAAATATTTTTAAAAGGCAAGACAATCACACTGCTTCAGATCCATCTTTCTGGCACTTGTTAAGACAGCTGCTATACATGAAAATGCATTTTGAAACGGTGCGTGGATATTTGACAGGAGAAAAGGCTTAATGTTAAAACACAGAATACAAGACTATGGGAGTATAAAATTAATTAAAAGTGAGAAGAAGGTGGTTCTCTCTAAACAGGCATGCATGAGAACAAAATGTGTTTGCAGCTTTCAGTCCCCAAAGAGTTTGGATATGGGAAGAGGCAGGCTATGAACATTTGAAAAGTGCACTCTGAAAGTGATTCAAGTGTTCAGTGCAGTGTGATGAGGCCCACTCAGGAATAAAATAATTCCAGAGGGAATCTACACCACTCCAAAGAAAAGTAGTAACCTCTTCTCATCTATTATTTGAAATAACTTCACAAAATTCCATCATCATAGTTGTTTTTTTTTTAAACAAAGTATTTTAAATGAAATTTTTAAATATATATTAATATATATTTTCATAATAATGACATAGCTTCATTTTAGTGCTATATGTTAATGGGAAATGTCATTTATAATTAATATATTTGGAACAAATCCTCCTTTTTACAGTCGAAATGTGCTTTTAAATACATCCATTTGTCTTACAAAGTCTTTCAAAGCAATGTCAACTAAAGTGATTTGAAATCTCGTCAAAAAAGAAAATATCTTATTTTAGTCTGTATTTAATTTAACTATATTTACACAGAAGCTGCTAGAGCATATGATGGTTTTAAGAGTGGGAATTTTATAACACATCTGCAAATTATTATGCATAAAATCCATCTCTTAACTAATTAGCAGTCTCAACATGTTTCCTGAAGTATAAATGAATTATTAAATGTTGGCTCTGATGAGAAATTATTGAAAAGAGGGAATTATTTCTTTAGCCATTATGGATGAGGACCAGAAAAAAGGGAAACTAATTATACATTTATACATTAATAAATAAATAAAAGGAAAAGTCTAGATCAATTTGATTTTCTTGATTTCCTGCTGTGCTTCCCAAAAGATGCATCCTACACCTGTTCCTTTGACAGTTCTGTCCAAAGAAAGGAAGGGTTTGACACAGAAATAAAATAAAAAATTCTGAGTTAATACCATAGAAATCAAACTAATTTTTACATATTTTCTCCTGTAAAACAAACTTTTTATAAAGGTTCTTTTTGGTCTTTTGGATACAAAGAGTAATAATTTGACCCCTGCTACTTTTTTTGTTTGTATTTGGGAGGGGAAAATATGCAAAACCTCATAGCTTTGGATTTTGTCTTTATGGTTGTGCTGTGCAAGGCTGTGCTCCACATTTTGTGCTTTTTTGGTCAGGGGAGCATGTTTTTTCTCAATGAAATGCTGAGCTCTGGCATAAAATGATAAATTTATTAAATACAGCAAATGAAGGACCAGAGTGTGGCAGGGGAACAATGTCAGAACAAATTGTGACATCACACTTTAGAGTTTGGTATCTCACCAGAGGTCACTGTTTGGGCCCAGCTCACCTCAAAATCCACACTGGTTTTGAAGTAACATCACTTGATGTCCTCACCTGTACCCAGCAGCTCTGATCAAAAATCTCTTTGTCACTATATATTTGGTGAAATAATCAATCTGAATCCCTTGAGGGGTGTTCTTTGGGAAGAAACAGTGTTCCACCACCAGTAAGGGGAGTTGTGGATGGGTTTCAGGGCAAAGAGAAGAATTCACCCTGTAAAAAGTATCCATGCTGAAAAATGCATTGCAGGAGAGAAAGATGTGTTAGGAGACATAGTTTCAGCATTGTTAGAGTTTCAGATAATGAGTACTGGTATAAATGGCACTGCATATTTTAGTACCTTACCATTGTTCTTATTGAACTTTCCTGATACTTCATATTGATTTGGTCATTTATTCTTACACTCTTTATTCTGCATTCTTACTTATCCTGCTTATCAGTACTGCTTTTATGTATGATTGGCTTTAAGAGGAAGCACTGCAAACAACTCAGTTCCTCTAAAGTAATTCTTAATTTATTATGAATCCTAATAAATTCAAAGCCATGCATTTATAACTCTTTTGTTACCTATGAATTTTCACATAAACAATATGTGGGCTGTGTTCAATTTGCATTGACTTTGGATTGATTGAGGATGATAGGAAATCATTTTCCTTGAACTGGAGACTTGTAGAGAATTTCTTTCTATTTAATACTGAGATACTAAAAGTTTAGAGACATGTTGATATAAATCATAAAGTTGAATTTCCTTCTTGATAAAAGGACGTGTTTCATATTTTAGCAACTTTTTAAAGGTGCAAGAGGTCTCTAAAGAATAAAACAAAATGTAAGTCACTCTTCTTTCTGATTAGTTCTCTCATAATCTGTGTGAATCAGGAATAGCCATCTAATGTCACTGAAGTATCTATGCTTAATTAAGAACTTTATCTGAAATAGAAATGCAGCGTAGCTGTCAAAACAATCTTGCTGCTGATCTTAGCTTTGAAAAATAGGGCTTTTTGGATTTAATTTTTTTTTTGGTAATTTTCCTTTCTAATAAATCTAGGTAGTAGATGCAAAGCATTTTCATTTTTTCTCTTATATTAGTTAAAGACTTTCAATGCAGTATTTCAGTTTATAGTTTCTAGCAAAAATTTAGCTTCCTTTTATATAATTGTGAATGAGGATTGTTAAATATGCTGTTGCATCATGGTAGAAATTGATTTAAGCACTTATCTAAGTTTCAGGGTACTATTTTGTTTGCTTTGTTTTGGCTTTTTTTTTTCTTTTGAATATTATATTTGGGTTTTGCATTTTATCCTAGTAACACAGGTTTGATTACTTGAGTGCTATTATGTCCAGCCAGCAGAAGATTATAATTTCCTCTTCCTCTTCCCGTTTTCATTGGGAAATCCCTCTGTGTTTTGTAGTTGAAATAAACTGCTGTGCCCAGGTTCTGGGCGCGAGGTGTTCAGCTGCCAGGTTAAATCACCTCAGTCCTTTCAGGAGAGTTTTCTGCCCCTGAGTGAATACCTGGGCACTCTAAGTGATGCTGCCATGCCAGCAGCCTGCTTTGTCACCCTCTGACCTCATGTCTGCACAGAGGATGGGGGAGCAATGTCATTTTTTTCCACAATACAACGCTGTTGTTTTTATAGAGGAGTCATTTTGTCAGTCCTGGGCATGTTTATATCCAATTATTAAATCCAGCAGTATCACACTGAGGTTGATGCAATGCTGTGCACAGGGCTGTGCTGCCCACAGTTGAACAATATAAATAGAGTATCCACTTTGGGCTATGGCAATCCTTAATGTACACGCTCTAAAATCTGTACAAAAAGTACCACAGATAACAAAGTGGTTCTGGTGGTAGTCCTTTTATTCACATGGACTACTTATTCAAAGAATGTAACCAAAATGGGGGAAAAACAAAAAAAATCCCAAAAAACCATGGGTAATCCCCATTATCTTAGGGTATGTTTTCACATTTTTCTTCAAAGGCATTTCATTGAGTGCTTTGTCTTGGTGAGCTGAGGTGAAATGTTTGTAGGGCCATGGGAGCAGAGGGTGTTTGAGTAGCAGAGAAGAAGTGCACAGCATTTTGTGCATTTTGTCCATTCAGGAAATAATTTGGCTTTCAACCAAGTTGTGTGGGCTGTTTTTTGAGTTTTTCTGACATTTGAAAATAAATCCTCAGCCTTAAGAATTTTTTAATTTGGTTTTTAGAGACAGAAGATAAACTGATGACAAGGAAATGGTGTCTTGCTCTCTCACAACCTGATAAATGTTGTCATGTTTGAGAACTTCAGGACAAAATGTAATTTTCTTGTAGCTTTTAAGGTATTAGTATTTTTCCATAAGAGGTATAAACACCAAAAGACAAAATATCTTTTTGAATTCTCTTAGTTTCTAACGACCACATAATTATAAAATATAAGTACACCTCATATTTAAATTGTAGAGATGAATCAGGAACTGTAATAATCTCTTAACAGGACTAGATAATAGTTATTTTTACATTAAGGACTTTTTGTTCAGTTGGTTTGTTTTTAACTCCATATTAGGCAAGAAAATTATGTAAAATCTGAAGTAGAATCTTGTTTCTTTATATATTTTCATTTCAGACATTTGAATGCTTTCTACCTAGGGGAATTAATTATACTTTTTTTTGGCTTGTGCATCACCAGCAGTTGGCAACTCTGTTCGTATTCAGTCTTTGTTATTGGAAACAATGCATAAATGAGGAAGATAAAAATTTGATTTCAAATCAGTATTTCTCAGTGAATTAAAAAAACCCAAAAAACAAATCAACAAAAATGTACACTACACATGATCATGTGGGAGATGGGGAAAAAATGTGTTTAAAGAAATCCTTCTCTTCCTGAGCTCATTAGTTTGTTCTGGTAGCCCATGTCTACAACCACTGCTGGATTGGTGGGGCTGGTCTCAATTTAGGACATTCAGGTGAAAGTGTGCTTCCCTGAGAATTTATTAATTACAGAAGGAAAAATAAAACTACAGTAAAAGAAAATAATTAACAAAAATAATTCTATTGGGGAAAAAAAAAAAAAAAAAGCAAAACCAAGTACCAACAAAAAAAATTTGTACATATTTTCAGAATTTATTCTATGATAATTTTATGCAACAGCCACACTAAAATTCAGGTAATTTTGTGGCTCATGGATCTTTCCCATTGTAAGTGATGTAGTGAATTGGGACAGGTTTATGTGCTTTATCAGCACATTCTTTATCTTCAGTGGGAATTTATGATACAGCTGTTAAGCCTCAGACTCCTTGCAAATTTCCCTGTGAATAAAGGATTAGTTTTTGTGGTGGAAATTATTCTATCCCAATACAAGCAAACCTTTATTCAGGGATTTTGTTTGTGTAGCCCTGCATAAAAGATGAAAAAATGTTTACAGTGCAATATTTTTGGATAATTTGCATTTTTTGTCTTCTGGAAAAGCTGTTAAGCTCCTGACTGGAGAGGCAGCACCCCCAAAGCAAAAGAAATTTTCTGATTATTGGTTTGTCTCAGTGCAACTGTTTCAGGAATGGGGAAGGAATCAGCCTGCTGCAAGGAAGAAGTTGTTCTTTTGAACCAGTGCTTAATGTGACACTTTATCACACCATCTGTTTTATGAGCAGGAGCTCCAGTAGAGCAGATTGTAAAGGTACTGAGTGGTGGGGCTGTTCAGGGATGGGGAAAAAAAAAAACCTGTTAAGTTTTGATCTCTTGGGGGCTAATCTTCAGATGCTGTGAAATCTGTTTATTCTTTTGACTTTAGTGGAGCTCTAAGGATATCTATCAGTTCAGGATCTTGTTCACTTCCCTGTCTATATTTTGACCAAGTCAAGTGAGAAATAAATCCTTGCTGAAGAGGCAAGCAATACCCTTTTACTCCTCTCTTGATTTGGATAAGATCTGGCACTTTGAAGAATTTATTAGATTTACAATGTCCTTTGGTTCTCTTTTTATGTATGGCAAAAAAGGCACCATTTCACCTCTGCCACTGTTTCTTTTGGGGTTTTTTTGTTATAAATAATCTGTGTGTTATTACTTGATTAAATTTAACCTGAGATGAGTATTTTCCTGCCAGTGTATTCTGTTGTTCGATCAATGTTTGAAAACAGAAAAATCTTCATCTGACATCAAATTTAGGAAAGAGGAAATAGTGTATAAAGAATTGCATTGAGCTCAAAGCCTGCTTTGACAACAAATTATTCTTAACTGCAAGAGTCTTATAAAGAGATTTTCCACACTGCAAAATATATTCACAATTAAAATGATGTGGTTGGTCAAAGTCAAAAACTAACCTTTACTTTGAACGAAAATGCTTGAACATGAAATGATCTGCATTTTTAAGGGGAGTATATGGTAAATGTTTATATATTCTCTCAGAGGAAAAAAAAAAAAAAAAAGAAAAAACTGTTAGCGGAATTTTATTTTGGCAGCATTCATTTGAACATTTTTCAGTTGCTTAAAAATAATTTAAGTTGCTTAAAAATTTTCCAGTTGCTTAAAATAAGGTATCTAATGCCACATAAGATGCTTTATAAGAGATGTGCCTGGAGTAGATCAATATGACACAACATCTTTGTGAGGCTTGAGTCTGTCTGGTCATAAGATACCCCCGGGTCAGTTTTATGGCACAACACATTTGTGTTTGAGCAGCAGAACTACACCCAGTAGGATTCTGGATTCTGATTCCCTGTTGTTATTAGTAGATTTCATTATAAAATGTTACTGTTATAAGTCATTGAATGAGGAGTAACCCTTTGTGTAATCTCTGCAATTTAATTTCCAGAGTATTAAATCGTAATTGTGTGTGGTTTTTAATGCTTTTGGCTTTTAACATGTGTTCTAACATTCACTTTCTTGTAGTCTCAGAGTTGACTTTAAAAAGCCTTGGAAGTCTGGATTTCTTAGGAACCAGGGCTATGGAGGAAGTTGCTTTGATAAAAGAAAACACACATTAAAGAATACTATCAGGACAGAAAGGGACAACAAACATTGTGTCAAACCTGGGTGAGCTGATAGTGCTCAGAGATGAGACATCCTGTGATGTGGATGTCTCATCTGCAAAAAGAAAAAGAGGGATGAGCCCAAAGAAGTGTTCTTCTGCTATCAGACAGCATTTCCTCAGTATCTCTGTGAAGATACAGCTTTTCAAGAAATCACAGTCCACTTTATGAATTTCAAGTTTTGCAGGCAGTTTTTGTGCTGCCTAAATGGTGTTGTTCATTCATTAACTGGCAGTGTGAAAACCAAACTATTGCACTTTCAAATGAGAGATATTTTCCTATCACTAATACTTTTGATGTCCTTAGAAACCATCATAAAGTTTCCTGGCAGGTTAGACATGTGCAAAGTGTCTATTTACATGGGAAGTGATACATCATGTGCATTAGCTGTAGTGGAGCAAGGGGAACGAAATAAAATTAAAAAATAGATAGCTGACTGTCAGAGCAGTTTCTCACCACATAGAAATCAGGGAGGTACATGAATCATAGCTGCCTGATGACATGTAATTGGGTCTGGACAAACATTTTGGAAGTAGTCATATTTTAAATATTGAGTGCTATCTGTCTCCTAGAAGAGAGGTTCTACTATGATCCAGCTGTTCCTTTCTCAGAGCTTGGTAATGTGTTATCACCCCTTTACAGGTAATATATTCTAAATCTGTTTTTCAGTTCCACAAAGCATAATTCTTATGAAACCTGGCACTTTTTTCCCCCCAAACATTTTCTTCTAAAGGTATTGTTCTACTTCTAATAACTGTCATTTTTATTCTCATGTAAAATTAAAATACTCTTTTCCCATTATATTATATTAAAATATTGATGAAATAGCATTCACTGGAAGCCTGACATTTCTTCTTGCAATAGTTTTAAGTTTTCATGTTTAGTCAGAACTTGCTGTGTCCTCCCCTGCTATTTTATTATTTTCAGAAGAAGGAAGACTTAAGTCTGGTTTAAAACAATGCTTTTCTGTAAATGCTTTATAAATTTTCTAATTTGTTTTAAGATAACCCAGGTAATACTTTTGCTTCATTGGTCATAAAGAAATGAATGTATTTATGTCTAGGTGTGAATGTGAGAGCCAGTATGTGTGTGCATGTGCAACAAGAATTTTGCCTACACTCTGTATCCTGGTATCCTCTGTTTTGCTGATTCTTCATTCATTATGTGCAGTCAAATAACAAGGGAAGTTAATTAACTAACTATCTGTAGAGAGTAATTATAACAGTGAACAGGAAAAAGAAATGGAAAGGCATTTTTTTTTTATTTTTTAATTACTGCTTTGCACCGTTTACCGTTCCTCTACTAAACGTTTTTATTTTCTGTTTTAACTTCAAGTGTAATGTTTCTGCAGAAAATGTTTTTGGATTGCCTTATGTGTAGTGGTTATTATCCACCTGTCTCTTTCCTGCCTGAACAGGGAGATTCCAGAAATGTTTGACTCTAAAAATTTTTCTGTGAAAGCCTTTATTCTTGCTAGTTACCAGACCCAGCAGCTTTAATTTTCAAGTGTCTGTTGGAGACATCTTTTTTACTTTGGCTTGGCTTGGTCTGTCTGTATTTCCTGTGCTGGAATATTTTACAGATTACATCAGACTACATCACAGAAACAATTAGGCTGGAATAAAGCTCATAGAGTCCCACCCATGACTAAACCAAGGCTGAGTGCCACATCCAGCTTTTCCTTAAACACCCCCTGGGACAGCAGCTCCAACACCTCCCTGGGCAGCCCATTCCAGTATCTGATCACCTTTTATGTGAAGAAATTCTTCCCAGTGTCCAACCTAAACCTCCCCTGCCACAGCTGAGCATGATATCCTCTCATCCTGATTTTCTGACAAATGATCAATTCTGCTTTTGGAAAGCATTTGAGTAGCAAACACAATAGATTCCTCATGCAGAATGAAGAAAATGAGGAGAATAAACTGAATTTCTGACACCTTCAGATATGATTCTGGAGGTTCACAGGCAAGCCTGGAGAAGTATGTAGGGAGCAGTAGATTGTCTGAGCATCAATCTCAGGAAGCCGCTGAGACAGACAAACCAGCAAAGAGTATAAACCCAAGGGAGTGCCAGAGACTGTTCATCCCTTGATGATTTATATTTCAAAAATGAATATTCTGTCTCTGCTTGGCATCTTTAGTCAATTTAGTGCAAATAGCCCATGAACATGAGTATGCAAGACTGTATATATTTACATAAAGCCTTACAAAAATGTGCCCTGCTCCTTTTTTTTCTTTTTTTAATAATACAGTTTATGCCTTTAACAGAATAGAGAAAAAGGTTCTTTATGTATCTTTAATATGCCTTCCATTTTAATGTTGTTGCACTAACAAAAACTAGAAATCCTTCTTTCTGGAAAAATCGTAGGAAGTCTGTGTAAACCTTTCTTCTCTGTGTCTCTTTTCGGATCTTCCTGGTTTTTGTGCTAACAAACAGGGCCGTTTCTTAGCCTTGTGCTTCATTTTCATAAACTGTTACTTTTGCCTTGATTATTAAGTTACTTTAAACTAATGCACCCTTAAGATGAACAGGAGGTATCAATAATTCCTCAGTCACTTTGGTCTTGAGGCACAAGTGCCAGGACCTGGAGCCACAAACTGAGTGACTTTCTCCTGGCCTCAGCACCTCAGGTCCCCATCTGTGCTCTGAAAAATCATCTGTAGCACCCCACAGCAATGATTTAATAGGAATTATGCCTGAAAGAGGTCTTCCTGAGCATTATTGTTGTTTACAAAGAAGGTTGTGTTGAGAACTGAGGGAATCATCACAAGAGGAGATATAATTTAGGTGTGAGAGGCAAAGGCTTTTCTCCTGTCTGTTCCACCTGTCTGGGGAAGGGTGGAGAGATGCTTCTCATAAAGTTTCTATTGTTTGTTTGTTTGTTTTTCCCTCTGGACCAAGGTGATTGTTAGCCTGACAGCAGTTCCATGATCTGATCTTTAGAGTTCATATCTCCCCTTCATACCACCAGCCTTTTCAGTGTTTATCCTCACACATGTGCACACCCACAACCCCTGGGGCTGACACCAGAAAATCCTCTTGTCGCTGAAGTTCAATTTCCAAAAAAAGAGCATCTCAGACTGCAAGGCCAGTAAAGTCCATCTCCCTCCTTCCTCAGGCTGCAGAAAGGCCATGAAAACGATAGGAAGGAAATATTGTCCCACAGCTCTGTCAGCTGTGACAAGGGAGGGCTTGTTGATGATTTGACAGGTCTTGGAGGAGCTGATAGATTTGATGCAGGTCAGTTCCCAGCTCAGGCTTCAAAGTTCTCCAGACACCAACACTGCTTGATGGAGGAGCCTGAAAGAATTCAGCTCAAAAAGAAATCAACCAGAACAACTTTTCAACCTAAAGAGGGAAAAAAATAAAAATAAAAAAAAGGTAAATATTGAGAGCACTCTCTGGAACACTTTTCATTATTTCAGAAATATAAAGGAATGCTACCACTAATTCAGCTCCTGCTTTTCAAAGGCAATTCAGAATTATGCTACAATTTGGAGGATGGATTTATTAGGTAAATTGAAAAGTAAACATAAAGTTTAACATATCTTAAATGGGGGAAGGCTTTATCAACTCCTTCAAAACTGAGGAAATATGTGTAAGTTTTGCCTGGGTAATTAATAATCATTATTTTTAGCCATTATGGAAAAGTGAATTTAAGGAAGTGGATACAGTGAATTTAAAATTGGGTCTCCAACAAAGCAAATGAATCAGCCTTTGTAGCCTAACCCTAGAATTCAGATTGTTACAATGCTACACAGAGGGAAGCTTTTGTGGAACACATTTTCTTTAAATTGTAATCCTATATGAACTCCCAGTAAACTGTAACGAGAGTAGATTCAGTCATCAATTATTTGGAAAAAAATATGCCCTTTATTGGTTGTCTGCAGGTCATTATTTTGTCAAAATGAGCAGACATGAAGGAAAGGGTGTAATTTTGATGCCAGCATTCCAGTAGTGCTGCAGCCTGTCTTGCTGTGCATGGTTGTGAGCTGAAGAGGTTAACATGAAAAACAAATTACTGTGCTTTTCTGTAGTCTTCATTAATGATGTACTTCACCAGAAAAAGAATGAGACAACAAGTGGGAATGGTACCAGCTTTGCAGGCTGAATTGGTATTCTGCTGTGCACAGTGCTTTTTACTCACTGGCAGGAAGAGGACTTGTTTTTTCCAATTTTTGGTGGTAAAGGGTCAGGAAACGTTATTAACTAAGGCAAGTGATTAGAAAGAATTAAATTGAAAACTTTTCTCTGCCCAACAGAAGTCAGCATGAAAACTTTCTTACTCTGCTTAAGAGTGATTTATCATTTCTTCCTCTGTCCCACCCCCACAATGATAAAACCCAGTGCCACATGCACAAAGGATCTAATTTGATCCTCAAAGTTGTTGTTTTTTATTCAGGTGGGAAAATGTTTCTTAAAGCATATTTTGAGGTGTTTCAAGTGTTTATATGTGTAGGAAGCCTTGCTTTAGCCCTTACAATTTTTAAAGAATGGATTTACACAAGATAGAGATATACAAGGAATGATGAAACAAATTTTTTCTGCCCTCTGTGTTGTCCAGCTCAGCATTCTGAAGTGTTTTGGGATGTCAGTATGGCAGTGGATACAGAGGAATAGCAGCATTGGCTTTCTTAATTCTGTGCTGTTTCTTTTCTGTCCTTGGCTTGCCAAGACTGGCACATAATTTTGTGCTTTCTGTCCTCCTGACAGTACTTGGTATCAGACATTTTCAAGCTTCCATTGTCCCAGATGCTCTTTAATAATGGTCTTATTAGATAAAAACTCCAGGAAGTTTCATCATTTATTTCTCTCAGCAAATGTCAGTATTTTGTTCTTCACTTTAAGGTGTAAAATGCACAGGTGATTTATACTGGCTTTTCCAAACTTTTCTGTTCTTGTATAATGAATGGCAAGGTTATTAAGGAATACTGAATTAATGCCAATGAAACCTTTTGAATTCTTTATATGACAGGTTGCATTGGGGTGCAAATTTCACCTTTACAAATTACAGTGTTTAGATTTCTCTGTTTTCTAGGAAAATACTGTTAATGGAATTACCTTTTCTCATTTAATTTCCATATTTCCATTCTTCGGGTCATGCAGGAAGGAAGGCTTTGCCTTTTCTTTCTCTTAGGAATTAGGTTAATTAGGTTCAGTGAGGTTGACAAGTAATAGCCAGATCAGCTCTTCTAAAATTCAGTATTGAAACAACTAATCTGTTTGCTTTTTTTAACTGACTCTCTACCTTTTAAAATTATTTTATTGGCACCCACCACCCATACACATGCCCCAAATGCACATTTCACAAAATTAAAACATATAGTTAAGAAGAAATAGTTAATTTTGTCAGTCTCAACACTTTCAAGAACATAAAACTATAAAGAATATTTGTACTATCAAATAGGGCCTTTTTCAGTAACCATGGGAACAAGAACTGTGCAGTATTCCCCTTAATGCATTTGGGGGTGTCCACTATGGGCAAAGAATAGATAAATAATAATATATACGTTCTTTTAGAAGAAAACCTATTTCTATTGTTTTTGTTCAGAAGAGTCCTCAAAACATTTGCTTCCCTAGTGATTTTTCAAATCAAATTTTTCATTGATGAGATCCAAAATCTAAAATTTTAACAGGATTTTGGGGAGGAGTTTTATACCATGATTGGGTGGGGTTGGGGGGAAGTTTGAATTCATGATGAATACTGGTTTAGAAAAAATAGCCAGTCCACTTTCTTTGGATTATAAGGGTGCTTTCTATAGAAGCATATTCCTGTAAAAACTTGTATGTACTTTCAGAATTTACAGCTATGGATTACTGAAGATGGTGTTTCCTCATCAGTTTTCCTGTATAATTGTTCAGAACTTGAAACTTGAAGAGATGATTTATCAAAACCTGGTCAAAGAAACATTTTTACAGACTGTGTGCTGCATATGACTGTGTAAAACAAAAACATAGGTACACTCATTAGAAAATGAGATTTGACCAGCTCCCCTTTCAATGCTTTTTTTTGTCACAGATTGGTTTTAAAAATGCAAAACTGTTTTACTGGTTTGTCTGTTTATAAATACATTGCTATTAAGAATTCAAAGCTGAGGAGCTTCATCTCCTAACTTTTATCACCAAACAACCTACAGTGGATTCTGTACAAAGAAAGCTTTCCAAGCAGCCCACGTCACCTCCTGGGTGCCCACGCTCACAGCAGATCTTACTGCTGCCACTGGAAATGGGATTTGTTGACTTGCTACTTACACTTGGCTTTCACATTCAGTGCTGCTTACTAAGGGGTTCCTGAACACCTCAGAGGCACAAATATATAAAGATAAATAGAGAGGGGAGTTAGTTAATGCTAACTTCCATTTAAATCGTTTCCACCTGTTAAGATTAGAACCAAGTGGTAAAATAAATTCAGCAGAGTCCTTCTGGAGTATTACATCTTGCAATTAAACTGTGAGATTTGTTAAGGCGTGTAAATACAATTGATTTTCTTTTACTAGCACATATTAAAGACTTTTCTATTATATTGCATTTATTAATAAGCCATTTGACACATTTCTAATAAGAATTTGCATCCTTCAGCCGTAAGTTATCCTCGCTGTATTTAAACAAACTACATTTAAATTGGGAAAGCACTACAAGTTTCAGAAGAGATTGCTGAACCCAAATTTTCTCCATTTCCCCCTCTGTCTCTTGAGACCCTTGTTGACTGTCCTGAGGCACTTAAGCCATTTTTCTTTCACTGTTCTGTCCTGTTTAAAGAAATAAATCACCTTGTACAGCCTATACAGACATGCCATTTCAACTTGGGATTCTTTTTTTCTTATCCAACATTTTAGAATTCAATGGATTTATCTACTGGGTGCTTTCCCGAGAAAATGAAATTCTGGGAAGGCTTCCAGTTCTTGTCACCTTTTACTTGTGGTGGCTACCACTACTGAGAAGAAGGATAACATTACTAATTTTGTGCCAGTCTTGGCAAGCTTCCATTAGTTCTAATGTAGTCATGAGATTGTTGTGGATACATAAGCTGTTTTTTATTTCCCTTTGTAGTCTGTTGCTCTTTGAGTCTGTTTCCTTCCTCCTTTCCTTCTTTCTCCCTTTATGTCAGGTAAATTCAAATTATAGCTATTATGATATTCAAGCTGTGCTTTTCTGGTGACCATGTCTATTAAACAGTTTCATTCAAAGCTGCCACATAAAAATCTCTCCACGGTAAAATTCACACATTTCCCCATTATGGAAATATTTTTTTTTCCAGGTTACTTTATCCAAGGATGTGAAGATAGTGGAGAGCTGACAGGTTTTCTTTGATACTCTAACTCTGTGATGCAAGTTTTCATTCCTGAGCTGCAGATGTAAACAAAATCAGTCAAATTAAGTATTTCTTTCTCTACATACTCACTACAAACACTTTCTTCTTCAGGCATTCTTCTTTTCCAGAAGTTGTAGTACTTTTGAGTTTAGTTTGATTCATAATTCCTGTATTCTCAACCCATATTTTTGATAATTAAAAAAAAATAAAATACAATAATGCCTTCCTTATATGCACTGTTTTTGTCATGTGAATTGTAGATATTATCAGACAGTGTGGAAGATACAGAGGAATGGGTTTTGTAATGAGCTTGTAGAATTTCTTCAGTAAACCTGAATTTTGGATTCATATTTTTAATTCTAAAATACTGTAACTGGAATATACAGAACTAAATTTTGAGGCAGAGTTTTAGCCTGCCTCTTTTCCAGTGTGTTCTGCATGACTTCCACATCTCCTGCATAAGACTGAGGGACTTGAAAAAAAAAATCTTAGCCAATAATGTATCTATTTTTTTGTGACTTGAGAGCTCACAGGGACAGGTGTCATGCATGATTTCAAACAAATACAGTTTGTTTTGACTTCAAACAAATACAGACTTTTGGAGAAACTTAGCTAAAAAGATATAAATTCTTATTTTGAAGGAAAGCCTAATAGATTTTGGAAAAAGCTTTCCATATCTACTGCAACAAGATAATGCATCATTTTATTTTGGAGAATTTGGGAGATTTTATGATTCAAAAATAATCACATTTTGAGACACTGTCATGCTGATCCATTTTCATATCTTTTTAAATCAGTTCAATGATTTGGATATGAACACTCTGTTCTACAATTGTGCAGAAACTGTAGCGTCAGGAAAGTTATCAGAGAGGTGGAGTCTTTGGTTAGAAGTTGGAGATTTTCTTCCAAAACCAGATCTGGATCACTGAATTGATAAAGAAGCTGAAACACAAAATATTAAAATTACCCTAAAATTAAAGTAAAAATCCACTGTACTTTTATCTGGTTTGCTGAGAAATACAAGAAGAGATTTAAGGCTTCTGGATGAATGTGATTGCACTTTATCACCTGCTGGTCCTAAAGACAGAGTTCAATGGGTAATTAACACTTAGCAGTAACACAAAATGAGCTTTTGGAACTGTGTTTGGGGGATAGGAGCTGAGTTAACACAGAAATGACAAAAAAGTGGATTGCAGTTAGTTTGAAACTGACAATAAATTAATGTATCTTTAATTTTTTCTCAAATATGCTTGAGCATGAGGTTTGCCCACTTAGTAATAACGTGCATGTAATAAGAATAAGGTAAATTAAACCTTTGTTTTTTCCCCAGCTACTCCTCCAGGTCACTTTATTTTGATGTTACAATGGCTATAAATTTGCACAAAGTAAGCTCTGTCTCTTTAGAGGTGTCAGCTCTTCACCTCATCTTACCAGAGAGCTTCTGTTTCACTCTTCAGACTCGTCATCATGTCAAACACTCTCTTAATATATACAGATGTCTTCACTTCATACATCACCAAAATTTTTGCCCCACATGTCTCACAGGTCTGTAATGCCATTTAGAAGAGACAAAAAGCCAAAATAAATCCCAAAACAACAAAGATAATGTAGACAAACAGCGCATTTTTATGTTACTCCTTTTTTGTCAGGTGGCGTACAGGTCTGCAAAAATGAAATATAAATTGTTTTCTAAATCTACAGTGTACAAAGAACATCCTGGAGATAATCTCATGAATAAAGGTGATTAATGTATATTTTTGTTACACCCTTAGGAAAATGCATTGCACAGGCATCCTTCTAGAAGGAAAAGTGCAGCACTGCTTAATGAGACTTTTGAATATACAGACACAGCATTAAAATAAAATAGAAAGACTGTTAGCATTCCCTGTTTTACTTCAGAGACAGAATAATGGTACACTTTAAACCATCATCAAACACACATTTTCTGCTTGGCAGCTGGAGATATCAGACTGTGTAGAGTTGGTGAGGTGCATTTGGGAGTGATTTGTCTGCATGTAGCAGCTTCACAGCCAAGGGGAGTTTGTGGCTGGAGAAAAGAGGGAAGTGGGGGACAAGACCAAAAGCCTGGTGAGCAGGCAGGCAGCAGGAGATGGACGGGTTTCTGAACAACTTAACAGATGGAAGATGCAAATGTGATGATAAAATTCTTACCCCATCAAGAGGTGGTGCAAAAAGAGTGGGTGAAGAGTGGGTTGTTGTCCCTGGAAGTTAAAAAAACCCCACAACCCAAGTGATGTAATTTCTTTAGACATTTTTAGTAACAAATGAAAACTATTAGCAGTCCAGAATCAAATTACTTGTGCTTCTTTGTAGAACTGAATTATGCCATATAATTGTGTTTTGTTTTGCGTATGTTTTTCAACAAGAGTAAAGTGGATAGGAAAAAAACTATTGTCCTGGCCAGCAGAGTAGATAATATCCTTGTCTTGAAAAATCCTCGTTAAACCTAACTTACTTTCTCCTTAAGGGTCCTCTGGGTTCTTCAGTAACTCTCATATTTGTAAATTTTCTGCCCTTTGGGAGATATATCAAACCTTTTTCAGAGGACAGTTATGGGAGAATGTTTCCTGTTCACTGTTCTCAGCCACAGCCAGGCACAGTTATCTGAAATAATGTTCAGCCTCTGGACAACTCCAGATTTTTGTCTGCAGTGGCAAATTACCTATCATTATAGATGCCTCTCTCTTAGAATAGTTGTGGGAATACTTTTATTTGTGGCATTACAAAAGCATTGGTTATAATGTGCAAGTTAAAGTGTGATTTTGGCACAGATTAAAGTTTGTCACTGATGTTACGCCGGAGTTGCTTTTGTTCTGTTTTTCCACACAGTGTAGCCACACTACATTAAGCAGTTCCTCACTTTGCAAATGGTACAAGGTAAGAATAAATCATATCTGTTCCAGCTTCTACAAAACTTGCATATTTGCACCCAGTGAAAATTGTTGATAGCTTCAGCAAACAGAGTTTAATACATTATTAATTTGCTGTAATTAACTGGCTACTAGCCAGTGATGAAAGCAAGAGATCAGATAGCTTACAATGTTAAAATTTTGCTTTATTTCAGTTAATAACTTGGGTAAACAAGCGTTTTAGACATCAGTTTAGAACTCAAAATATTTTTCTTGCTTTTTGGTGCTTCACAGCCTAACAGGAGATTCATAATGTTTCTTCCCTTCTCTAAAACATATAACATTTCTTCTTGGCCCTGCTTTCTGTGTACTTCCTAAGTCTGATACGTAACAGTTTTGAGGTAATTACTCCCTGAAGGTGTAATCCTTTTCAAGACTAATGGGAAATACTGGAGCTGGATCAGTTAAATGGTCAAGTGTATCATCACATACTCTTAGTAACGTCTCTTGATAGGCACCAAAAATTGGCGCTGGCAAACAAAGTTCTAGAGATAGGGTACGAAATAAAACAGTATGGAATTGTGATTATCTGTTCTTGACCCTGAACTTCTTGTGTTCTTGTCTCTGAAGCAGGAGATCATTGCATTTATGTTATGATTTGTATTGGGATGTTTTCTGGAAGCTGCAGGGATGCAATTGAAAAAGTGATTCAAAGAGTTCATAGCAGCAGAAATTAGATTTGTTTACAGTGGGACAGAATAGACACGTGTCCTTAGAGCTGAGAAACAGGAATATTCCCAAACTTCACCTACAGTGGGTGACATGGGATTAGGACATGTGTGCCTTGCAACTGACTGTCATCTCCTGTGCCAGGTGCCTCTGTCCCTTTCCCTAAGTAGATTTCAGCAGCAGAGTTCTCTAAGCTGCCTGCTATCCCTTGTAGCTCTTTCCACAGCTGCAGCAAGAGTAAGAGGTGTTCAATTGTCTTATTGTTCTTCCTCTTGTCATACCCTCTATATCAAATGTCTGGGGTAATGCCTGCCTGCCTTCCTTGGCTGCTAAAGAATCCCTCCTATGGGAGATCTTGTTTTGATTATACAGTACCTTCTTAGAGCAAGCAGCATGCAAACTACCCCCCTCCACTTTCCCTAAAACCTGAAAGTTGTTAACAAGGTATTGCTCAGCAAGTCATCTCATCCATACATGTTACTGGAGGACAAAATATTCTCTGGAGTCTTCTTCCCATCGGTTTGTATTTCTACACGATTTCCTAAAAAGAAAATGAGACTTCAGTTGCAGAGGAAAAACCAAGCCAGATTTGATGCAGCCATGTCTGGGATTTTTTGTTTTAATTATGTGTTGTCATGGAAAAATTCACAGTCCTATTGATATTCAGGCATCCAAAATGCAAAATGAGCCCCACATTTCATCCCAATTTTGCCAATTCTGTTGCAGTACCCCTGTCTGAACCCTGTAATAGAGTTTTTGGAAATCCCAGGTCAAGCAGGCTGAAGAAAGCACAGCCATAATTGTGACAGCATTTTGTGACCATGTCTGATGAGCCCATTGCAGAGTGCCTGCAAGGAATGTCCCACCCTGGCCTATCAGGTATGGAGATCTGATAATGAGAGCACAAACCAAGGCTACACAGTATGCACACAATTCCAGTATTAGCAGATGGATTTCCCAACAAGATATTTGCCTTCCAAACTTCTGCCTATTTTGTCAAAATTAAAATTCATTTAATATCCAAATAATTAAAATACGAGAATACTCTGGAAGTCTGAGCTTTTGCTTTAGCTTCAGATCACTAAAGGAGTGACCTTGAAAGGAAATAAATCTGTCTAGTCTGTTCTCCTAAGTATTCCATAAATATGTGAAGGAATAAAAAGGCTGTCAGAGATACAAGATTCTACCAGCAGTATTAAATGCAGACAAAAAGTCAGGAAGGAGGTTTTGCAGCTTTGTTTTTGATGCCTCCTTGGCTTTTTGAGGGAGTGAGGGGACTGGTTTTAACCTTGAGCTGTTCTGCAGGATGGTTCAGGGTTGGATCTTAGTGATGTTTCAATTCCTTTTGTTTAGTCTTGCACAATGCCTGTATAAGTTATATATTTTTAATGGCTAATAGAAAGAGCGGTATTTGTAAGATTTAAATACTGTTTTTACTCTGATGTAGATTTTAAATGATTAACACTACTTTAACTGTATCTCCTCATAATGGGATGAATGCAGAATGAGCGAGGACATGAATTTAGAGGTTATCATCTATGCTTCATTTACAAGGTAGATTAACTCTAACTAGACAAGATGCTTCTTGGTCAGAGCCATGAGCTCTGTTGACTCCTGCTGAGCAGATGAAGAAGATCTGGGTGTTCTGATCCTTCCTGTCCCACAGCTGACAGTTTCTTTTCCAGGAGTGGGGTTGAGGAAGCAGGGACATTTCTGCTCCAGAGCCATGGTAGTATTAAAGTAAGCCAAGGAACATTTCAGTTTTTATGTGAGACAGTGAGTCATGGAACCTGATTCACAGTCCCTGCAGGATTTAGCTGCAACAAGGTAAGAAATTAAGTTCTGCAGACTCTTCATTTACTTTAAGTGCCTGATTGAGACAGGACAGTAACCTCTTCAGCTGCTGCAGCTTAATCAGGCACGAGTCATGAATCAGAGCCAGAGCTGCTCACCTGGAATTAGGGAAGTGGGGTTCATTTGCATCCTGGTTTAGTCACCAGCCTTCCTGTTTGACACCCTTGACTTGCCCCAGATCCACAGTACCAAGTTGCTGGCTCAGGGAGCAGTAGCTCCCCCGTGAAGAAAACTTGCTAGCCTGTCATCCCTGCCAGATTCCAATCCTGCAGGACAGAGGGATGCAACTTGTGCCAGCTTCAGTGGGCCAGGAGCAGGCACACAGTGGGAAGGGGTCAGTCTCTGTATCCCATGGTTTAGAATGCTCTGGGTTCTCCTGGAGAGGCCTGTGTATTTTTCTCAGCTTTGTGGAAGATCAATCATACAACCATTTACATTGAAAAAGACCTCTAAAATCACTGAGTCCAACCAGGACCCAGCACTGCCATGCTCACCTCTAATTCACATCCCCAGGCACCTCACCTACACATCTGTTAAATGCCTCCAGGGATGGTGATTCCACCATTTTCAGTGCCTGATCACCCTCCAGGGAAGACATTTTTTCTCAATACCTAACCTGAACATCCCCTAGAGCAGCTTGAGGCCATTTCCTCAATGACTAGGCCATTTTCAACTCTGACTAGGTTATTGACTGCCTGCCTGCCAGGGTTGAGTGAGACCAGTTTCAGAGAAGCAGTGCAATGGAGAAACCTTAAAGAATGATCTTCTATCTATTGTAGAATGACTTAAGCCTACAAAGTGGTTTTCTTATTCTGTACGTGCATGCTGAGTGTGTCTGAAAGAGAGATTTGTTTAGAAATTGAATGTTTTGGGGTTGTTTGAAATTATTGCATTTGTATCATACAGAGACAATATGAAGACTGAAGTGCTGTAAATTTCACATCACATGGTTCTGAGGTTGGGTTTCTCTTCTGTATCATACAAACTTTTTTATTTTTTATTTTTTTGAGTGTGAGTAGATGGGTTCTTGACATGGCATTAAGGAAATGTCAAAGTAGACATCTATTCCTAGTCTATAAGTCATTATTTAACAACTTCAAAGGTTTGACAACTACAAAGAAATGAAGCACAAACACCTTGGTATTGATTTTGTCTTTTGCTTTGTATCTACTCCATTAAATTCTATTGGCATTGACAACTGCTGAACTCTTCTTCAAAATTCTGTGAGCTTTCAGTCTTTAAGGACAGCTTTATTTCATTTTCCACACCTTTTTCCTTCTAAAATCTGTCATTAAACTATTACTGCCATCTCAAGAAGAACTCTTTGAAATGAAAACTCTTGAAGTTTATCCTTCCCTTATGTCTCTGATGCAAGATAATGCTATGGTAACATTATTGATGAGTTTAAGGGTGCTTGCTATCAATGGATTTTTGATATTAGATTTAGTTACCCAATGTAAGGACTAATCATCTGCCATAAATGCCTGGTTTCATATAAAATAGATGATCTAAAGAACAGTTCCTTAAAAGAGATGTTTCCAACTGTATTCCAAAGTGCATATAATAATAATAGCCTGACTGCATAAAATATCAGGGCTCTTTTGCACTGACCAACTTTTTATTTCGTAATACGAATTTCAAAGTATGTGACGCTCTGTGCTGTGGCTGGAGTCAGAGGATGCAAAATGTGCTAAATTGGTTTTGAGAGATTCTCTTGGGTGATGTTGCCTATGCTGTGTCCTGAGAGAGGTGCTGGGAAAAAATTGTCTGAAAAAACAGACAGAGGTTTTGCTTTGTGAATAGCTGGGCTGCTCATTCCAGAATAGAGTCTGGGATAAAAGTAACAAGCAGCGTGAACGACCAGGGATGATTCAGTGCTCTGTGTCACTTCTAGACATGTTTTATGTTCAGTGCAGATGTCCCTTCAGGGAAGTCTACAAACAATTTTAATGTGGAGAAACTCAGAGATTGCTGCAAACTATTGATAAAACAAACATAAACTAGGGAGAGTCTGGAAGCTGTGGTTGTATTTAATTTCTTCTTGTTTTAGGAAAAACTAGAGATGGTTTTGCACTAAGCATGTATCTCATAATATACATATTATTTCACAAACCTTGACCTCTGTAAACAGGAAACCCTATGACATTCTCATGGAGTTGTTCTCACACTGTCCCCTTTTGGAAAAAGGAATATGGCACAGAACAAGTAGGAAAACCAGAGATTTCTCAGTCTGAGAGAGAAAGAGAGATGTGATATATGTTAAGACAAGCAAAAGTAATATTTTTTTCTTGGGGGAAGGGTAGGAAGAAAAGAAATAGCAGTAGGTGGTATTTGCAGATTATTTTTTAACTGCCAAGTTCAAGAACTGTGTCTGATTTTAATTTTCCTAACCTTGGAGATACTTCAAATTGTCTTTCTCCAGTTTTGTGAATCCAGACCCTTAATGTCTTTGCTTCCATTTTTCACTTTTAATTTCATATCAACTGGAACATATTAGGAAGGGATAAGCCTTTGCTTAGGAAAGCTTAGGATGAGAAGAAAGAAATTAGAACTTTTAAACCTAAGTTTGATCTGATCAAAAATTACAGTTAAAGTTTTTTGATTTGGTTTCAGATGAAACAGTATTAAACAGAGACCTTCTTACACCTGTAGTTTCAAAATGCCTTCCAAGTTTCTTTTGGGTCAAGATTTAAGTGCTCTTTATGAATTTTATCTGTTTATTTTAAGGACCAAAGTCGGAGTCACCAAGGAAACACTGTAGAATGGTACAGTAAGCTGTGTTTTGAATTACAAAATAATTTTTAAGTGTGTTGTTTTTGTGATAGTAATATTTATGTACAATAGGAAGCACTTGAATTTCAGCCAAGCACTGACTGTATTTCAACACTCTCCTGCTGTAAGGAATGTAAGCATTAAAATTTCTGCTTTAGGTGAAATTTTGGTGACTGTGGATAAAAAAGCAATGCCTTTTTCCAACAGTGTTTTACCTGCACTCCAACCAGAATGAAGGAAAAAATAATAGAATGAAGGCTATAATGCCTCTTTTATATACCTATTTAAATAATTAAAATACTCTGAATGAAAAAAAAAAATACAACACCTTATTTATCCACTTGTATGGAAATTACTGTGATTTTCCAGTTCCTTGATCTTTTTCAGATAATAATCCATAAGGGCTCAACAGATTTCTTAGCAGACATTTCTGAGGGTAAACTTGTACTGGATATTGTGGTGTCAAAAAGTCTTTGAAATGCTTCTAGTAGTTTAGGACATTGAAATTTATGTGTACATTTTATTGCATCAAATTGAGTAAAACAAATAGTTTTAAATCAAACTGAAGCCATTGGCTTATCTCAGATTTTTTAAATTTATTTCTGAAAACAGCAGCTAGCTAGCAGAATGAAGTTGAGGTACTGGCAGCTGTATGGAGTGTAAATTATTTCTATTATTTTTTTTATTTTAGAGGAGAATTTGATAATATTTCCTTATTTTGTCTATTATTTTAATTATTGTTCAATTTAATAATTGATAAGGTGTCAAAATCTAATTTGGATACTGTCATGAAGTAGTAAGCAGTTCAATCATTCTGCCTAATTCTTGTGTTCTTTAAGAAGGTTCCATTTTTTGGACTTTCAGAAGTAATTGAGTAATATCAGTGGGGAGGTAGAAAGGCAGAACTTCATGAAAGATGGTAAATAAAATACATAAAAATAACCTAAACTTGATTTTGTGTTTTCAGATACTTTAATTAAAACTAATCTGTAGGAATCAAACACTTTCTCCTCCCCAGATGAGTGTTATTTTCATGTTGGTTGGCAGATTAAGGGCTGCTTGTTTTGGGAGGCAGGAAGGAAGAACCTAACACTAAGTTTTTAGGGAGGGGGGCTCATTTAGCTTTGCTCCCAGTAGCTTGGCTAGAGGGACAGACACTTTTGTGTTCCTCTGCCTTGAGTTACTGCTTTCTACTGAATCCTGAGACTCCTGCCTGCATCTCATTCTGCTGGAAAGATGCAGAATTTACTTGCAAGCGATGAGCAACATGAAATTGGCTCTTAAAGCAATTTTGTTCTGGCATTTACTTTTTAGGGACCTGGGGGACAGATACTAATACATGTCACAGCATTTGGAAAGTAGTTTGCTCGTTCACACACCACTTGATAGACTGCCTCATCAACAGGAACTTTTGCTGCTGTTTCTCTAATGAGAAACATCAGCTCTTCTTAGACCCAAAATCCAAACTTGCAGCAGGACTTGTTTCAGTTCCTTTAAAACGTGTAGCTTTGCACTTTCTTCTCTATCATACAATGTTCGCAATCAAAGAAATTATATTTTTCAACTTAAACAATTTTATTCTAATTGCATATGAATATTTTCTGCTTATGGAGTCTGAAAGAATAGCATTAAATGTTACTGTGCTTTATTTTGGTATCATAATTTTGTTAAAATGGACTCAAATGCCTATAAGAATTACAAAGGAATAGTCCTAATTAAGCTGCTCAAAACATCAGTCCCAATTTTAACATTCAAAAGCTTCCTCCAGTTTTCTAGTAGAGAAGGCAACCTAATATCATTAGAGAAGAATCAATAAATCCAGGCTGGGGAGCTAAAGGGACATTCAGTTTCTGACTCAAGGGGCTTTGACAGTGAATGCCCTTCTAGGAGGTCCCACTTCACTAAATTGACAGAACTCTAGCACAAATTTCTCTGCAGGACAATCACACAACAGAGAAAATGTCCCTCAAGTACCCTTTTTCTAGTCATTTAAAGGTCAAAACTAACTCCTTTGGTTTCATTTGAAAGCCCACAGGTGTGGTAAGCAGCTTAGGCTGCAAAGCTAATGAGTGATAAAGTTGATTCTGCATGACAGAAGGAATACAGAGATTTCTCAAACAAGATTTAGTTTGTTATCTCTATTGCTAGCCCTGCTATTTTGACCTCAAGTAATTATGTGACAGCTGTCCAGATTTGCTAACAGATGTGTGGAAGAAAAGCAACTTCATGCACTTAAGGCTTGGCTGTTGAAATGAGGAGGGGGCATGGGGAGGATTAGGGAAGGAGATACCACTTTCTTTCTAGGTATAAATAGGTGTCATACAGTTGTGCAATGCAGAAAGTCTTCCTCTCCTCCATCTGGATTTGTTTTCTGTCATAATTGGATGGCCACAGGACCACTCACCATGGTTTTATTCTCAGGTTTTATCTTAAGGGAAAAAAAAACCACACCAAAAAACAACGAACCAGTAATTCCTAGAGTAGGGAAAAAAAAAAGGGTAAGCATGAAGAAGAAGAGGAAATCTTTCTGTAAAAATGAAGTGATTCCTGCTCCTGACGCCCCTGGTGAGGCTGCTGGGTCACCTGGGGACCTCACCTGTGCACTGCCATGTGGGCTCAGAGCTTGGGGGCTGACCACTTCCACTCTGGCTGTCAGCAGAGCTGGGGGATTTTCAGGAGTCTGGGAACTGAAATTCCTCAGGGGCTGGATAGACACAGTGTCAGAGGACCAGGGAGGATAACTGTCAGGAATGGCCCAACACTGTGTTTCATTTTGACAGCTGAGTACCTTGGCTCAGTTGTGACGGGCCTGCGGGGTCTGGTGGGGAAAGTGTCTGGTGGAAAATTCATGACCAGTTCCAGCAGGGAGATAAATAGGTGGGGAGGGTTCCCCACTTGTAGAAGTGGTAAATCTGCAAAGCCTGTCCTCTCTCTCTGGGTACAGTAGTGCTCTAGAGCCAGTCAGGAAAGTTAAGATCTCACTAAAATTCACTTAGTTACTGGTGGACAGGAAGGGTACAATGCAATTTCACCAGGTAAACATGTTCACTTTTTAATCAGGGATTGGGACTGAAGAAATCTGTAAAAAACAGTCAAAGGCAAAAAGAGGCAGAAGTTGCTTGGTGAGTGGATGAAAACAGGAGAAAAGAACCAGAAGAAGAAGGATTCAGAGAGCATAAAGGAGAGCCAAGCTGCATTTCAGGAGCAGTCTGAGTCCTACCCTCTTCTCTTTTGTATTTGCCTAAAAAAATCCTTCTTTGTCCCTTAAAAGCTGTTAGCCTTGTTTTTGTTTTTTTGGTTTTTTTTTCCAGAGTACCAGAGCCACTAAAATGGGGTGCCACACATTGAATACAGAAACTAATCTTTCTAGTAATTTTCCATTTTGTTAAGTGATTAACAGACTATGTTTTCCCAAGACAGTATTTTAAGTTAAATTTATTTGTATTTGAACATGGGTTTTTTTTTTTTTTTGTATTAAATCATTTTGTTGGTGGTGGTGATTGGACATTTGAGATCAAGAAACTGCAATACCACTGTCACTTTTTTCCTAGTGGTGCCATTGTTTTGGTTTTTTTTGTTGCAATGCAATTTCATTGAGGGCAAATGCTTAGAATTGTGACCATCTCAGATGATCAATAACAAGAAGTAGTGACTGGCCAAATTAACATATAGAAAATCACAATACTGTAAATACATTAAAGTATTCTTATCATGGGAGGTCTTTAAATGTAGTAAAATTACTCAGGAGGCAACATCCAAAAGCACCATAGTAAATTAAAATATAGCATTAGCAAGAAAGTGTACCCCAGAGCTGTCTGTATGGAAAATCAAGACCCACCAGAGCAACACTAACCACTTAAATTACTCCTCATATATCTCAAGCATTCAGATATGACAACCAAATTGTTTTCAGCACATTGTTTCTCAGTGTATAGATGCTTTAGCCTTAGCTGAGAAGCGGGAGGTTGAGAGGGAATCAACCTCTTTACAGCTGCCTTTACCAGGTGTGAAGGTTTGAGATCCATAATGCTGGGCTTTATTTTATATATATATATATATATATATATGTATGTGTGTATATATATATATATTCCTACTTTTTTTTATATGCATTTTATTGGGGTTTGTTTATTTGGTGGGTTTTTTTAGTTGTTGTTTTTTGTTGGTTCTTTTTTTATATTCTGATATATGATACGATTCTTCTTTGATTCTGAAAGAGAAACGTGAGAAACACCGTGGAAGAATTTGTTTCCTTATATTTAATTCATTTAATTCAAAAAGCTATAGTCTGCTGGAGATGTTCTGATGATAGGAGCATCAGAAATGCTTTAAGTGATGGCTGGGAATCTCATATGAAGCAGAACACGGTGGCCTAGCATTCTTATATTTGCACATAAATTAGATTTTTGTTGAAGATTGCAGTGTAAGTAGAATGATGTGAAAGATAAGAATGAGTGTCAGCTGAAGGCAAGAAAATTAATAACTCTTGGTCAAGATCATGGAATAACACAATTCTTTATATGCTACTCTAAAGCATATATGTGTGTATGTGTGCATAAAATGTTTCTGTGCGCTATTTTATTAATGAGTATTGGAAATGGATTAAATGCCAGCACTTAGAAAAGCAAAAGTTTTGTTTTTACAGTGACATTAACAGTAGTATGGAAGAGGGATCAGTCAGCCTTTATAAAGATTTGTGTCTCTAGGCTGAGCTGCAGTATTCTTTGTGTTCTATTCCTGAATTAAGACAAAGGGAAGGTTTCAGCTTTTTTCACTTCCTCTCCTCCTTCCCTTACCATTGTTTGCGTTGATGTACAGCATCCCTATTCAGGAAAATCCTATGTGCTCTCTGTGGTCATGACACTTGTTCCCAGATGATTCATTGGTGCCTTTTCTTGAAGAATATCTTCACATCTCTTATTTAGCAGCAGTGGACATCCTACATTGTCTTTCCAAAAAAATTCTGACTTCTGAGGTAAAACCAGCCATTTGTTGACCTCTCATTCTCAATTTCAAGGGCTGCGATGCTGTCTAGAGCCAGGGTGATTAATTGAGGCAGACAGGATTGGACAGGAATATATATTTCCAAGGGAATGTGGGTTTGCTGGATAGCGAAGCGTGGGAATTAAAGCGAGCTCCGGAAGCAGCGAGGAAGCCAGAAGCAGAGCTCATCAACATGCTGCTCCTCAGGGGGAGCAGGGGTGGCCCTGCAGCTCTTGGCTGATGCCAGGATTGCCAACAAAGGCCATAATTGTGATGAGCTCCTTGATGGGATGAACTGTCCACCAACAGCAGTGAACAAGCAGCTGCCACACAGGAAGGCTTTTAGGTAACTGACACCTGTGGCCCCGTTTGAAATTACAATTAGCTGCATTGTTGGGAAGTGCTTCCCCAATCCAAAGGATATCTACTTCCTTTTTTTTGTCTACAATTGCTGACATGTGGTTATAGCATGTAATTTTTCTGAAATTTATCAAGGCATGCTAATCATTTATTAGGTCTGCTTTTGAGGGATAAGAAACTTTTTTCTCTGGATGTTGAACTTGGGTTTGATTTTTTTTTTCAGTGGCATCTGTGCATAGTGTGAATTGAGATGTACTTTTTATTCTTAGCCTGTTTGAATCCTTTCTTTTCTCAGGCCATGAAGCATTAGCACTTGTGACAGAATTGTTTAATTTCAGAGTTAACACATTTAAAATATAATAATTATATACAGTGAGCTATAAGCAGGTTATAGGCTTTCTGTTTTTCTCACTGCAATATCTACAAAAGGAGGAAGGGAGGGAAGAGAGAAGCAGTGTTTTCTCCCCTACAATGTGTACCCCTTAAATAAGGGCCAAAAATGAAGGTACAGAAGCTGAAAAGTCCACAATTTTGGCACTGAAGGGGAAACAGGTGGGTTTCAGAAGCTGTAATGAGGGAGTTTCACAATTAGACCAATTGACTTAGCAAAATATGTATGATTTTGAGTTGTTGCTGGCATTTTTCCATTTGACATTTAGTGATTTGTTAAGATCCAAAAAACCTTCTAGCAAGTAAGCATCTCTCCAGGTGGTAAGATTCTCTTTTAGTGGAAGGAGAGCTTGGAGGTGCAGTAAAACAGCTTCATAACCTGCTTGAATCGGTACCTGAAAGCAGCAGCTAATCTGAGATGAATTCTGATCTCATATTTCTTCATCAGCTTGTTAAATTAATTCAGAGCTAACTCAAAGTTGCCATGCAATTTCATGTGCATTCCTGGGTGAGGTGTGGCAGGCTCTGTACCTGGGCTCTGTACCTTGGAGCTCCTAATGCAAGGAGCTATTGAATAAAGCAGAAGAAAACTCCTCACTCTGAAACTTACTGAGATTCCAAAATTATTTTCTTTCCCCTCACTGGGACAAATGAAGCCTTTTCAAAATCATGTGTGTAAGCTTATGGGTGGGGATATAGGTTCTGGTTTTGTTATGAAGCAAGCAAATGAAGGCAATCCCCTGCTAGAGCTGTGAATTCATACAGCAGAAATGATAATAAATGTTCACACAAGTTCCTGACTTAAAAACTGCTTGCTTGCTGACTAGATGTGGATCTTCCCTTTTAAATTTGAACTTGTTAATCATTTGGAGATAGTAAGTAACAGATTAGTCTTTAGAAAATCAGGGGTATTAAATGAAATAATAAAATTGTTTCTACAATAGAAGTTCTACTTTAAAAAAATGTGGCATTAATCCAAACTTAATAATGGTATGGACCATGAGAAGTTCTTTAAAATTAAACTTTCATATTTTGAAGCAAATACAAAGCAGTTTTGGTGTTGTTTTTATCTCTGTGCTCTGTCTTTGGGGAAAGAAAGTGGAAAACAAACATGACAGTACCTTAATTCATTGTTTCAGTAAAAGATCAGATACATTCAAAATGCACATTTGTTTTCCTTCTTTGACTTCAGTCAGTGCAATAGGGGAAAAGACCAGCTTTATGGTAGTAGATGAATGTTGCAAGTACATAATAAACCCAGATCTCTAAACACATCAGTCATGTGTCATCTGAAATGTGCATTGTGTCTCACATTGCAATTGCTTCCCCAATATTCATGAAATATTCATGCTGGATATATGCAGTACGTGCCACACGGATGGATGTGACATGAAGCAGCAACAATAAACAAGGCTTCAGTAGAAGGAGGCCAAAGCAGAAGCAGAGCAGCTTCCATTTCACCTTTGCATGAGGTATTAGGAATAAAAAGGGGTCAGAAATGGGGTGTGAAAAGCTTCCCTGCTTACACCTGTGTGCACACACAAATACCAGGGCTCTCTTCCTCTCTTCTCTATCAGTCAAGTCAGTGAAGAGTTCAGTGTCTAGTAAGCTTTTTTTTTTTCCTTACTAGAAGGGGATGATGTGGCTCTCTAATCATGAAGCAATCTTGGTTATTAATGGTGAGTTTAGCTTCTTAAGCTCATGGAGCAATTGGATGTAAAAGAACATCCACACCTTAAGCCCACTGTTTGAATTACAACTCTCTTTTTCCTGTTCACTTAGTCTGTCCTGTTTATTTTGCTTGGAAGCTGAAAAGAGAAATGAGCCTGTGCTATGTTTTGTCAGCACCCATAAATCCTCAGGAGAATGGAGTAATAAATTTCGTTTCATAGGTAGATGGTGGAGTTTGTTTTTATTTAAATTATTTTTATATAGCTTCATGCCTAGATGCTGGGCACATTTGGATGACCTGAAAGAATTTCCAGACATCAAGGTCTAGTCAGATTCTACAGACAAAGCACAGGGGAGCTCAACTCAGCCCAGAGGGGTTGCAATCTTTGCAGGTGTTTTCAGTTGTAAATTTCTTGTTTTGTTTTAGAAAACCAGAAAATAAATCCTAACACTGCAAAAGGTCTCTGAGTCATGGCATTTTATTATCCATAGTGCTGTTGCCTTCCTTGAGTGTTCAAATATTTTCTCTGGTTTTATCAAGTGATCCAGGAACTAGAACTCTGAGCTACTTGTGAAGTACTTGAAATGATTACATCCCATTTTTTAATCCAGTTTGCAGCTAAAATAGTGAAATGGGATAGGATTGGAAATGTTTCTACCAGTGACAGCTGATGGGCACAAAACATGACTGTATTGAAAGAGACTTTGAAACCATCACGAGGACCTTGCAGAAGAAAAATGCAACAGTTATTAAAGCAAACTTTTATTGATGGCACTTTTGAATAGTAAATTGGTGGCCTTTTGAACAGCAGGTAACATGGAGTGGGACACAAAGCTTTAGCTGTTTAGTTGTCTGCACTGTGCAGTCCTTATCCTCACAGCACAGAAACAGCTGAAAGTGTAGGTTTTTAACACAGTCTATAATCTAATCCCCAAATCCACATTTAATAGGAATTATTATAGATTTTACCTTGCAGCCATGAATAACAAAATAACAAGTAATAAAATACTTGCAAAGCATTACTGCAACAAGAGAATATTTTTTTTTTCCCCAAGAGGAGAGTGTTAGTATGACTTTTTCAGGTTTATTTGGTTAACCCAGCCACTGATTTTTACTCCCACAATGGACAAGCAAAAGAGATGTTTGCTCATTCATACCACTGAATTAGTAGTAAGGGGCTTCCTTCTGTGTAGAGAAAAGTTTTCTAAATGGTGAGAGCTTGCCAGTCTTTAACTGACTTAGAGAAGGCATTATTTTGAAAATTACAATGTCAATTTAACTGTGACAGTAACAGAGGCAGGTACCAGCAGTTTTCTTCTGATTATGTTAAAATCTCATCTATTATTTAGTTTGAAACTGACAGCATATATTAAGGCTTAATGAAGGCTTTCAGTAATTTAAAAGGATCAGATTTATCTTTGCAGATTTTGGGACGTTTCTGTCATTTATGAGCTCTAGGATTCTAACAAAAGCTAATCTTAGGAGGAGTTTCAGCCAAATTATTTTTACTTTTAAATAATTTTTACTTTGAATTTACTAAAAAAAAAAAAAAAAAGGAAAAAAAAAATTTTTTTTTTGAAAATTACTACCTCTACTCTGGTTTAAAAAGAGACCAAAATGGTGGCATTTTTTTATATTTTCTCTTTTTTTCCTTTTTTTTTTTTTAAGGAATATATTAAAATAACATTAAAAAGTAATAGAAAGTCATGAGCAAAAGTTGGAAGTTCAGACTGGTTTATGAAAATGAGTCTTCCACATAGACTTTTCATAGTGCTCATTAAAACTGACTGAATTTAAATGAATATTTCTCCTGGAGTAAGGAGAATTTTTGAATTTCATACTTCTGAAGCATAGCTCAGAGGAAAGACAGTTTCCATTTTATTTCTTAAGGTAACACTGGTTTTGTTTGCCTCCTTGGTTTGGGGTTTTTTTAGTGGAGTTTCAGTTTTTAAAGGAAAAGTTGTACAACTTTCCAGTGTTTGTGACTTTGCATGTCTCTGTCTTCCTCTGAAAATATCTGAAGCTTTTGGCTGATTTCAGTCAAATTTGACAGAGGGCTGCAGGTCCCCAAGGTAATTACGTTTATTTCGATTTCATAAAGACAGTCAGAAAAAAGAATGAGCTTTGAACTATAATAAATCTGCCTCAAGAACTTTTGTTCTTGTTTTGGGAGAGCAATTTTAAGGAAATAGGAAGTAATTATATTGGGAAAAGGAGTGAAATGTATAAGCATATGCAAAATTGATGAAAAATCTTTACACGATAAAGCAAAAATGAAAATCAAACAAAAGCCATAAAGTGCCAGGAAAGCAAGGGTTTTTTTTTCCCTTAATCTACTGCACTGCCTTATTTTAGAAGAGTGAAGGGAAAAGTTGGTGCAGCTGCCATAAAACATCATTAACTCATGAGAGAGATAAGAACTGAGATATAGAGAGGATGACTTTTTTATGAACTGCGTTTCTAAACTAAGGCGGTACTTGACAGAAAAATAAATTCCGCTTTTGAAGAGTGTTATCTTTTTTCAAACACTCAGAATTCCATATTTTTTCTAATTGCATACTTTGTATGATGGCAGACATATGTATTAATCTTTAAAACTGAGCAAGAATTATGTTTTGTATTTAATTTTTGCTGTCAGCTGGGGAGAAAAGGAGCCACAAGTGGTTATGAATCTTTAAGTACTTTTTATAAATAAGCAATTTCGAGATTAATATCTGGGAAGAAGTGGAGCCTGCATTTATGTTGTACTTCTGCATATATTCCTGGCATTAGCACTTCTTCTTTCAAAGACCAACACGCAGCTGAATTTCAACCTTACAGACACTGATAAATCATCAGAATTGACCTTGCATGATGGGTTAAGAGTGTTATAATTAATGTGTGGCCAGCATATTCTTTTTTTTTTTTTTCTCTTCCCCTTTCTGTTTTTTTTTTGTTTTGTTTTGGTTTTTGGTTTTTTTTTTGGTAAGCAAAGCTGAAATTCCTTGAGAGTTTGTGGAGTCTCAAACCTTGGAACAGTCAGAAGCCATCCAAACATGGTCCTGAGCACTTAGTGTTGCTGTTTGAGGGAAGGGGTTGGACCAGATGTCCTGCAAAGATCAAAGAAATTCTGTGATTTTGAAAAACTTATGTATTTTTTCCTTGTTTCATTTTTGACATTAGACAATGAAAGAATCAACCATAAAATGTTTGAAATATTTGAGACTGGAAGGAGAAATAGTAGCAGCCAAGGGGAGCTGGAGCTTATGGTGTGGATCATAGAAGGTCATTTGCTAAATCCTGCTGGCAGCAGGTATCTGGGATGGCAAGTAAATATGGGTTAAATATGCTGAAATATCTGTTGAGTGAATGCAGAAACAACGAGTTTCACTCTCATGGTAAGAAAATATGTAGGGCAGACATTGCATTGATCAATTTTATCTTTATAGTAAAACTCCAAAAGTCTGTTTCATTTATTTTGTGAGATGGTTAATAATTGAGTGGAACTTCTTAATGCAAGGGCAGTCCCCTCCCCGAGCAGCCCCTCTCCCAGAAGTGGGGACATCAGCCACTGCTGCTCACAGGTACCATTCACACCATGCCAAGCTCTCTTTCCCAAAGGCTCCCTGTGTCTTCTGGGGGATTAGGAGAAATAAAAAGGATATCATCATCTGGTAGGGACCGGTTAGTCCCTGCCAAAATTGCCTGTGGACAAGCTATTGCCTTCCTTATTCCAGGAGTGGAATAACTACTATTTCAAGAAAGTCAAAATTCTGACTATAATAATGGAAAAATATTTTTAATTGTATTTTTCCTAAGTGCATGAGTTATTTCAAATTATGCAGAACACTGGAAAGCTAGCAATTTGTTAATGAAAGAAATAAGAAGTGAGCAGGCGCAGAAGCACAATTCTTATGAGACTCTGTGTTTAATTATTTTTAATTCATAAGCTAAGTGACAGATTTAGTTAAAATCCTGAGAAAATTCAATCTTTAATTACAGTGTGTCCTTTGAGCGGGGAAGGTGTTATAATATATCCTTCAAATAAAACAAAGAAGATAATTCCTTTTTTTTTTTTTAATACAAATATCTGAAACCAATCTTCATAGAGGGATTGTTTATATAATATGACATTAAAAGGAATGAAAATTAACATATGCCAAGGCTACTTCAAGGTGGCAAGGCAAGCTCTGGCAGCCTAGGAAGCACTGATGAGGATTGCCTATGCAACCCTGATTTGTCCCCTGCAGGCAGGGACACTAATACAGGCTTTAATTACCTGCTCACAGACTGGTGTCACCTCACAACGTTTAACTTCTGCTGAGGACTGCAGGAGCTGCTCTTCAGAATTTCCTTCCAGCTTCCCTATTCCCTTCCTGCATGTAATATTTACAGCACACAGTCCAGTCTTCACACTGAACACAGACGGAATTATTGATTTCCTCATGTGCCTTTTTTTCCGAGTATTTCACCTTTTATATCTTACAACTAGATCCTCAAAGGGACAGAGGTATTTTGCCTAATTTGTAGGTGTCTGGCTCTCAGCTTAGCTTGTACAACCCCGACTTAAATTCCCTTTTCAGCGCACGGGCGCCTCAGGGTATTTCTGCTACAGGCTTTTGCACAGAGCAGGGAATCCTCAGCTTGGTTTAGGTGACAGGAATACTTGCACTGGTGCAGGCTCATCAGCACACATCCAGCTTCCTCTGCCATCCTTAGGTTCAGCTCCTGGTGCCCAGTGAGGGGTTGGGAGGCAATCCATCGCTGCATAGGTTGACCATTGGTGTTTGTACGTGTAAGGGATGTGTCGGGTCGGAGCCCAGGTGTCTTTAGCTGTTCCTGGCTCACGGAGATATAACACATCCAGTATTTGTATAACAGATTGCCCAGGGAGGTTGTGGATGCCTTGGACTTGGCAGTGTTCAAGGCCAAGTTGTTTAAGGGCTTGGGCAAACTGGTCTGGTGAAAGGTGTCCCTGGCCATGGCAGTGAGGGCTGGGACTAGATGATCTTTAACATCATCCTTAACATTCTATGATTCCATTTCTGCAGGAAAGGAGGGTGATTCTGACTCTTTTGTGGGGATGTTATAAACTCTGGTCCTCTTACTCACCCTTTACATGATGGCTCCTTGTTACACCCTCAGACTGTAAGATAACAAGGTTTACTTCTCACCTTTTTTTGGATGAGCTTTCCTACTTGCAAATACAGCCTTTCTGTAATAACCTTGTTGGTCATCACCAGATGATGTTGGAGTGGGAGCCTTGCCAACACCTCCTGCCAGGTGCCACCAGAGACCACTGCTAAACCTGAATGGGGTTGGGTGTCACTTGCAGCCTGGGATGGGGTAGGTGTGGTAGTTGAGAGACAGCAACAGAGCTGGAGGTGGGCTGGGGAGTGGGGTCTGGGAGATGCTTGGGGTCAAGCCTGGTGGCTCTGGGATTGAGGGACACCCCTGGGTCACAGCCCCAGGGCTGGGGGCAGCACATCAGGCAGGGCAGTGCTCTCAGCAGCAGCAGCCCCATCCCACAGCAGCCATCTGGGCAAGCCAGACAGGCCTGGGGATGGTGGGAACATCCAGCCCAGGGTCCTGATCATGTGCTGGGGCTGTGGGAACCAGGAGGGCCAAGGCTGGGTCAGGTTGGGGTCCAGCTCAGCAGGAGGCATGGCCAGGCACTGGCAGGATTGTGGCAACACAGCTCAGACAGGGATCTAGGATGAGAGACTCAGCATAAAACGAGCTCCCAAGGGAATGGTGAACAGTCCCTGCTGAGGTTTCTCATCTCTTTCTTCACAAGGTCACCAGCTGTGCTTTGTGTTGGCTTTCAGTCCAGCTAGACAAAGCCCCATGAGGTGAGATGCACTTGGGTCCTGACAGCTTTTTTCCCCCTGAGGAGCTTCAAAGTGTCAGAAAGGAGAGGAGAGATTATGAGCACCTCATTGCTTGCAGGGAAGCAAACCTGAGCTTTCCTGTTGCAAGAGAATTTTATTGTAATATGCACATCCATATGACAAATCCAGCTTTAAAACACCTTTGTGATTTGAAGCCGTATTAATATTATTCTTAAGATGTGTAAAGCAAACACAGGCATGGGCAATGTATGTCCAGCAATTTAAAAGCATCAGTTGGGTGTTCATTTGGAAACTCCCAGCTTATGTGTAGAGGTTTATGTGCTGATAGCAGCATTCTCCTTGTTTGTGCTGTTGTGGTGAGTGCTTGTGTCTGCAGATTATGTCCCAGGTGTCTCAAATTAATTGCCCCCGAATACAGAATGGACAATTAGTAGCCATGAGGAGGACTTTGATTTAATATTTTTGATTGCAGTGTAGAGGTAGAATAGACTGCTGCATTCAGCCATAAGATTATTCTTCTATGGTTATTGCTTCTTTCCTCCTCACTGGACAGCTGTGAGCTCCCATATGGATGTGATGTGGATGGTAGGGGTTCAGTCTTTCCCAGGTGATAGTTCTGCTGTAAATGGGCAGAATTCCATGCAGGGGATGGATGACTTGAGCAGCAGCTCTCAAGGCAGCCGGACCATGAGGTACAAAGGAACAAAATGCCGATGTTTAAGTCAATAACCACATGTTGTTTAAAAATAGTTGTTTTACATAACAGTAGGCAATGTCTTCTGTGTATAAAAGTTTCATTCACTTTATTCTATATTTTCACTATATATAGCACTATATTTATTATTATTTATTATTATTTTATTCACTTATTCTTTTGGAGGGCAATTGTATAAAGAGACTTATGTACTTGAACATATATAGAGACAGAGACATATGAAGGAAAAGAAAGTTTCAAAGGTGCAAATGGAAGATTCACTCATCATGTAAGATTTACACATGCCCACCTGCATTTTACAGGCCAAAAACGTAACTGCTGAGACCTACAGCTCTTTCAAGCACTGTCTGTAAAAGTCTGAGATGAAGTAAAAACAAGGATTTTCAGAGGGGTTAAAATGTTAATTGCATTACAATAAGAAGGGAGAGTGAGAGAAGTGGAAATGCCCTGGGTACGTATAACGAGTCAGTAATGGGAAAGACCAAAATGCATTAATATTAAACCTTCACTATATAACTCATCCTTATTGGACACAGCTGTCGATAAAATATGCCCTTACTCTTGACAAGTAGCTCCTGTGTTTTGCTTGTAGATTAGCTTGCAGCCCTGCTCTGTATTCTTTATCTTCATCACTGCACCAGTCCTTTAATTAGGCAGTGAAATCTTCTGCATAGTGATTAGGAAATCACAGTTAAGAAGGTGTTACAAAGAGAGGCTCTGGAAGCTGCTCAAAATAGCTTTCAGCTTTGGAAATTCCTCCATCTACTGTGGGAAGGAAATGCATGTAGGATCCAGAAGGGTGTGAAGACTAACCTTTGCTCAGTTGCTGAAGAAAATTGTTGGCCTTTAGTATAAATATATTATGCTTAATAAAAATGATCTTCCTTTGAGGAGTTAGCACTTGCTCACTCAGAAATTAATAATCTTAGAAATTTTACTGAGGTTGCGTATGGGAATTAAAGATGCATTGAACAGCTTCATGCTGATGAAGATTTTTTGATTTCAAGAGAAATTATCTGGCATTCTATCCAAATTTATTCAGAGATTCAGCTGTTGGCACTTAAGTAAAATCTAGATTTGTTCTTCATAGCACTGCTTTTGGTAATGCAAGCCACTGTTATTGGTTGGGTTAATTTCTTTGCTTTTGGAAACATTTGTACTTCAGCTCCTGGCAATTGGCTTGTGTTATCTTTCTAATTCCCCAGCCTAAATCATTGCCTGCTGCATATGAAAATTTACACGTATATGGAGAAGCAGAGGAGGGGAAATATAGAGAAAGTGCTGTCAAAAAAAAAAATAAAAAAAGCTTCATGCTCATGTTTTGAGAAAAAAAGCTTTCTAACATACCTGTGTGGAGGCAGAAGATGATGGAGATCATCTGTTGAGGGAGAGATTGATGTTGTTGCTATAAATGTATGTGGAGAAAAGGAGGAAGCCACTTTTTTACAAGGCATCTCCTATCTTGCTTTGTTTCATGTTCTTATATCTACATGTTCCCTGTGATTAGGAACACATAAATGTCTGCCTTTACACTTATTCCTATTCTGTGCCAGTATATCTTAAATTAGAAAACAGAATGCTAAAATGCATATTTAGCAGCAGAGAATTATGGGATTCTCTGGTTTAATCATATCTGGGATGAAGCATATACTTTGCCACATAAAGATGTTCTAAATTCTGTGACATTAAATGGGGAAGTTGGACAATACAGAGTCAAATTCAAGGAAGCAACATGCTGAGCAATAAAGTATAGCTCAGAGTCAGTGCATAAGACCAGTATTTCTGTGTTGAAGAGGAAAATATGAAAAAGAGGTGAGTGGAATAGGGAGAAAGGAAAATGGAGAAGGTTCTGATGTTTTTCTCCATTCCTGGTAAAAGTACCAACCTGAAGCCAGCCT